>NC_071091.1:80966923-81566923 GCF_027358695.1 Spea bombifrons | reverse complement strand
CAGATAATAATTATATCCGAAACAGGAGGAGGTTCTGTTAACAGATACTTTGAAGAATACTCACCAAATCATAACTTTACAATAGCCATTTATTTTAAAACTGCTATGAGATGATACATCCTCGGTAAAAAATGTTTAAAATGGTTTATTGACACGTATAAGTATAGTCCGAATTCAATTAGGAATGACTAGATGCCAAATGCGACACTGTGAAAGAACTACATTGCTGGGCCAGACACATCCCATTCCTGAGAGTTGCAGTCTCGTGGACACTTGCCCACATTCAGTCTGCACATTTGGGCCATGGTTTCTCCTGTGTGTTGGGGGGTCACTTGTAAAAATGCAGGTTGAAATGTACAAGGACTATCTGCTCACACCATAGGAGGCCCCTTCCATAGTCATTGGTTCCCTACACCTTAAGTTAGTTAATTTTATAATTGTTCTGTTAAGTCTTAATCTTGTGTGATGTAATTCAGTTATGTACTGATGTGATTGAGTCCTTTTGTTCTGTTAAAAACCTGGCTGTTGTCTTGATGTTTCTGTGGATAAATATACTGCATTCTGTTCCATAAAATGTTAATTCCTGCTGTACTCAATTCAAGGTAGTTATGTCTACTTATTGGGTACACATAGCAGGGTTCCAAGATGTGCATGCTGACTGGTGCTGGAAGAGATTTTGGGGACAACAGGAGGATACATCTGGGTGATTTCTGGGAGTGTGTACAGCTCTCTTGGCGAACCTGTTACATTGGCGGCAGTGGCGAGATCCTCCCAGCAGAGTACCAGCATGAATACCAACAGCAAGCTAAAGATGGTTCCAGCACTACAGGACGTGTTGGTGCCCAGTTACATGAATGCCCGGATGGAGGCTTTCAGAGTAGTATGTGCTCCAAGTAATGGTACGTGCTACAACTAGATTGGAGAATGCCGTACCTGGGAGAGCAGCCCCAAGAGGACTTGGTGGCTGAATTGGAGAAGTTGCTTCCACTTGAAATGACTGTGGATTGTGGATACCGGGCCCTGTATTGGCCGGCCACACAGTGGTGACCAGAACAGAAGGATGACTACATGCCAGAGGGCGATGACTTCGGCGGCCCGGGATTGATAATGGAAAGCCTACAGGAGGACCGAGAATTTGGGAGCCCATCGAAGTATCGGTGCGAGGAGATCCGGGAGTTCAGGGAAGGGATTCTCGCAGATGTGCCCTGTTATCTGCCCGACCTGTGGGCTGATTTTGATTATTTGCTTTAAATATATTAAGCTTAAAAATAAGTGCCTGTTTTACTTTTTGGGGATTGAAATTTGTATAATGGATCTATAATTGTTTGAAACCATAGAATAGGTGATCTTGCAGAGCATTAATGTGAAGATATCTACAGTCCACCCTCAACATGTAAAAAGAAATACCCTGAACAAAAGAATAAAAAGTACCTAGGGTAGAATAAGGTATGTATCCAAAGGACCACTACTTTTAAGTGACCCACAAATGGTGAAAAAGTACCGACAATGACCAGTAATGTCCAATTAATTCCCACCAGTTAATGTCCGTGTTCAAACTATTTTGAAAGATTCTGTTCCCAGCTCCATTCCATGCCTACTTCATAATACCTTCAATTTCAGAAATACTTTTTTGGAAAACAGGGCCTTATAGGTACCTGGTATGTAAAGCTGAGAAAAAAAGTAACTTTTACATCTCAAATTGGAAGACCAATTTAAGACCTGAGATAATGCATCATGACGGTCACTTGAATTTGATTTAGGATGGGAATCCACCTAAACAGAGCAAGCTTGGATATTTAGTGTGATTGTTCAGATTATCATTTAATTATATGGCTCCAACAAAGTCTACAAATGTGTTGATACATTTTGTGATACATAAAGACAGACAGAGATATACATTCAGCTTTTTATAGAGCAAAGCTGCAATTAACCGACCTAATTATATGTTTTAAGTTTTACATGATATGCATAGCTAATTATTTAAATAACATACAAGTCATGTTTCTATTTAAAATTTTTCATCTTAGTGGTAACTTGACCAACAACTGTAAATGCTATATTATATGCTCTCAGTGTTCATTGAGTAACACTGAAGGAATGGTTACAAATTTCCACCTACATAAAAAGACAGACATGCCAATTTTTTATAAAATGCAGGGCACAGTAAACTATTTTGGGAACAAAATATAACGCTGGTCATTTTAGGCGGAAATAGGTCATAATACACTCACTGTAGCAGAGCAATGAAGAGCCAAATTTTGTTTGGGTCTGATTCTAATAATAATAATAATAATAATAATAATAAAGATAATACCAATACCATTGGTAGTAGAGAACAACTGCTCTAGTATTTTAATTTCAAACACAGCTATTTTATATCTAAGCACAACCAAATAAACTGGTCATTCCTAAGGATCACACTCAAAGGATGCCAGTGCTGGCTCAGTGAATGCTGTGTTCAGCTGTGTTCTGGCGTGCATGTGCGGCTATCCGTCCCATTAATTTCTTTAATTTGCCACTTTCCAATCAATCAGCATCAAGGATAATTGGACCACAGAGGAGATGGCCGCAGTGTTACATTATATTTATTAATTTATTTATATATTTTGAAGAATGACCTTTAAACTGCCCCTTTCTATTTTTGGGTTCAAATAAAATTGTTACATTTGAAAGATGTGGGGAGTTCACCTAAGTCTTGTTACTTTTCTGTCAGAAATTAAACAAAAAACACAACTCCATGACTCTCAAACTCTGCCATGTGATGTGGGGAAAATTATTCAAATTTAACATTTTTAATGCTGTCACATTTTAGCTATTGAGATAACTGAAATGCCCTACATGAACTGTTTTTTTTTTTTTTGTTTAAAGCATATACAGTATATATGGCTTATGCTGTCACAGTTATAAATACTGGCAAAAATAATAGTCCCTCTTTTGAAAAAGAAATCACCTGTAAATATATGTTCCTTGCATGATCTAATATTATTGTAGTTGTAGATCTCGATAATCATGTACACAGAAAAAACCAGTGCTTCATTTTCCCAGAGGCTAAGTCAGTCATCAAAAAATGACTAATGCCAAGACATCCTAACACTGATTCACAGCATCATATCTACATGAAACAGGTGTGCCGTTTCACGCCAAACAGAGATTTGCTCATACCTGTTATGGAACAGAATAATAGGAAAGTAGTGTATGCATTTTTTTTCATTACCCACCTATGTACTCACACCCTGTCATGTAAGCAAAAAAGTGTTTTTATACAGATTCATTCTAGGCTACACAATTTGACCCAGGTGCATTGAATGCATCATATCCCCCTAAACGCATTTGCCCCTTTTCTTGCCTCCCAGCTATTTGGTGGGCAAAAGATATGTTCAGCTGAACAAATTTCTTGGCATGTGGAATTCTTATCATCAGTCAGCTCCAGGGGGAGTCTGACATCACTCCTGTGTACATGCTTAGAAAGCGATCCCATTGATGCAATGGGAGCACTTTCTTGCCTTTGACTTTCTGCTTCAAGCAGTCAATCAGAGGAGCAAAACAATAGTCCATAAAGGGTGAGATGTTCTGCTGCTTCTCTGGAGCTGCAACTTCTTCTTACTGTAAGTATGTTTTTTTGTGCAGATTTAAAGAAGTGTATTAAAATACTTACCAAGCATTAACATTCATACATACCTGCTCTTGCAGGTTTACAATCTAGTAGGTGTTAGAAGGGAACATGAAACAGGAGAGGACTGCACTGCTTGGATAGGGATGAGTTGATTGAATCGGGATGATCTTTATAAGTTGTTGAAGGTGGCTTGATTAGGATGCTGGCTAAGCGTTAAGAGGAAAGGTTGTACTCTTCTTGAAAAGGTGGGTTTTCAGAGAGCTTTTGAAATAAGCATATGAGGGAGAAACTCTGATGGATTGGAGTAGGGAATTCCAGACTAGGTGAATGGCACCGGGGAAATCCTGAATACAGGAGTTAGAAGAGGTAATGATGGTAAAAGATAGTCGCAAGTCATGAAAGGAACAAATTAGGTATTTAGGAGTGTATTTGGACAAGAGGGTAGAGATGTAAGAAGGAGCAGAGTTGTAGTTTAGGGTCAGAAGACTGAATTTACTACTGGATGGTATGGGGAGCCGATGAGCAATTGGTTCAGTGGAGTAGTGGATGAGAAACTAGAAACTGTGACAAAGAAAGATTAGTCCAGCTGCAGGGTTGAGGATGGATTGGTGAAAGGCGGAAGAAGGGGAGATCAGTTAGTAGGGAGGTGCAATAATTACAAGGGAATGGATAAATATTTTTGTTGTTTCTTGTCTGAGGAATGGGCGGATTGGGGAGATGTTTTTGAGATCAAGATGGTAGGATTTGGTGAGTGACTGGATGTGAAGGATGAAGGCGAGAGTTATATATTATCAATCTCCTTTTCTGCTTATTTAAGAATATGCTTTTACTTACTTTTAAATGAGAGAACTGCCAACCTAATTTATGCAGTTCTAAGTCATTTTGTTTTTTACATATTTAATTGCAATAATCTCTGCTTACAAGACTCTCTACTTCCTATATCGCAAAAGTCATCTGCCTAACCCTCACTAGTCTAAATGTTGGGTACTGTATATGTTAACTCTGGAGCCTACACAACCCTACAATGAACCCATAACTATGTATATAGTCATATAGTCAAGCATACCTGCTATATTGCTGATTATTGCTGATACACTGTAGACTTATTACCCTGACACATGGTCTACTGCTCTAAAACCTATAACCATCTGTATATATTTAATTGCCATTCCCTGCCTTGCCATGTAGCCCATACATTAATGCTTCACTCCAGGGCTGTTCTTTGTAAGAAATATTAGATGCCAACAGAAGTTTCCATGTATAAGCATGTCTATGATTTCAGTTATTAAAATTAACCCCAGGGGTTGATGGCCAGTGATTTAAAATATAAGTAAAAACAACCACACCCAAAATTGTGAAGCCTTATATTTGAAATATAAAATGACAGCTGAACACAAGAGTAGAGAGACCTAACGTGTGCAGACACGTCAGAAGCCAAAAATGAATAAATGAATCTGCCTGAAAATAATGTTTGCATGGCAGAAAACAGTTGCCTACTTCAGAATTTACACATGTACAACATTACAGCTTCAAACTACTCCCTTGGTGCAAGATTGCCTCCCAAATATTGCATTATTCCACCAAAAAGAACTACTTTCTTTGGTAAAACAGGTTTATGCTTAATTTGCTGTGAATGTGAAGTGTTATGTGCACTAAAGCAAACATGGAATTGTTATTACATTACATTTATTTACACAATGTTTCGTTTTATAGTGCCAGCAGATTCCATAGCACAGAATTAATATATTATTATATATTATTATTATACATAAATATATTTTTGCTTGGTTGCTAATAAGTGGCATAGTGATCAGGGATGCTAATTTTGTTGTTAAAGCTGAGGGTTACAATCTAATAAGTAGATTGTACAAGATTCTTTGATCCCCAGTGGACTTTGGGTCCTATATAATGCATACTTTTTGTGTCTCAAAAATGTGTGTTAGGGACAGAAGTTTAATATTTTTCTTGTTGAGATAAAAAGCCAGCTGAGGGTTACAGTCTAATATGTAGATTGTACTAGATTCTTTGACCCCCAGTGAACTTCGGGTCCTATATAATGCATACTTTGACTGTTAAAGGAGACTAGCAAGAAATCTCCCTACACCAGCTATGCATTATGTAGTGGCAGCTTGGCCCTTACTGTAGGATAAACTAACTGGAGCTAACAATTTGTAATGCACACCTAAATTAGGTAGTTTAAACTGCGACTCTCACATAAACTCATACATAAATAAGCATTATTAATATCATGTATTCTTTTGGAAGACAATACTAGTTATTATAGATTGTAACTTATTTTAAATCTACTGAAGAACAGTTATTTGTTGCTATGAAGGTGGAGTTTCAAAGGTCATGAGCAGCATGAGAAAAGTCTTGTAGAACAAAGGATAATTTATTAAGATAGAAGGAGAACTGCAGGTCATGTGAAGGGCAGACGGGCCATATTAGGGAGTGTTTCATGAAAAGGGCAGTTTTGGGTCTCAAAAATGTGTGTGTTAGAGACAGGAGTTTAATATTTTTCTTGTTGAGATAAGAAGCCAGCTGTGGGTTTGCAAAGTGGATCAGCATTTCTAGTGAAAGCAGGTATGAAAAATACCCATTGTCTTGTCTATTATAAATAAATGTAATACATTTAATTTTGAAACCATTAGCTAGTTCTTCTTCTGCTACTGAACTGTCATTATATTTATTTTCAGCCAGCATGTGGTAAGTGAAGCAATGCCTAAAAATTATTATTATTTAATGATTTATATTGGACGATCCAATTCCGCAGCACCAGTAGTGCATCATATAGTAATTTGGACTTAATGGGTGAGGGGGTCCTGCTCAAAGTGGCTTACTTTATACCGAAGTTTGGCTGGTCTCCATTATTACAGGAGAAGATCAGGGTCAAAGAAGGTTCATTGTCAGGGGGACCACCATTCTATCATATAATATATTATATGACAGGCTATTAGGAGCATACAGCAACAGCTGAGTTAAGGTGATTCTGTTTTGTATGGCTGGAAAGAAAAGCTGCAAAGACTATAAATGTTTTACACTGTTTAGATTCAGAAACTATGTTCTTTCCTAAGTAGATATCAATAACATCTTTAAAAAATGTTCTGTAGTCATGGAAACTTACAGGTAAGAAGGATTACATAAACTTGTACAGACAGCTTTTGCCTTTTTCGCAGCTAACAGTCATTCATATTTTCATGGTGATCCTTTTTAAGACCTGATATCAAGTTACATTATAATAGACTCAGACTTGCATTACATCGAGTCTCCATGTTGTAGTTTTGGAACACTTTAAGCGATGATGTTTCCCTGCAATTCATTCAAAGTCCTCATATTTAAAGTACTGTGCTCCTGCATTATTAATGCATCTGCAAATCGATTTATAGATTACTTTTCATGCTCTGGTCGTTTATTACATGACCCTTGTGGTTTACTATTCTAGAAACCTATTCTAGAATCCTATAGATGAATGCTGGACAGTCACAGACCTCCTTCCTCTCATGGATGGCAATGTGTAGACGGGGTTAGAAATGGCACAAAGCAGCATTTGTAAATAAATAATAATGATTTAATAATATCACATTTTAATGACAAAATTTAACATTATAGACAATGATTTCTAAGGTGTAAACGTATATAAACTCCCTCTATATTGCACACAAAGAAAAGGGTAACAAGGATCAGTTATATCCCATAAGTACATCTGGTTATTACATTATCTTTAATGTATTGTTAAATTAAAAACAGTGTGGTTAATATTAATTTGTAAAAGAATTGTACATGAGAAAAACTCATTCCTTAAATAAGAAACAAAATACAACATTCAAATTATATATTTTTCACAAAAGGGAAAAATTAACCCAAGAAACTTTGCAAACAGATACACAGGAACAAAAATATGATATTAAAACTTCATGTAAGGGTAAATGATTTAAAGCTCTAAGGGATTTTTCTGTTGTTTATCACAGAACTCCAGACTAAAATACCTATGACCTAGTTATTACTCATCTAGTCTGTTTGAGAAAAAGATACCAATCCCCTATTTTCGATCATTCAGACAGAATTATCTTATAAAAGACTGAAAGTACAGTTGTCATATTTCACTCTGCATTGAATTGGTGAGTCATACAGGCGTCAAAAATCTACTTGGCTTTGGTCCAATGTGAATTAATATCACCGAAAGCAAAAAACAAGTGTAGGTTACAAATGCTGCATAAGGCGGAAAAGTAGAAATGTACAGTCTATAAAACCAGTCTACAGAAAAAGATGAGAAACCTGTTGTACAAGTGAGGAAAGTAAAATTTTACGATTAAAAATAAGAAAAGCATTAAAAAAAAATAGTATTAGAAGTGTGCATTGGGACTGGATCTCTTTCAAAATCTGTGTGGTCCCCTTTAAAATGCATGGGGGGGTCCACACCTATATGCCAAAATGTTTGTTTTTTTCTTTTAGGGACAAGAATGCATATTAAAGTATTTACAAAGTACTTTAATCTATTTTTTTTTTATATCCTGCCTTTAAGTATTGTAAAAAGTTGTAATCGGCAACTGTACATGGATATATGCATTAACTGAGTATGATAACTTGCAGTTTAAATGTGTTTAATACCCAGCCATGATGTTATAGTCCAGAAGGGCAACATAGGTCCTGTCACATGGATCTCACCTAGACCCACAGGTCTCTTCCTCTAGGAGTTTTATGATGCTTGCATTGCCGGTTGCAACTTCGCAACGGTCTATTACTGAGCACACAGAGGACATTAGTTGTTATCATATCACTGTATTGCTTTATACCAAGAAAGCAGAATTGTTAACTTTGGTGTTTATCTATTATAGCTTACATATGCAAGTTCAGAATTCACAGTAATACACTCCACCAGAAAGCAATTATAGATAGCTGCATGGGCCCTTTACATTTTTTGTGTGGTCGATTTTGCAAATGCATGGGAGGATTCTGCCCCTTTCCTTTCCCCCTCCCCCAACCATATGCCCTGCAGGAGATGCATAAAGATGTATCCAGTCATATAGATCAGTGTGTTGGTGATCTGTAAACAGAGTCTTCTGCTTCATGGTTTGCTGAGGAGAGAGATAACCTGTTCATGCGACATGCCAGAGAAGCAACAAGTATGCAGTGGGTAAATAAAACAAATTGGCAGATGGTGACAAATGAGGGAGAGGTTGCTGAGGTGACATATGTCACAGGATTGCTTAATGACATAGGCAGAATGATGCTACTGAGTGACATGTACATAGGAAACACTAAGGTACCGATTATCAAACAAAAACTGTAAGCTGCAAATCCCGGTCTAAATCTCTTGTGCAATGGCATCTCTCTGTAGCAGAAGCTGAAAGACATGTATAATGTCACATAGGACAACATAGAAAAATATTGGTGCCACTTTAGAGTGTGGTCTACCGGCTTTCAGGCTCTACCACCTGAAGCATTTACCTTTGCGTTGTACCACCTGAAGCAGCTTTGCTGGCACTTTGATGTTGGCAGTTATTATTGCTCTTTTGAAACACTGTTACAGTGAAAAGCAGTTATTAGTTATTTTGTGGCAAGTGACCCCCAAAACGATGTTGACCAAAGATTTTTATTGCAATATAATATTAAATATTGGAAGATCGGGGGAGAGGATGTCACTGGAAGTTCCACCATTTAACGTTAAGATAACCGTGTGGAGGAGCTTCCGGCAACGTCCTCTCCCTTTTTCCCAATTGGAGGATCAGGGGAAATGACTTTACCGGAAGCTCTGCCATTTTGAGCAAAGTTCATACGGGGTCATCTTAGGGCGGAGCTTACAATGACGTCCCATACCCTGATATTTTTTAGAAATGAATAGACAGATTATTATACAGATAATAGAACTATTCAATTAAAACTGAGTTACAGTGATATGAGAACATTACAAGCCCACGGGGGTCCTCTTGCCAAAAAGGTAGAACTGGAAATAATGCATAGTGCATAGAACAAGTGGTAAGATGAATTTGAAAAAACTCATTCTTGGTCAATGTTTAGTGTCACACTTTTTAAGTATATCAAAGGAGACATCATGTAATTGTAAGAGGTGTATTTGGATATGAGGATAGAGATGCAGAGCAGTGCAGAGTTGTTAAGGCCTGTAAATGAATTTGATATTGGAGGGTATGGGGAGCCAATGGAGCAGATGAAACAGTAGCAGATGAAGAATGGTGACAAAGGGAATATAGTCTAGCTGGAGTGACCGAGGAGACCAGTTAGTAGAGAGTTACAATAATCCAGACAGTATATCACAAGGAAGTGGATTAGCATTTTGGTTGCTTCTTGTGTGAGAGGACAGATTCAGGAGAGGTTTCTCAGGTAAAGCAGGATTTGGTAAGTGACTGGATGTGAGGGATCCTGGAGAGAGCTATGTAATGGATGCCATGAACATTAAGGGTTTGCCAAACGAGAGGGTGGGCGATGGTGTCAAAGGCTGCAGAGAGGTCCAAGAGTATACGCAGTTAAAAGTAACCTTTTGTTTTCGGAGTCATTTTAGTGAGGGCTGTCTCGGTAGAGTGCTGTGGACAAAAACCAGGTTGCAGGGAGTCAAGCAGAGAGTTAGAAGAAAGAAAATTGATTGATTATATGTTAATAGTAGAAAAGGGAAACTGGAAGGTAGTTTGATGGAAATGTGGGAAGGTTTATTTAAGATATGAGAGATGATAGCATGTTAAATGAGCATGGGGATCCACCACTGGAAAGAGACTGGTTATAGTTGGTATAAGAAGGACATGTGAGGGAACAGTGTCAATGGGACAGGTGATAAAGTGGTAAGACAAGAGGACATATAAAACCTCAGCAGGGTTGACAGGACTGTAGCAATCGAGGGTGGCTTGTGCTACCAGCAGTTGTCCGATTCTAACAGCATTTCATATGTACTTTGTCTAGTATTATATTTATGGTTGAAAACAATACAATTTCTTTTGGGCCCATAAAAACCACGATGCTCTTAGTCTAACCTTTTGGTTTTCATCCAGTTGGCATGTTTTCTACTGAGCTTGCCTAGATGGCTCCAGCGTTGGTTTGAGAAAATGAGATTATCTGAGTCAGCAGAATTGTGGGAAAATAATGTATTGTTTCTTTGAAATGTACATAAAAGCTCTCTCTAACTGTTGTGGAAATTCAGCTCCTATGAGGTTCAGTAAACATCCTAAAAGAAAAGGGTGTGCCTTTGGCAGACCGAACAGTACGAGAGCTGTGCTTTTTCAAAGCTTTTAGAGCTACCTGTTGCTTCACCTGGTTATGAAATAATGATCAGTGTGAAAGCCAGTTTGGAGTGGAATATCCAGCCCAGGAGATTTATTTATAAATCCACTTTATTCCAGATTTTTATATTTAAGAAAGATACAAAGAAGCAAAGAGTAAGCAATGCACATAGGAAAAGAGAGAGAAGGAAACAGATTTTAAAAAAAAAACCCAGAATAAGGCAGTAAGAGAGTGAGACACAGAGAGATATGTATGCCCTGTTCTCTTACTTTTTCCTTCTTGTCCACCTGATTTTTGGGACAGAGTGGCATATAGGGGGGATGAGTCATTTCTGGAGGCAGAGTGGCATACAGGGGGTTAAAAGGAATATCATGCGGCACTCTGCCTCCAGAAAAGCTTTATGCCTCCCCATATAAAACACCCCCCCCCGACTTACCACTGCTTCTGACTCCCTGGTGTCTGGTGGGGGCAGCGGGTGGAGGCTGGCGTTCACGAAATTGATGGGGACGGCGTTCATGAAATTGATGGGGCCGGCATGCACGCACCGCACTGCCCAATGGCCGTGTCTCAGCTCTTCGTCCCACCCCTTTTAAGACTTGGGACGAAGTGCTGAGGCACGGCCATTGGGGGCGCGGTGCGCGCACGCCGGCCCCTTTAATTTCATTAGGAGCCGGCGGCTGGAGAAGCCGGCTTTCAATCCCGCTCACAGCCGGTCAGCGGCTGCTTTGAATGTTGGTCTGCTGGCCGGCCGGTCCGTGTATCCCGGTGGGCCAGTCCGGCCCTGCTCCTGCCAATCACCCTGCAAACAATACCAGCCATTGCATTGCCATAACACGTTTATGATTTACTTGTGGTATACTCATTCATGTTTGATAGGTCTGAGGTTAGCAGTATACTCTAAGTAATACGTTTATTCTTAAAAGGACACTCTAGCTATAATATGCACTGGATATGATGGATGTGTGGTTCCTTTAAAATTTCATGAAATCCATTTTACTAATGCCTGGGGGATTCTGTGCATTTGCCCCTTTCCCTATCGCCCAGCTAAATGCCAAGTAGAAGATGTGTTTGGTTGAACACATTACCCTGTACATGATGTGAAAGCCTCCAGTAAGCATCATGTGCAAGTGTGGAAAGTGTTTCAATTATGGTAGCACTTTCATGCCCGTGAAAGGCTGTTTCAATCAAAAAATTGTTGTACCATGGAAGGGTAGGCCAACTACAGCAGCAGGGCTGCATCATCTGTGTGCTTTATTTTGAAAGAATGCACATTAAAGTACTCAGAGTACACCTCTGGGACACTTTTGCCAGGCAACATGGTTAGAAGTTAAGTCAGTTGTAGGTCAATTTACTTATCTACCACCTTAGAATATAAATTGCTTTCCCTTCTGTGTTTTTGTTAATATATTAAAGAATAACAGCTATGTATGACATCATATTGTGGGGCTTCAATGCATACAGTGGATCAGCTTGGTGAGACAGTGCCTAAAATTAGGACTGCCCTGCTTAAAACAGGACAGTTTACATGTTTGATATTTTGGTATGACCTTCTGATCATAGGATATATCTTGTATTTTTTGCTGGGTCTGTACAAAGGCCAGTATTTCATCATATGCAAAAGCTGGCAGTTGTTAAACCAGTCTCACAGAAAACAAGGCCCGCTTTTCAAAACTGACCAACCTATCTCTAAGCTGTATGTGTAATGCCACATGCTGTCTTCCCATGTTTCTGTAACATATAACATTTCCCATGCATAATCTGTGCCATTTATGACCATTCACTTACCAATCCACAAATAAGCAAATATGAAAACTGCATTTACATTTCAATTTACCTATTATTATGTCCAGTCCATTATCATATATATAACTTTTTATCAGACCTAAACATAAGCTTAATAACTGAGATTTTACTTAATGCGCACCACCACACAAGGTTATTAAAATAAATGTGTCTGAGGAAAAGATGTGTTCTAATTATTTTTAGATATCTAAAATGTGTTTATACAAAGTCCTGTCATTACACTCTATGATGGCATTAGGGGAGTCAACACACAGGTAAAACAATCAAAGTCCTTCAAAAGCACCACCCACACTGTTATTTTGTCTACTATAAGCATAGACAACAACCACAGACAATGCAAGGGAGTTTTCTCAGCAAATCCTGATATTCATTCTAAAATGCAGGCTGCACTGAAGTCCTTCTTCTAGATGGGGTGTAAGAAAAGCAGTCAAAGGTTACATTCTGTGTTTCTCACACCTCTTTGTTAGCTCAGCAGCTAAGGAGTCTTAAGGATCTTTTTCTCACATCACCTAAACTATTCATGGTGACATGCAATGATTCATTCCTTTATTGGACTACCATTTGTTGTATGTTAAATTATTACTTGGCTATAGTCACAGAGTTATTTAAGTAATTATTTCAACACACCCAAAGAATTGGAGGAACCTCCCAACATGTGTCCAAAGAATACTAAATAAAAAATGCAATGTTTGATAATTACATTGTATTGTAAATCATTACCTTTTTTTTACTTTTTGTAATACTGCATGGTATATCATAGTATTATGTTATTACCTATCATTTTTTTTATAAAAGGCCAGTCCAGTTGTTGTTTGCCCTTTAATGCATATGAGAGCTTAGGGGTCCCTTTATATTTTCATGCGGTTCCTTTTGCAAATGCATGAGGGGATTCTGCAGAATCCTCCCATATGCAACTCCTTCGCCCCCAGCTACTTTGTGTGCAGGAGATGTCTTGGACCAAACAGTTCTCCCTGCATGTTACCTTGAGTCAGCTCCAGCGCTGGCTCGGTGAACGTTCCAGACATGGGTCTATTCAGACCCCAGTGTGCTTCCCTTGGCTTTCAATGGGAAAGCATTCTCACCACTGATTGGCTTTACATGGATCCAGAGTGGGAAATGTTAGCATCGCACATTGATAGTAAGCAAACTGCACCATATCCAAGCTAAGGAACCTTATCAACACAAAGCAAAATTGGCAGGAGGGTACTATTAGCGCAAGTGGTTTGGACATGCGCTCCCCTTTTCTTTTTCATTTTCCCTTATTTGTTTTTGACATACATATGGCTATTTGTAAGGAATTTCATGTAAATATTGGAACAGGAACATGACTTATTTAGATATAGTTCTTATAATTATACAATATACATAAAGTTTAGATGCAGAGCTGTTGCAAAGAGGCATTGCAAGTTTGTTTTCTGAGACCTATGTATGTGCAACTTAGAATGTGGCAGCTATTGCATTGCATCTATAAATTCTGTCCTATGGCCCAGAAACTACTACTTATCTCTAGTAATTGCTGACTTAACTATCTATAATGTATGTAAGATGACAGACTGATTTACACAGAACTGAGACATCGAAAGGGAATGTGGCAAGGTATATTATTATTACTCTTCTAATAAAACAATATGAAATAGATAAATAAAATGAACCTTCATATGTAGTGATAAAGCATGGGAAACATTTGTGTTAACTTTTTTTTTCGTTACTTCCAGAAATTTATTTACTGTAGGTCTCCCAGCTACTGGGATGATAGTTTATATTTGATGGCCTTGAGCTCAACCTGATATCCTCGGTATTTACACTCTCTGCAAATAGCAGAAAGCACATTAACCAGAAGTGCGTGTGTGTGGGGTGCATGGGCTAACACCTTCTGGCCTGGCCAGTTTAGTGGTAACAAACATACACACTAGCACACAATCACTTACACAGACACACACATATACACACACATCCTCTCCCACACAAAAATATTCACTCCACTGTACCAACCTCTCACATATCAAACCTCACACCTTTACCTTGCCTGTCGCTCTTTCTTATAGCTACTCTGCACGAGCAGCCACACTTTTATCATGCAGTGACACACCGCACTCACACCTCCAAGGGTGGCCTGGTGGACAATTTTATTTATAGGACACAACAAATACCTAAACCAAAATATTAAAATAAAAACCTAGCTTCGACTTTCACTTTGGCTGTGCCAAACCTCGTTCCTGGGGAGGGGGCACAAAGGTCCAGTCTGGCTCAGTTTTAGTTTGTGGTGGTATTAGTAGAAGTGGTTGGCTGGTGGAAGTATACTTTTGGCATAATACTTACTGTTATTACTTTATTTCTTAATTAACCCTTTTGTAAACAGGAAATGTACTTCAATTGCTTTCTGATATCTCCCCAACAGCAATGGTGGTGGTCACAAGAAAGATCCTAGTGCTAGTTTCTCATGTGATAAAGTAAAACACTTTGTTAGAAATACACTAAAGAGAAAGTTCTTGTTCAAAACAGGTATAAACATTTATAAGGTTAACGTATCACAAACTTATATTGGAAATATGCAAGACAAAAAAGAGAAACCCCCAAAAATATTATCTGGTTGAATAGGGGCAGGTCTTCATGTTGTGAAGTCTGTGTTCAGGACAATAGTGTATATTATTGCTGACAGGGCTTAAATGTATCTATCTTGGCATCTAGTGGGGCTTCTCAGACTCAGACAAGAATGCAATCCTTCCAAGCATTCAGGGATCATCTGGCCGTTTCCAAAGCCTTCCAATTTCTTAATCTATTTTGTGTATTTCATTTGTCCTTTAACCTGGAAACCACCCACTAATTCTTTAAAATAAATACATCCATATATGCATATAGTTTTGTGAAGACTATAACTGCAAACTTTATTTTAGATGGATTAGAAACATTACACAAATCTTGATTCCAAATTAGTTTTAGGAGCATACTAATGTATATGACATGTTCACCATCTTAGGTCTTTGATACCACAAGATTTTACTCTTTGTACTCAAGTCTGTAGTGCATATAACTTGTAATTGAGAAACATCCATGGTCATATTTGCTCTCAGTTAAGAACATCAAAGCCTAATACTACTTAACAGGACACTTGAGAAGATCACAAAGGATATTTGTATAAATGCATTGTTTTAGCAGAGGCAGGCTGACTAAATCCATTGACAATGGTATAATAGCCCAGCTAAATTCCCTGTAGTAATAAGCGCAAAGCATGGGTTAAAATTTGTGAGTTCCAGAAAGTTGAGTAAAATATTGCAGTGATTGATCTTACACTCAATTGTACATAATTACTCTGAAATGCACATAGTATTCATAACATTATACCTCTGTTACACACTGACACCACAGAAGTCAGTAATTAATTTGAAATATGTCTGACCTTAGGGAGATAACCATCTAGACAGCTTGAGTTCTGATAGGGGTCTATGCAAGAAGTATAGGTCCATATCCACTGCTGTTCCCTATCTAAGAGTACAGGAATAGAATAGCTAGATTTTTATGGTGCGTCCCTCAAACAAGTATCTGTACATTGGTCACTGAGGTGTATTATAACTAGAACATGGTATGATGGCAATCATAGTAATATAGCATAGTTACAACAAAAACAATCCAACCAACCAAACCACAGAGATCCATGGGATGCAGAACAAGACATTAAGAATATATAATTGACTTCCATGGCTGTGTGCAGTGGCGTCAGGGATCACAACGGTCACAAATGCGATGGGGCCAGCCTCTCTAGGGTGCCCAGGTGACCCCTGTAACCACTTGTTCCTGTCTCCTCGTGCCACTTCAAAATTGTTCTGAAAGGGAAGCTAAGATAGAGCAAAACAAATATATCAATTACTTTACTGTCCTGATGATATCTGCATTTCTTCTTCATTACGTTCAAAGGCTGCCCAAACAAACCAGTTGCCAGCAACAGTGCATACTAGCTTAAGAAAGAAAATAAATAGATTAAAGGGACACTCTTTGCATCATATACACTTTAATGCATATGTTAGATACATGGTCCCTTTAATTTTTTTACGTGGTCAGTTTTGCAAATGCATGAGGGGATTCTGGAGAATCCCCCCAAATGCACTTGCCTCTTTTCCCACCTCCCTGATAAATGCCCTCTAGAAGTGGCAAGAAATGTCAGATTATGGAGAAAGAAGGAATATTTTTCAGCATGGCTAACAATTCTGTGTTTGTTTTTGTGTGAAAGAATGCATATTCTTTAATGTGTGAGTACAGAGTACTTTAATATTATAATAGATGTGTACTTATATAAGTAACCAATATACCATAATGCTTCTTTATGCATTATACCATTTGTTAAAGCCAATGCCTTATACAAAATTTGAACTGTGTGAGTCAGGTTTAAAATAACAGTATACAAGGAAGTAAATATGGATTGGATGATTTTTTTAAATGAAATATTAATATTCCTGTGCTAAGCAGTTAGTAAATTAGCTTTTATTTGTGATGATTCAAATATACATAATGCAATTAAAAGAGGGACACATTCTCAGTCATGCAAACTAGTCACTTGCTACTAAGAACAAACACAATTTATTATTTAAATTGTCATAATAGTCATACCTCCTTTTGAAAAATAGTCAATTCCAATTACAACCTAACCTTTTCAGGGCCTTTGTGGATCATGTCTCCCCTTTAACTTCTATCTCACTCCTGTTTTCTCTTACTTTCAGGAGAAACCGAGACGCCTCTCACATCATTTTATTTTGGTGAGCAAAGAGATGATTCAAGATGAATTTCTTACTCGGTTTAACAAGTATAAACCTGACACAATTTTTATATTTGTATGGTTAACAAGTTCCCATTCCCGAATAGCTGCTGTTATGTTTCAGAACCCCACAACGAAAAAAGGCTGAGTGGGCATGTTATAGTTATCTTCATAAAGTATACCTAAGAGATTAGCACAGAAGCTTCCCCTTTTTCCTGTACCTGGAAAGTGTAAACAGAATAATTAAAATAGGAATTCACCAATCAGGGGTTATTGGACCTTTTTATATGACCCAAAATGAGTTGAATAAAATTAATTTAGCTAGAATGTTGATTGTAAATGCTACGGGTATTAGTTAAATCCACTAGGTAGTGAGCTTGCGAGCAGGGCTAATGTATCGGTTTGTCTTAGTCTGTCAATTCTCGTCTTGTCATACCCTTTGAATATATGTATTGTATTAAGCGCTGCGTAGATTGTTGCTGCTATATAAATAAAAGAATAATTATAATAGTGTGGTAAGGCAAATAGTTGGTTTTAATAGATCAGATAAGTAAATCATAGTTTGATTGTCTATTCTTCCTAAGCACTTATGCTGCACTACACCACCACATGTCCAATAAATTATTTTCCGCAGACTTGGAAAATTGGACATTGATAAGTTCATTTTCACATTCAATGTTGTTTTTAAAGAATGTAGATAATTTTAGGATCGGAATGCTGAGGCAAATCTGGACTGTATAACATATTACTTTCAATCTTACACACCCAGAGTAATGCAATAGCAGTTTTATAAAAATAAGTAATTAGGAGGCATTTTGATGAAATCTAGATAGATAAAGTACTTAAAGGAAGCTTGTATTTTTTGTAATGTATGTTTTGAGTCCATTTTGCATGTACCCCAAATTAATGCAGGCAAATCAGTGCATACATTCTTTCATTATAAACCTTCTGCCTCATTGAACTTCTTTCCTGACAGCCTTGCCTCAAACCTGGAAGTATAACCAGGAAGCATACTTCATGCTCAGGATCACTCCCAATGAAATCAGTGGGAGTAGCTGCAGCCAATCTAGCAGGACATCAGTGGCAACATTTCAATAACTAGTGAATGCCTACACCGGTTTAAATAACATTTACTGATGTCCAATATGTATTTAATATGAAAAATAATTGTAACTAAAATTAATAATTTTTGCCACCACTGTCACAGATTAGCGGAAAACAATAAGCACAGGGTATTTTACCTTAACCTGATTTTATTTTTTGTACTCTGCTATGTTCGTCTTCAGCTGTAATTTTCTTCTCTCTCATTTACTGAACCCGCACGTAATTGTCTTCACATTTTAGTTCAGGTATGTATTTACAGCTCCTGGTGTGTATCACTTATGTTTTTACTAATATAGTTACATAGTTACATAGGCTGAAAAAAGAAATGCATCCATCAAGTTCAGCCTTTCCCATATCCGTTTATTTCTTGCTGTTTATTTCTAGCAGCCAACAGCTAGATATGACAGGCCACAGATTATGTCCACATAGCATATGACTGGGCATATTCAGCTGGTAGCCACACACCTCAGAATCCGCAGAAGTGGCAGATAGGGTGTGTATGGAGCAATGTTGTGTAACTTTCCACTAGGCATTAGCCCAGTTTGCCAGATGACCAGTCCAGTCCTGCTTGTAGATGTAATTTAGCTGCCTTCAAATATACAGCACTCCTTTATATAATATTGATACACGTTTATTATGTACAGCAAGCTAAATAAAATGCACTTATGTCTATATGACCATGTCTATTATCAGTCCTGCTCTGAATCCCCTACAGTTTAAAGCTTGGGGGTCACTTAAAGATGTCCTTGTTTTTTTGTCCATTAAAATAACATCAAATGGGTAGACATTTTAAGTGTGGTAAATGACTACTGTAGCTAGAATTGCCTGATTTTTATAGACTATCTTTATAGGTGTACAGAGGCAATTTATCACTCTCAACACTACTGTGTTCCAATGGCATGTTGTGTTTAAAAAGGCCAATTGGTCATTAGAAAACAATTTTGCAATTATGTTTGCTCAGCTAAATGACCCAAAATTGTTAAACACAGAGTGGCTGCTCTATTCACTATTTTTTAAATGATGTTCAAATGATGATGTCTGCGCTTGCTAGTGATATTTCCAGTTTTCGTAGAGTATTTTTTTGGTTATATTTTCCAACTAAGGTATTAAGGAATGTAATAAATCTAGACATATATTTTAGAGATCAGAGGGTGGTACCTTCCCTAACCAACTGCCTAAGTCTAAATCTCAATGTGGGTGAAGCGGCTGGGTTGGGCAGGGCTACACAAGCACATTAAATATAAGGGTGTGTAAAGAAGCTATGAGTGCATCTTACAAATCAACATTATAAAGAGGGTGTATGTTCATAGGAACAAGAAATTAAAATTTAGAGGCAGCATCATCTTTCTTACAAACTATGAGAAAGAAAGAATTCTGTGTGTTGTCTGTAATTTCATTTCAAATAAACTCATACATCAACATGAACAACATCAATGATGCTAACCGTAAATTCTTATATTTTTCAAAAAGACCAACTCAGTAGGGAAAAACTACCTTTGTATTACAATACTTATATTTGACTATGGTCTAGTATAAATATATCAAAGTAAAACAAAACAGACTTGCATACATATTAGCAACCTACATATAACTTACCAGAAGTTCTCAAAAGTTGGTCACACAGAAGATACTAATGAAAAATCTCAGCCAGCACAAATCACTTACAAGGTCTTCCTGTGTTCCTTCATTTGTTGGCGTTTTCTCTTTATGATAGAAAACAACAACAAATATGCTATTTAAATCATACCACCAGCAGCAGGAACATATAAACGCACATTTTTTTGTTTTTGAAAATGCAAATACTTTGTAAAGAGGCAGCTTTGCCTATTGTTAAGTGGTATCCAATCATTGTTTCAATTAGAAACACTTATCATTGACTTACCCAGAGTCCACCAACAGGCAAAAGTATGTCAACAGGATCAAGTCTTTTGTACACATGTGTACAGCATTGAGTTCATGCATAGGCATTGAAAGAGAGAGAGAGAGTGTACTTGGCTGAAAATCATTATGGGGATTTTAACCTTGGAGACATTTGATTTTTTTATATGAGAATATGATTACAAATTTGGAGACGTTTCAAAGAGAAGACATATTGGGCTTGATGCAGGGATCTGTCCTAAGCATTATTTGGTGTTCGCAGCGGCCGAAAATGAACGCTTTGTGATTTAACTCCGCAGCTAAATCCCAAATAGAGACTGGATGTGAGACTAGCACAGCTAAAAATATGCTATGTTGTAATTAACAGAAAACAGCTTCTAGCAAGTGCAATGGAGTACACAGGCTATCACCGTAGCCTTTGAAGGCTGGCAATTAGGGAGTATTTTTCCAAGCCTGGGCCATCTTTTGTAGCTTTGGTAAAGTTAGATTTAGATGACAGCCATATTTGGTGACTCTCCCTACAGAAACATATAAATCATGCATCTGATCAAGTTATATTGGGATAAAATCTAAAGACAAAAACACGCAATTATCACCCTATACATTGCAAACTAAACAGTAAAAGTAATGAAAACAAAATTATTTTCTGGAAAGCCGTCACCCCTTAATAAAGTAATCATGTGCCAATTTAACCCCTTCAATGGAGTAAATAGTTAACTTTCATACCATGTATTGGGTCAATATACACAAACATGTAAAGCTATATAATCTTGTGAATCTTTCTTCATATGACAATGTTATTAAGATACTAAATTATATGCTTATGATTTAAGAGTTACATATATATATATATTACTACCTCATATTCACAGTCATTTCCACAAGGACTGCTCATTATCCAAACATACATTTTGACTTCCATTGAAATACTTGACACTTAAATGTAATTACCGGTATGTTATTTTCTTAGATCTTACATACCCTATATTGGTTGGTATTATTAGCTGCAAAACAAACATATTCATATAGCAAATAAGCCAACAGTCATCAAAGCAAACATAAAGTATTCATATTACTCTCTGCACCACATTGGCAGTAATGAGCTTCTGCTGTGACAAAAACCTGCGCTCAATCTCCATTAGAAGTTTTCTTTTGATTCTATTAGACATGCAGAGGTTTAGATGTGGAATAAATTAACACTACAATGTATTTATGACATTTGCTTCCAAATATGCAGGTGCATTGGAGCAGTTAGCACTCAAATTGTAGGCTTTATGCCCTGGTAGTTTAATTGCTTTGCTTGTATGTATAATTTTAGCACAATATCTTCATTTTAATCAAAAGTCTTTGTTTTAGGAGTCATTTAGTAGTCATTGAATTGAGCCAATTCTAAGTATTTTTTTTTTAATTCCAGAATACCAGAGTTGTTTTTTTAAGTGTACAAAACTGGTACTTGCAAAGTCACAACTTAATCGTATTTAACATAATAAGTATTGCTCATGTGACTCCCATGGATCAATTTTAGGTTAAGTCCTTTTGACAGACCGACCTGTGCAAATAAAGACAGGCCACCTGTTCTCAAAGTATTTATGAAAAAGGAACTGCTATGTGTTTCTGATGCTTGCATTTACAACCTGGATCTAAACACTAAAGCATTAGCATTTGGTAATGTTTGCACTGCGGGCTGTCCTTTATTGACTCTTGGCTTTTCATTTTAGTCAAGTTACTGAACATGGAGTAGAAAATTTGAACACATAATATTAAAAAAAAATGGCTGCTATTCTAAAATTTCACACTTTGTCGATCCCCCCACTATCTGATATATACAGCATCTATTTATTGTATCCATAATATTTATTATTACTGTATTCCCATTTTATCAAGAACTCTTTACAAATAACAATAACAAGAGTTACAAATAAATGAAGGCAATAAACATTTACTGAAAGAGTTAATACACTAAATTATTTTTTATTAGCCCTATAGAAATTGTATTATTCATACAATAAAATAATACATTGTCCCATTTCTCATTGTGACTAAATGGCAGTATTTCTATTATAATGCCAAAACAATTTGCATAAATGAGTGTGGTGCTACATCTAAGCAGATACCCGAGGCTTGCTTGCATGATACATGAATTACTATTCTTCAGATTCCCTAGGCTTGGCTGTCTCTGCCAAGTAAACTCCACACACCCATGCACTCAGGTACAATATAAGGCTTGTCAAAAAAAGGGTGCAGCATGTGCCTCCTTCAAAGCTCACCTGCTGCTTCTGCTAAGCTATACTGAATTTTTAATTCTTCATTAAAAATATTAGCTTTGGAAAAAGAAATAAAATTAATACCGCGTGATCCCCCACAGAAATTTTGTTTTTTTCCTACCAATTTAATGTATACGCAACATCTCTACATAGATACTCAATAAATGAGAATTCCTTTAGGAAGAAGTGTATAAATCTTGGTTACATAATATACCAACATCCCTGCAAGAGAAAAGCATCCTCCCTCGATTTAAGGTGTGCAAGCTGGACCCGCTTTGCCTACTGTATCAAATTGTCTTAGTCTGTCAAATCTATTTTTGTCATACCCTTTGAATGTATTCACTGTAAGAAGCACTGTGTAAATTGCAGGCACTATATAAATAAAATTTAATAATAATTATACTAACCATGTGGGTAATTATTCTGTCACGCAAGAGGTATGCAAAAATTGCCCATTTTTACAGCTCTTCATTATTCAGTCTGAGTTTAAAAGGCTGAAAATGAAACTTTATCACGAATGCCTAATGTTAGAAATGTTCAAACAGCGCATTAGCAATAAAATTTGTTGTATATAATGCCTATAAATCACAGGTACTGCTAGGGTGGGATAATGTTGAGGTTTACAAGTATGTCTACAAACTGCAGACCACTAAACTCTGTATATATATTTAAAGGGTCACTATCAGCAAAATAAAATGTACTGCTCATGTGTAAGTAAATTTATCTAAAAGACTATACTTTATTTATTTATATTGAATGGATTATAAAAGTAAAGTCAGTGTTTACTACCTGCAGCCATGTCATGGGTTGTCATAAAATACACCTCCCTGCTTATCAATGGGGACAGTGCCAAGCAGCACTTTACTTTTGTTTATCTGCCTTTCATTATAGAGATCCTCTACCTCAGTTGCACATAACTGAGCTGCAGGAAAACCACTAATTGTACTGTTTTATTGTACTTGAAATGCATGTTTGCATTATGTGAAATGAATAAATGAATAAAATTTCTTTTACATTGTATTTATACACACACATACACACTGCACTATAGACATACATACTATGCAATATATCGCACTATCCTATACACATGCATACTAACCCATACACACTTATGTTCACTTATATATGATAAAACCCATAAAACAATACCTTTATTTATAATAAAAGAGCACAGGCATACGGTGTAGAGGGTTATCATTATGCATGAGCCACATGGGGGTGTTAGATGGCAGTGGAAAGAAGCAGCCTCACCAGTCAATAAAGCTGCTAGTGACATCCAGGAGCACTCTAGTGGTTTGACGTAAGTGTCACCAATGGCATACCAGTGGCATACCGCACAGACATAGGGGCACAATCTTGTATATCCCCAGCAGCTATACGGAAATCTTAAACATATGAAGCATTTTTCAAATAATATTACACTTTACATTTATGGATGTAAACAAGTTTGGGCCAAGTTCTAAACTTGGACTATTTAGATTCTATTGTGATTGTCCCAAATTTAGCATTTTTCTCCAGTATCACCTTGCTTAATACAGTCATGTGTAGGTCATATATTTTCATGTAAAATCTAATTTCTAGATACATTCAAAGGCACGTGCTAATTAGCTTGCAAAGAAGACATTGCATAGATCCCTTGATAAATAACTTGAAACGTTGTTGTCTGTTTCCTACAATAAATCTGTCTGATGGAACCCCTGCGTGCCTGGAGCCTTCTTCTATTTTTGATTTACTGGGGAGCTGGCCCTTCCTGGCACAGCTAAGCACCTGAGTTCCTGTGGGGAGTGAGTGCAGATTCCTAATTCTGGTGAATTGCATAGATCCCTGGCACTCAGTGTGAGTGTTAATCGGGTATTAAGGCCGTGTTCTGGTATTAAATGTAAATATTACAACAGTTGCATTTTTATTTTAAACTTTAGTATTTAGTCATTTAAAACACAAAGTCTTCCAATAGTGTCCCAGTGTTTTTGTACTTGAAACATTATTACAATACATTGTTATTATTAGTATCTTTTATTTACACAAACCTTCTTACAACGCATACATTCAAAGGGTCTGACAAAACTAGAACTGAGAAAAAGAAAACCGATATACGGGGTAAAGAGGGCACTGCCCGCACGCTTACTTTACATTATATTTACTCATATAGCGCCAGCAGATTCCGTAGCGCCGCTACAATAGGAACAGTGAAAATATTTAACAAATAAAGTGTGAAACTGACACACATTCTAACGTACTGGTGCAGAATGTGTTGTGATCGTACAATCCATTGCATTATATGTTGTGTGTATTTATTTGACATGGCTGATAAATGTGTTGTTTCTTAAAGATAACTTAACACACTTGATACGCTGAAACACATCCTACAAGACCAATGCTAGCTGTTAGTGCCAATGGCTGGGCTTTCATTCCAAGTGTCTTCGTAATAGGCAACTAATACCTCCTTGTAAAAGAGTGGAATTCGGTAAAGGGCCCCTCCCCCAGGCCAGAGCATATTCCCCTTCTGACCCCAATCAATTATTCACTGTAACTGCGTGTGTTTAGCCTCCGCCGTCAAACAGCGCAACACCTATAAAGCTACAGTAAATGGCGGTAATTAGAGGTGACACACAGGCCTGAGCTGTCTGTCACAGGACTTTGCCCTCCCTGCTACAAAAGCTCCTTTTGCTTACGTTTCTTAGCAGATAAAAAAAGAGGCGGGAGTATGATTCAATAACGTTTTATTTGTGAAACGGCGCTAAGCCCCGCCCCGCATACGGGTCACACCTTCATGCTTTCCACAAGGGAGGGGACAGGTGTAGAGTGTGAGCAGGGAAGAAAAGGGAAGAGAAGACTTTGTTGCTGCTGGAACAGGAGCTGTGCCCAGAGCTTGCAGCCATACCAACAGGAAAGACAGGCAGAGCGGCACAGACTGGGTCTGTCACACCAAGCACAGGCAGACGTGCAAGTCAATGGGAATCCCTGGCTTCTAGAGGAACAGTCTACTGCGTGTGTGGATCTTTCTTCTTCTTCTTCACCTGAAATAAGTGCGAGGGAAGTGGCCCAAAGCACACAACTTCAGCTTAACCTCTTGTCCACATAGTTTGGATCTCACGATGGGGTCATCGGCATCAGTCAAGGGATCGCTGACGTTTTGTTGGTGTTTCTTAATGCTGTTGGTAAGTTACGTCCTTCTAACCTACTTGGTACCCTCGTTCATCAGTGGCCACCCGGGGACCTTCCATGATGGAATCATTAACCGCTCCTGCTGCTGTTTGAGGATTAGTATATTTTTTTATGATGGAGTGATTAACCCGTCTGTTGCTGCTTGTATTTCAGGAATGGCATTTTAGTTTATAATGTAGATCTTGATTACTAAATCTGGAAGAAAATAAATGTTAATTTTTAAAAAAACTGATTCATTTTGCATATTGACTATAAAATATAAATGTGTTTTTGGTGTGTGTGTGTGTGTGTGTATATATATATATATATATGTATATATATATATATATATATATATATATATATATATATATCCATATATATATATATCCATATATATATATATATATATATATATATATATATATATATATATATATCCATCCAGATCTTTGAAATTGGTTGTATTTTTTATGCATTCCCATACTTAAATTGTACTGCGCCATGGATTATGTTACCACGTCATATATAGTTCGTAGTAATAAATTACAAGGCAGTGAGTACAATAGATAAAGCTGTTGGGAAGTCAGAGTACACAGCCTGGTGGCAGATCTAAAAAGAAAAAAAAAAAAAAAAAAGGCACTTTAAACTTTCTTTATGAGAATATACTGAACACAGAAAAATCATGTGTAGATTTCTTTAAGTATCAAGGATTTCTTTAAGTATTCCCCTAGTTCTTCATAGCTGATTGTTTTATTTACTTTAGCAGGATTGGGTGTTTTAAGCTATCTGCCAGACTGCATTCCTAGAAGAGCTGAAGCTGCAAAATGTCTATTCTTTTTCTCTCCAAGGTCTGCAGACCTCCAAGGCATATAATGGGCTGGGGAGACCTGGGGGAAGCCTTATTATGAGGCCCAGTTAAAAAAAAAAAAAAGTTGCCAGAAATATTTGAAAGACAGTACATCCATTGTACAATGCTACAGAATATGATGGCGCTATATAAAACAATGAATGATGATAATTCAGTGGACCATGTCTAATTTAGCTCACTAACTAGAATGAATTACCAAGGAAGAATCATGGTGTACCTGTAGCCTAAGAAACCTAGTGCTTTTATGTGAAGTTGACCATAAAACTAGCTTCTGGCAGTGACCCAGGATTTTAATGAGTGGCACGGGAGCATTAACCCCTTTGTCAGTTCTTAAAGAGTTTAAATACATCAAAAGTTGATCAATTAATCGTAATGTTTACCCGTGTCTTGACTAACGTTCTAATGTTCTAGCCCCTGTGGAATGCTGTTGACAAACGTTGTAAGCAAATAACACTAATGAACCCTAAAGATTGTCCTAAAGCAGCAGATCTAGTTCATCAAATTGGAGAAACTGGTACCCTATATGTCAAGGTTATAAAATTAGGTGTAGGTAAAACCACTTATAAAACTTTGTAGAACCTTTTTTTTTTTTTTTTTTTTGTACAATTTTGAAGTGGTGTAGACGCTTTAATATACTCTTTTCATATACTTTACCTTCAAATACTTTTTGAACACAGCACAATAATCATACGGTCTTACTGACCATAAATTTTATTTTCCATATCTAATTTAAATATATACAGGTAATATATTTAAAATAAAGTAGGTACAGCAGTGAAATTTTATTGCCATACCAGTCTATTACAAAAAAAAAAGTATATCATGTTTACTCTGCTTCGGCTTATAGCTTAGGCCATATATCCTGATGTTTCTATATTTCTTAGAAGGATATGTTTACTTGTGTATGTTCCATTATTATATATATATATATATATATATATTATATTACATACATCAGTGTGTATGTATAAATTATACAGTATGGATTACACACGCATACATTAACGTATCCATACACAATACAGTTTTCTAATTTATATAAGCGAAAGCTACCATGTAGCAGAGGGGATCTGTTACAACAAAACAGTTCCACTCTCTGATGTAGCAATTCATTAGGGCGCTCCAGCTCCAGTAAGCTTGTACTGCAGTGAAGGATTGGAATGTCCCCACATTACCCATGTGTTATACAGGGCCAGCCTGACCACTTTGTGGGAGAAGCTCACTGGGTTGGCCCTTCTTATAGAAGTCGGTGAGTTGAAATAAAAATACACACTATGGTGATACTTTTTTTCTTCTATAAATCACATCAGAATTAATGATTATAAAAATAATAATAATAAAAAAATATTACAAGGATTCACGGTGTCGCATTGTAAATCCCAACAATTTTGTTTTCTTTAAACAGTCAATATGTTTGAATTATTTTGGGGGTTTTTTTGCTTGATTTTTGTCATGGCAATTTTTAAAAATTTTTTACCAGCATACGTGTTTGGCCAACATGAAAAGTAAAAACACCACTTTTTAAATAGTTTTATTTTTTTTAAATTTTTTTTTATAAAATGTTTTATTTAAATCGTTGTTCTGTGTGACGTAAATGTTAAAAGGCTAGATATCACGTTTAGCTACTGGTGTTTTATGACCATTTTCCATTGTTTCAGTTATTTCACTTTCAGCATCTTGTATTAAGGAAGAAACGCCTTATTCAATGGACTTCTAAACTTGAGGCAGAAGCTTAATCGTAATATTTTTGTTCAGTACTAAGGTTAAATCTATGGTTCATAGTGCACTGAAATCTGTATTACACATTGCTAAGCAATTCTAAATTGGGTTTAAGAAAAAAGAAAAAAAAAATCTGCATTCCTTGTTAACTTTTGTTATGGACCTTGTTTGACGTGTCCTAATTTTCAGAATATCAACGCGCTGGTGGGAGTTGTACTGCGTAGCTTACAGGTATCAATTAAAGGCATGGTTTATTGTCCCTGTAAAGAAGAATGCGTATTAAAGTATTAGGTGAGTGCTTTAATATGCATTCTTGAGAAAAAAAAAAAAAGAAACCGCAGCCTTGTTGCTCTCCTCCTCCGTGGGGTGACGCTTCGGCAGCCAATCAGTGGCAGGAAAGTGCTTTCGTTAAAATCAATGGGAGCTCTTTCTGTGCAAGGAGGGGTTTTTGCCCCTGCGCTGGACCTGACGGGTGGAAGGCGATGTGTTTAGCTGAACACTCATGGGCATAAGGAAATGGGCAAATGCAGATTCTGCATAATTCCCCCTGCATTCACAAAAGGGTTAAATGCATTAAAGTGCATGGACTGACAAATGAATAGCTGTCTCGCTATCAGTGGTAAACAATAGAATTTATTTATTTTTGAGCTTGTCACCCAAAATATTAATACCTACAACCTGAGATAAAGGATGTTTATTGGAATAAAATAACATAATAGACCAGGGAGGGGCTGTTGATATAGTCTATGTAGACTTTAGTAAGGCATAAATTACAGGCATCGAATGTCAAAATAGTTAAATAGATAAGACAATAGTTGAGTAAAAGGAGGCAGAAGATTGTAGTCAATGGTGCATATATCAGAGGAAGGACTCGTTATTAATTGTCTAAAACTAGACGGTCAGAGACTTTGAGATAATATAAGGAGGTTCTTTCTTACTAAGGGAGAAGTGGTAGAAAAAGGGAACAGTCCCCCAAAAGTGGTGGAGGCTAATACAGTGAGCAAATGTAAATGAGAATAGGATAGACCTTAAGCTATCCTCACTATGAGGGATTTGAATCCCTAACATCAGGAAATTGGTCACACTAGATGGGCCGAATGGGTCTTATTTCTCATCAAATTCTATGTTTCTAAATAAAATATTTGGGTTTTTTTTCTCCCTAAAAGCTCATCTTACTGTATTAAATAAAATAGCATATTTAAAGCCCTGGATAAAGAAGGGCCAAGCTGACATTGCATAATTAATAGCTAAACCAGTGAGGTGATCACGGAAGAATTCTTTCTATGTTACCAACGCATATCTTGGCCCTTCCCAACACAATGATATCAAGGGCATTGTGATTTGGTGTAGATTCTAAACTTTACTCAGATCCTTGATTAATAAAACTTTATTTTATGTTGTAGCAGTTTTTTTTTTGTCTTTTGTGAACTATAAAATAAAGAAAAAAACTGTCAGCATTGGATCCTCTGTAAACATAATTATTTCAAATCTACATTTATAATTATGGAACTGACGTGTATATTTATTTTTTAGCCATGGAGTGCAGTTGCAGAAATTTGTCAGAAAGTGAAACTGACTGTGCCTTCCGAAGTAATTTACTCTGGATCTTTAATTGGGAAAGGTAAGAAAAATCTTAGTATGTTGTCATTGGAAGACAATACTTTGTTGAGCTTCCTCCAAAACATCCACTACAACAACACAGCCTATGTAGAAAAGGTTATCTAGCTCAATAAAAGGACAATTTCAGAAAAACCCGGCATTAAGTAGTAGATAGGATGGACAGATGTGTTTGAGTGTTTTGGTGGTCATAATAGCGGTATTATACCACGGCTTATGGCTCATAATATACGTGCTTGTGTGTGTATACATATACACACATATTATACAAGGTCCATAAAGACATGGTTTGGTCTATAAAGATATTTAAGGCCTTTGGAGTGAACTGGAACAGAGATTGTGAGCCAGGCCTGACCTCACGAATGCTTAACTGGATGAATGAGCAAAAATTCCCACAGAAATGCTCCAAAATCATGTGGAAATCCTCCCCAGAAGAGTGGAAGCTGTTATAGCTGCAAAGGGGGGGAATCAATTATGTATTAATGTCTATATATTTAGAATGAGATGTCATACAAGTCCCTGTTTGGTCTGTAATGGTCAGCTGTCCCAATATTTTTGTCCATATAGTGTGTGTATATATGTGTGTGTGTATATATATATATATATATATATATATGTGTGTATATATATATATATATATATATATATATATATATATATATATATATATATATATATATATATATATATATATATATATATATATTATGGCTCTGCTTCATTCCATTTATCTGCCTTTAATTATAGTTTCCTCCACTTTTCTCTCCCTCTAATAGTTGATCTTCAGCATTGCCTTACCTCGGATTACCTTGTCGTCCGATCAAGCAATCCACAATTTGTAGTTTACAACGATGGGTCAGTTTATGCCGAAAGAAAAATATCAATTCCTGATAAAATTTCTTTTGCAATTTTCCTCGTGGATATATCGACCATGACTGAAAAGAAGTTGCCAGTTAAGGTGGTAACGAAAACAAAGGTAGGTTTTGCTGTTTGGAAAAATATTTTTCGTTTTTTCAAACTCTTAGGCCAGTGATGAAGATTAATTTATTCCGATGTATGCTTCAACTGTTGTAACTGCAGTTCCATAAATGTTTTTCTGTGCGCACCTTCTGCTTATGTGATTGCTTACTAACTTATCTTTTTCAGAATGTAAAAACAAGGTATACCAGAGAGCTCCTGAAACGTACCAAGAGAAGATGGCGCCCTCTGCCCTTTTCAGTCATGGAGAGCTATGTCGGTCCCTTCCCTCATTTTGTTCAACAGGTACGACTTGCGAAACCGGTTCATTAGGAAAACACAGATCAATGGACTCAAAGTTTCTGTTTTTGTGTGTACCAGTTTTGCCCTGGAATAAGTAACATACAATTCCATTTGATTCATATAGTTCTGTGTTATTTGTTATATTTTAATTGGCCCTAATTTTAAGAAACCACAACAGAAAAAAAATTTGCTAGATTTCTGTGTGTTTTGTATTATATATAAATGAGAATTGTAATATCTTTTATAACATCTTATAACAAAATTTATATCTGCATATGATAGTGGTCTGGCAGATTTGACTTTTTTTTCTCATTTCTTTTACAGATCCAGTCTGACACTCAGGAGAACTATACAATTCTATACTCCATAACTGGCCAAGGTGTTAACCAACCACCATTTAATTTATTTTATATTGAAGAAACCACGGGAAACATATATATCACTCAAAGGGTGGATCGGGAAGAATACCCATTTTTTAATGTAAGCTTCTTGGTGTTATTGCTTAAGGTTTAAAAAATCATTTCATTTCAGATATATATTAAAAACATATTGTATTGTTTTCTAGCTGATGGGCTATGCAAAAACTAAAGATGGATATTCACAAGAAATGCCTTTGGATATATTGATTAAAGTAGAAGATGACAATGACAATGCACCTATCTTTACTGAGGCGGCATTCTGCATGGGAGTATATGAACACAGCAATCAAGGCAAGAATAAGGGATTTTTTCTTTGGTTAAATCATCCCTTGGGTGGTTTACTTTTTTTCTGCTTGGTTTACTTGAGACATCCACCATTGGGATGTTTTTTCCCCCCTAAACCATTAATTTCGAATCCAGAAGAAAATGCCCATTCATCGGAATATCTAAATATTAAAAATGTTAATATCTGCTTCCTAAGAAACGCTTATTCTCAACACTTCTGCAAAGTTGAACATCCATGCAATGTTTTGGATGGAACAGTCTGATACTAGAGGTTGCATATAACTATGATTTTATGTGCGTGTGGGAAAATGTTGGTTTCCTAGCATTTGTAATCTATATACCATTGCGTTTGTTACATGTCACTTGCTGAAATGACGCGTAGTCTTGTGTTGGTGCTTGTGCATCTATAGGTTGTAGGAGTATAAACATATTGACGTGTGTTTTAATTTTCTATACAGGTGTAATCGTTGGAAGAGTAAATGCCTCGGACATCGATGAGCCCAATAGCCGTCATACTCTCCTTAGATACACTCTTCTTTCACAGATTCCCCCATCACCAATAATGTTTGCTGTAAATCCAGAGTATGGCATAATCACTACAACTACAAACAGACTAGATAGAGAGGTAAATATTTTATATTTATTATGTAATTTTTTTTTTTTTTTTTTTTTTTTAAAGACTCTGGGGTATATGAATGCATCCAAATTAATATATACCTACTTTGTCCTGCAGGTATTGGATACATATGTACTTATAATAGAGGTGCGTGATATGGGTGGACAGCCTTTTGGTTTGTCCTCGACTGGAACAGCATCCATAACGGTTCTTGATATAAATGACAATGCACCGGAATTTACGCAACAATCTGTAAGTGGCTTTTAAGTCATGAAAACATTTTTTCATACAATCCTTAAATTACATCTACATATACATTTAATAAGTGCATGTCTATTTGTGTGTACATATATAATCTATAACTTTTTGTTTTTTGCTTTAGTTATATGTACCCATATGTGCGTAGACTTAAGGGATAAAACCCTTTGTTGGTCCTTTCTAGTGGTTCGTAATGTTACAATCCACTTTTTTTTTTAATACTGAAGGAAGATATCAGGACTCTTTTACCACTTCTGCAAATTAATTTGTGACGAATATCTGATTTATTGTTCACGTTTTATTATTTTATATAATACGGTTCATTTTCATAACTTAGTACCAGGTGGAAGTAAACGAAAACGAAAGCGGAATGGTCATACTGAGGATCCCTGTAACAGACAAAGACTTGGTCAATTCTCCCAACTGGAGAGCTGTATACACCATAACACAAGGCAATCAAAAGGGTTATTTCAACATAACAACGGACCCAGCTACCAATGAGGGACTGCTTAGTGTTATAAAGGTGACTGAAAGGCTTGGTTATATTTGTTTAGTTCTTTTTTTTTTTTTTTTTTTTTTTTTTTTTTTTTTTGAATGGAGTTTTGACTTCTTTTTAATTAATGGTGTTTGCTGCTTAGAAATGTTCTAATATAAGGAAGTTTCCATCAAAACTGAATAAAGCGGACCAGCCATTTACAAATATGGACCAATAGTCTTCTCTCTAACACTTTTTGCTTGTTGTAATGTTTTGCACAACAGATATCACTGTGGGGAGGCCACACTTAAAATTCTTATGTAAACCTCTTTGCAATCAACAACTGGTGATATAGTGACTAAAGTATTTTGTCAAGGACAACTTCACGTGTTTGTTTTTTTTGTGTTTCAGTTTTTTCTGACATGTTTCTCTTGTGTTTTACTTTGTAGGGCTTGAATTATGAAGAAGAGAATAGGGTTGTGATACAGGTTGGAGTAACCAACGAAGTAAGTCTCATTACGTCATCTGGGACCAAAAGTAACAGCATGAACACCGTCCCTGTTACAGTAATAGTAAAAGATGTCGATGAAGGACCTGAATTCCAACCAATTATTAAAACAATACGTGTCCGAGAAAATCAGACAATTGGAACCGTAATTGGGGATTTTATAGCTATAGATCCTGAAACTAAAAACAGTGCAGGCATCAGGTATGTATACATCTTATGTTGTACTTCTAAATAAAACTTAAATTGAACTCTTAAAGAGTTTATCTTTTTCTATTTCTTGTTATATTAAAATGATCCCAGTTTAATTTTCCCCTCTTGGTCTTCAGGTACAGAGTGGAGGATCGGTTGTCTTGGGTTACTATTGGAGAAAGCAACGGTCAAATAACAACGCTCAAAGTCCTGGATTACGAAACCAATGAAGTCACAAACCACCAACACAATGTTACTGTATATGCAGTTGACCAAAGTAAGTTAATACAATTGCCTCTGTTTTCCACTGAATCTGTAAAGGCGCTCAGAATCTTGACTTTTGTGGAGGGATTTACTTAAATAGTGGAGTTTGTGTTCCCAACCCCATTGTGTCTTATGTGATTAGTTTTAGGGTTTTACAATCTGTGACTCTAATGAACCTGAGGTTTCAATTTTGATTTTTGTTTCTTCTAGGTGGCAAAACAGGCACAGGCACACTGATAATTATTCTGGAAGATATTAATGATAATGCACCGTTACTTGTTCGGACAGCTTCAAATATCTGCCAGACTGGCAGGACATATTCTGTAATTGAAGCACAGGACCCTGATGGTGCTCCCAACTCTGCTCCATTCCGATTCACCCTCGACCCCTCTGTTGCAAACCAGTGGACTATTGTAGATGCTGATGGTAAGCATTGTTCTTCGTTGATATCGCCCATTATGTCTTGTCTGTTTTAATCTTGTGGACAGAGAAATCCACAAGAAAACATATAGTTAATTTCATATTAAAGATCGTTTAATTCTACCTCGTAAGTTGAATCGGTGGTCCATGCTTTTAATACTTTCAGTCCCTATTGGCATATTTGTAATTTTATTTATTTTTAATTAAAGTATTTTATTGAGCCAAGAATATTGGTAAATCTGTAGCCAATCAGAAAATTGTTTTGTTCTTCAGGACAATCTGCGCGTATACAACCCAAAGGCGATCTTGCTCTTGGAACATATGAAATTCCTGTAGTAGTGGTTGACCAGCAAGGCCATGGCAGAACACAGACAGTGACCGTTAGCAAATGTGACTGCGCTGATGGGATCAACTGTAGTAATCGGTTTAGCGATAGGTGGGCTGCCTTAGGAGGATTGGCAATTCTGTTGATGGTACTCGCCGCACTGCTGCTTGCTGCTCTTATGTGTAAGTATTTTTTTATTCTAATGAAATACAGACCCACCTATATTCCAGAGATAGTGTTATTGCTTACAGTAAGAGGGCTTCACCTAAAGGATTTCAGCAAATATTTATTGCCGTAATTAAATTCAATTTTGCTAAATTTCTGTTCTATTGCATATGTATTAAGAGATGCTTTTAACAAAGTTTACGTAAAAATAATTTACCTTAAATGCAAACTGTACATATTACATGCATGTTTTTGTTTAGTTTTTCTCTCTACTTGCATTTTGCTAGAAATCTTCAGCTTAATCTTTCTAGGGGTGGTCAGAGCACATGCCTTCTAACATTACAAATTCTTTAGATAAAACTGTTTTCTCAAGATAATCAGGAACATCAACTACAGATCAGAAAGTCACCACTTTCAGGAGCACTACTCTTGGTTTTTGACATGCGTAAAAAAAATCCACTGACATGGTATATTACAGCACACGACGTTCAAGCTTGAGAGCTAACAATGTAGTGGAAGGTTTGCAGAGTTAATATATTGAATACATAGACATTTTATATGCTTTATTATAATGTGGTGAGACACAACATGTCGATTAATGTTTTTGTATTGTTTTTTAGGTTGTTTGTTGGCTTGCAAATGTGGTTCTGGAGCAGGGAAAGGCAAATTAGGTTTTCCTGATGATGCTGCTCAGCAAAATTTAATTGTAACTAACACGGAGGCACCTGGAGCAGATGTAATGGTAGGATTTACTGAAAATCGTAAAAAGTATGCTTTCTCTTGATGACAATCTAGTATAACTCTCTTATTTTTCTAGGATCCAAATTTTAAAGTTCCTGTGCACATAGCAAATCCAAATACCTGCGGACTAGCTCCATCCACATCTGGTGGATTTGTACAAGGAGGACAAAGCAGTAGTGAAATGGGAGGGCAACAAACTATTCAAAAAACAAGAGGCCTAACAACCGAATCATCAAGAGTTGGGACTATGCATGGCTATCGCACGCAGGATCAGAACAGACTCACTTACTCAGAATGGCAAAACTTTATGGGCAGTCATATTGGTGATGTAAGTGCTGTATTTGTAGTTAATCAATGGAATCTTATGCAAATCACTAAATATATTTGCTTTTACAGACAAAGAGTAATTGATAAAGGGAGATCGATATATGATTTTTTAAAGTTCAAGCAAAGACCTTTACCGGGGTCTAGCCTGTTAACAGCTTGGTTAATGCTGCTAAACAGCTAAAATCCCCAAAATGTTGCATTTTACCTATGTTTGTAGCCTGGATGGCTGTGATAAAACCAATATACCCCTCCAAACTAGGTACCATCTAAGTTTAAAAAGGGCATGTGAGAGGTAAAAGGTCAACCCGCATCCTTTACTAAAAAGCATAGTCTTCAGGAACGTCAATCCACCGTGGCATTTAAGCGCATCCAAGTTCTGTCCAAATAAACTCAACCAGGTCTTAAAGGTGAATACAGAGACACACATAAGAACAAAAGTGTGGCAAACTGCTACATTAATTGTTTGGTCAAGTAAAGACTTTTTAATGGCCATCACAACCAGAGGTACGGTGACCACAAAATTCAGATTGCCAGGACAGTCAGAGCATTTTAATAAATAGTATGTGAGTGAGGGATGTGTGTGCATGCGTGTAAGACAGTAGGTATGACCCTGAAGCTCTCTATTTACATGTGTATTTGGCTGATACTCTTATTCAAGTCAATCCATCCTGTGCTACTCGGTTTGTTTTATCCAGATATCTCAGACCATAAATAGTGTTTTAACAGCTATTTTTTTTTTTTTTTACAGAAATTATACATGTGTGGACAGGATGAAGAGCACCAAAATGGGGAGGATTATGTTTTGCCATATAATTATGAAGGAAAGGGGTCTCTGGCTGGTTCCGTAGGTTGCTGCAGTGAACTACGAGGTGAAGATGAAAGACTAGACTTTTTAAACCAGCTTGAACCCAAGTTTAGAACATTAGCAGAAGTCTGTGCAAAAAAATAAATTCCAAGACTGTTTTTAGAGGCACAAAAAAATCTAAAAGTTGGGTTCTGTACAAGTGATCTTTTAACGAAGAAAAGCCATTTATTTTTAAAACAAATTCCCAGAAGTACTTATACCCCTTATAGGCAATACAGTCTACAGTTGTTTGGAAAATACACAAATATCATTTGTGCTACTTAAAATTTGTTTTCCAGTGTTTTTACTATTGCGGTACTAATTTAATCTAATCACCTTAAATACTTTAAAAATGGTGTTCTACATAATGTTTCATCCTTATAATTTAATTAGCTATTTTAATGGTGTAAATATTTATACATTTTTTGCATGCCCCCATTGTTGCTTAGTTCAACACCATATTGATTTGTAAGTATTTTAAATAGAGTATATTTTTACATAATTCTGCTATAGATGGGCAGTGAATTTTACTAAAGGAAATACTTCTATATGCCTTTTTTGAGACTTGTGTGATGGTTAACGATCAATTAAGTTCCTATAGTTATACAGTCTTCCCACTTTTTTGTAGCATGTACCCTTTTTTAATTTTTTCACTTTAGTCTGTAAAAATATATAGTTACATATATGCTTTTTTTCTAGCCAAACCAGAATGCTTTCTTTTTCTTGCTGCGATGCACATTTTCTTGCACTGAGTTTAAGTTTTACACTGCAGATAATTTTAGTGAATATTTTTATTTTCAAAGTCTATACTGTAGTTTTTGTTTTTATGTTCGTATTCACCCACTAAGAAACATAATAGAATCCAAGATTTTTTTTTTGTTTTTGAGAGAGCATATTATCATTTTATAATAACTATACAATTAATACAAAATGTCATGGATTTAAAATATTGGAAAACCAAGTCTCAAAAGAATCAAATTAACATGAATAATAGTGAAAATAAAGCAATTCCTGATATGTTATCGTCCAAATTTGTATTAATTTTCCACTGCAAGTTGTATAAATCCCCTAGCAGGTTTTATATACAACAATTCTGGTCTGTTACAATAACCAAGTAGATCATTTGCAGTCAGTTCATATGCAATTTTTGTAGTCTTTTAATTTTATTTTTAATTTAAGGACCAGAATGTTAATGGTACAATACATATTTAGAAAAAAAATTCACTTAAAAAAATGGGAAACCGAATGTACCATACAATGTTTTTCTTTAAAGCATCCCACATATTAAAATTACACATTAAAAAGATGTACAGTGTTAATATTTTTGTAAAACTTTTGCTTATCTTCAAGTAAACCAAGCAGGCATTTGTTTCGCTGTTGCGTGAAGACCTGTAAATGGATTAGTAATGGATGTATTAGTCAATTCTAATATGCCTTTTGTCTCATTTTTAACATTTAATGAACTGTTTTATACAGAATGTGTACATCAATGTTAGGGGTGTGTTCGTTAAAAAAACCAACCTCACCCTACATAATGCATAGTTAATGTGGCGTGACGTCTCACTCATATAACTATAGATTATGCAAGGCCATCTCTTGACTTCTTGTGGAAGAAGCTTAATGAGGCTGGTTTCTAATTCATAGTGATATCAAGAAGCTGAAATGTTCAGCTGTGCTGCAAATTCCTTGTCTAGTTGAATATACACCCTATTAATAGGTAATATCAACATGATTCAAGAATTAGATTCCCATTTGAAAATAAAATGACGTTTTCATGATTCTGTTAGTATTTTTTATTTTCCATATATTAACATTTGATATTTAGATTAAGTATTGACTCCACAATGAGAGATTACAAGACCACATCTTATAGTGTGTACAATGCTTTAAAATGTCACATCATTAAGTTTTAAGTGTTTTATACGTGTCTCTTTCATATATAATCACTTCTACATTTGGCACATTATGAGTATATCCTCAATAACTTTACAAAAGCACTTCAATGTTTTATTTTGCACAGTTCTGGAATATTTTAAATAAAGATTCAATGCCTGCATAGCTGTCTGTTGCTTCTGATTATTATTTCTTAATTCCTGCGCACCATATAGGAGGGCAACACTGGCATACTACACATAAGTAATAATCTTTGCAATGAGGTAGTTCGGACACCAGTATTTTGTCACTGTTCTACAAAGATCATAATTTAGTGTTTGTAGCATCACATATCATTCATAATCCATAGATTTTAGTTTTCTTTAATTAGACCTAATAGGCTGCTCTTATATCCTCAGGAAACATTTCCCATAAGGGACCTCTATCTTCTTATGAACACATTCCTAAGTTAAAGCAAAAGTGAGATCCAAATAGAATATGTGGCACATCCCCATGGCTACTAAAGAGATGTGCACATAAACCTTCACCTGCACGTGGTGTAACACATCATGTGTATGAAATATTTTCGGGCACCCTGCGTAGTGGAAACGGGGCCGACCTCTTCACATAAGATTTAATTGCAATAGACATAAAGTTGCCAAGAAAAACAGATACACCAGTAGGGAGTACACTTCTGTTAGTGTGCTCACAAATAAATAAAAGAACCCAAGCTTGCTATATTCACGGAATACATCCAGGCACCTTTTTGAAATGTGTTGAGTAAATAAAAGTACCATTTTTGTCTGCCGCTTCAGCTTTTTTTTTGCTCTCATTCTGCTCTGCAAGTAAAGGTATCAACTAGCTCTACTTGTCTTCTGTGTTTTTAATTGCTAACACATTATCACTCTCTACTTATACTGAATATCACTGTAAACTGAAAAAACAATATAAAACATTCTAAAGTAGAATGGTATGATTACTGCAAGTGATTTGTTTGATTAAATTGGATATTTTCATGGTTATAGGTAATATTTAAGCACTAGATGGCAGAATATGCTAAAGAATTGTTACTGTGAGTTTTCTAACTCATTATGGTGTATGTGCGCATATCCAGCTGAAATATATCATCCAAAACTGTATGCATAACAATATTTTATAATGTGTTTCTGTGTAGTAAATGTGCATTATGTGTAAGCTTCTTTGATCTGGGCCCTGCTCACTTTCTGTTTCTGTAAATCTAAATTCTTATGTTAAGCTTATGTCCTGTTTACTTGGACATAGATGTTTAGTGTTTCCTTAACCCTTTATGGACCGGGCTATTTCTTTCTTTTTGTACCCTTTGTGACCAAGGCTGTTTTAACATTCTTGTGTGTTTAGCTGTCATTTTCTTCTCTCTCGTTTATATATTATAGGTATATTTTTTTTTTTATATGTTTATGTTTAAATATATTTTTTCAGAACAAGAAGGGCTATATTTATATACAATTTTTTGATCGTATCTATTTCCTATAAAAAAAAGAATTGGTAAAAAAACACACCTTTTGTTAAAATTTGTTTTAGTCATCTACAAAAGCTAATGGGGAAAAAAAACCCTGCTAAATGTCCTGAGTTTAGAAATAATGTTTTTTTTTTTTTTTTACAAGTTAAAATAAGTACAAGTAGTGTTTTGCCATTTCAGAAATTATCTTAGAAATGATTATTGATGTATGTTACTAACTTCAACCTTTTTAACACGCTAGCAGATCCCTCATAAATATTCTGACTTTTCCTAGGATGCTTACTTGTATATTTATGTTAATGCACTAATTGTGTTCTACCCAATCGTAAGTATACAGTTAAAAGGAAATGCTAAGTAGATGCTCTACTTTATAAATGCAGAATTTTAGGAATCAAAGTATAAGGCAAAAGCGATGTTGTCTTAATAACAAACCTTATTTGCAATCACGAATGTCATCGTAGTTAACACAGGACCAAAAATAATATTATTATAGATTGATTTACAAAGAGCCATCATATTCTACAGAGCTGTGCACTGGGTATATTGGTAGTGACATAACAATATGGACTTACAGAAAGAAGATGTAGGGAGTGCCCTGTTCAAACAATCAATCTAGAAACATTAATTTGACAATAATATCCCTTTCCTTAGCTTAGGGATCCGAAAATAGCTTCATGCTCTAGGAGAAGCAAGGAAGAGGAAGAAAAAAGCAAGGAAAATGTTTTTTCTAACTCACTCAAAGAGAGAATGCATGCAATATTTGCCTATAGTAACATACAAGACAAGAAGTTCAGGTAAAACAGTGCTGTCTTTGGATGTTATATATATTCATGTCAGCCAATAATTTAGTATGAAAAACATAAACATGGAAGAAACTTGGAAAAATAAACACATATTTCACAGTTTTGCATATATTAATGTGCACAAAACTGGAGTATCTCAAGAAATTGCCAGGAAACCACCTTGAATGGCATCTATTTGGGAAATAAAGGGAAACATTACAATGTGAACATCACCATTTTCAAACTGTATTTGAAATTTGGTATGTGTACTTTTTTTTGAATTCGTTGTTTTCAATCCATTTTTTTAATATGTGTAAATACTAGTTTCTTTTTATATTTCACTTTTTTCAGTTGTTTTAGTTTTTTTATGTTTGAATAAGTTTTGGCCGTTTTTTTTTATATGAATAAATACGTTTTTTTAAATAAAACGATAATGAACGTCTTCACCCTACCTTTTACCGAAGAAGAAGCAGTGGAGTTCTTTTAAGAGAAAGGTGTACTGACATCTGGGCTACTGTATCAAAATGGTTACGAAATGAAGCTCTACTTTGGCTCGAGTATTTTGTGGTCAACACCTGCACTGGAAATAGGTTCAGGGATAGTTATCTACCCTATGTGACAGCCATTCGTTTCTTCTGTTGCTGGGCCAGAGATTTGACGTCAATCAAGTGATTTTGGATGAATTGGAACACAACCGTAGACTAGAACAACTACATGCAAGAAGTCTGCCCTAACTACCTCATCGAACTACCAAAACAGAAGATTGGAGGTGAAGGATTACTTGTCAAAATTGATGCGTCAGCATAAGCATAAGAACAATGCCGGCGTGTCTCCTCAGAGGAATTTGTTGGGAGACTCACAAGTGTTTCTTGGTTAAAGTTACCAGTCGCAGTGCAACAGCCTTAGGCTAGGTTTCCACTTGGGTTTTTGTCCGGCGTTTTTTTCTTGATGAAAAACGCCAGGAAAACTGCCAAGAAAACTGCCACTGCATTTACCTGCGTTTTGGCGTTTTTTCTGCAGTTTTTTCTGGCGTTTTAGCCTTTCTGTGGAAATTGCTTTTTTTAACCTTAGGCAGTTTTTCCAGCCTTTACAAGTTAGAAGTTTCACCCAGCTAAAAGGGATTAGGATAAATGGCAAGTATCTGCCCTCTCCTGATGTCATTTACTTGGTAGACCCTTTTGTCTCTTTTCTGTGGTTTGTAAGGCATGCTTTATTTCGAATGTCTGCTCCTCTGGGAAGATTGGCCCCAAATGATGGTGCAAATTGTTTGCTGTTGCTTTTGGCACGCAGGATCCAGTTGATGCGTCGGGTATGTTTGTTTGTAATGGCATGTTTGTTCCAAATGGTGTAAAATTCAATATGAACCAGTCCTGGACTTTGTTTTGTGTGAAACTGTTTGTTTCCAGCCTATTTCTCGTAGGACACACAGATACTGGGTCCATCCTCTGCATTGTAACTGTGGAAAAAACGCCATAAAAAACGCCAAGACAATAAACCCACATGGCTTTTTCATGGCGTTTTTTCTCTCCCATAGACTTCTATTGGAGAAAAACGCCATGATTTCCTTGCAAAAAACGCCAGAGTGTGAACATGCTGCGATTTTGAAAAACTGCCACAGAGCCCAAAAAAGCAGAAAAACGCCAAAGAGGACTGAAAAAACGCCAGACAGAAAAACGCCAAGTGGAAATGGCATTTTGCGATTTCCTATTGAAGAACGGCTAACATCTGGCTGCTGCGTTTTTCCACTAAAAAAAGCCAGGTGGCGCTATTGGCGTTTTTATGGGCGTTTTTAGCCAAAAAAAAACCAAGTGGAAACCTAGCCTCAATGGTGGCAATTTTGGTAAGTACTCAAATGCCTACAAGACCAAGGAATTGGAAAAGGCTGAATTTGAACATGCTAAAGTCAATCATCGCTACAACTTCGTTGATCCGCACGCTAGCATCCACGCACACGTCGCGTCAAGCAAATGTAGAGATTGGCTAACTGGCACAACAAACAACATGGATGAACAGCGCGTCATCATTGGGAGTCATATTTGGACAAATTCATTTGGAGGCAGCACATGAGGACTTATTTGAGTTTCTGTTGTAAGCAATGAAAGTTTTTTTTGGCCTCCTAAATCTCAGTTAGAATTGTTATTGTGTCTCGATTGTTGTAGATAAATTGCTTTGAATAATAAATGTTTTTTTGCTTCAAATGATATGTAATGTGTTCAATGTCCAAGGCCAGGAGTATCAACATTGCAAACCAGAGGATAAACAAAGTAGAGAAATACAGGAAGCACAACAATCAGGGTCAGGATCAAATATTAAAGCATTGGAGGCTTGGATAAGCAATGCATTTATAGGCCACTAATTAAATGCTCGGCCATAGATAAGAAGGATCCAGTTTAGAAAGACAGGGAGCAGAGGGAGATGGCAACCCTACATTACATAAATCAATACTAAAGTGAGGGGCAGGCTTGGGGCATAACTACACATAGCGCTGGCTCGGGACTATACATGTAACAGACTGCTGTATTTTGCTGTTTGCTTTAAGTTGGAGATTTTGAACTTTACCCTTTCTCCATGTCATGTAAGGAAGAGGGGCTAGAGTGGCAAGAAGAAGAGGACAGGGGTGAAGCCATGTTCTCTGGCTCTGCAGAAAGAAAGTATATTCCTACTGTTTTTTTTTCTGATTATCATTGAAATAAAAGCAAGGGAGGTCTAATGCACTGCAAGTACAAGAATTAGAAGACTGACATTTTATGTTCAGCTCCCTGCAGACATCTGGAACTTTCAGCAGTTTTCACAGCCTGTCAGCAAAAGGAAGAGAAAGGATTGCTATCCTGCTCCTGCCCTCCATTTTGCTGGACTTCTGGATCTTTCTGGTAAGGTGCACTCACAGCCTTGTCAAGGACCTGGGGGATCTGCACCTAGCCCCTTTTCCTTGTTTGTTAGAAGTGGAGATATCTGCAGTTACAGGTGTCATTCAAAGGTACTATCTTCAGAGATTACTTCAGACTTTTTCCCCATTGTATCTGGGTAGCGCTACCAACATCTAAGGGCCCCAAAGTTGTGCACATAAATTACCTGCAGGTACCCATGAGTTTCTAACTGTTTAAACATAGTTTTTTCCATGTTATTAAGGGAGGTTTATTGGCTGCATTCCTGCTGCTAAAGACTCTTGTGACTGTTTTATTCCTATACCAGGGACTTTATCATCATTGCACATTAGCCAGGAACTGCATGTTTATTTCTGCTGTTATATGTGTGTAAAAAGGAAGGCATGATTGACAACCAACTGTATGCCAATGAAGTGAAATGGTGTTATGATGCAGAGATCCAATGGGCAAAGCCTCTCTATACAAGACCTTAAAATGGTCTCAAACATTAATGGAGATTCTTCTCTGCAGAGCACATGGCAAATCAGTTAGGGCATTTGGTCACCTTCCACTCCCTCCCCCAGTGCAATGTCCTTTCCCTTTTCTATCACCTTGGTCTCTAAGGGTCACTGGAGAAGATACGTTACCAGGGGAGTGTCCAGCAGAAGGAGGACTTATTGTGTTTATAAAGTCCTGCCAACTCTCTCTCTCTCTCTCTCTCTGAGTCTGTGTGGAGATGATCACAAGGGAGTGGTAATTGTATCACGTGTTTACACACTTATCCTGCTGTTTCTTTGTTATTTCCATTCAATCAATGAATAGTTAGTTTGGTAACAGCATATACTAACTTATAGTAATTTGTATATGTATTGTTAATTTGTTTAGCCTCTCTTAATAAATATTGTTAACTGCAGAAAACAAGGAGTGTGGACTCTGACTTTACACTCGATAGTGGTTATTGATAGCATAACAGTGTAAATATATATATATTCATACAGTAAATGTTATTCAATAATTATAGTAAGATTCATAAAATACAGACACGTTTTTATATTTATAACAATGTGTATCTCTTTAACCACAATACAGCCTGTATTTCCATGTCTGTACTTATTTTATGTCTTTGAGGTTTTATTAAGTGGAGGGTACTCATCTACTCAGTGGGGTGGGTTTCCTATAAATAGAAGTTGCACTGAGTGGAGGCACTGTGTTAGAACAAGATGTCCCGTTCTCCCAACTATGGCGGAGGCTCAGGATCCCTGTCAGTGTCAGAAGAAGATGTAACTTATGCCAACTACCGTTTGTCGCTAGGAATAGGGCAGAAAGGGGTTACATACACAAGGGGCAAAAACACAAAAGGGGGGGTCAACGACAAAGCAATGTGGAAAATACTTTTTTTTGTAGCTTAGCCTTTCCAGATGTGGGTGTCGGTGTGGCAGAGCCTGTCCTGGTGTGTCTTGGTGTCGGTGTGGCATCATACAATCACTTCACAAACAAATACCAAATACACTGCATAGCTAGTCTGAAGAAAATATGGTTATAAAATAGTTTTTTACCCTTTGCCAATTAAAAAAAATGTCCCTGGATTTCATTTTAACCCCTTAAGGACAATAGGGGTTTTTACTCGTAGTATATTGCGGGACAATGGCTCTTTTAACGTTTTTCAGTGTTAATGTTTAGCTGTGATTTTCTTCTTTCTCATTTCATGCTCCCACACATATTATATATTGTTTTTTTCAGGACAAACAGGGCTTTCTTTAGATACCATTCATTTTATCATATCATCTAATTTACTATAAAAAAATGATAAAATATGGGGATTTTTTGTTAAAAAATTACTTTTTCTCACTTTTTAAACAGAAAACTTTTACACATCTGCAAAAACTAATGAAAAAACCTACTAAATAGATTCTACTATTTGTCCTAAGTTTAGAAATACCCAATGTTTTTATGTTTTTTTTTGCTTTTTTCTGCACGTTATGGGGCAATAAGTACAGGTTTTTGCTATTTCAAAACCTTTTTTTCCAAATCTGGTAATTCTTCCCCCCATGTGCCATTTCGGGTATCTTTGAAGCCGGCCAATGCAATTTACCCCATCAAATCATATATTTTTAAAAACTAGACACCCCAAGGTATTTGAAATGCTGGTATTTTAACCCTTTCAATGCACTAATTTTACCACTACCCTTTGTGAAACTTTATGGTAGTAATTCTTTATGTATTTTTTTCACACATGTTGTATAAATTTATCAATCCTGGTATATGTCCGTGTCACACAACACCCCAATATGTGTTCAGTAACATCTCCTGAGCGCAGTGATACCCCACATGCATGGGTTTGTAGGGTTATTTGGGAGGTAAAAGGCCGCCTTTGTGAGGTGTGTATTTTTTTGCCATTTAGACATCTGCCCCATGTCCCATATTTGGGACATCTTTGAACCCGGCCAATTCAATTTACCCCATCAACTCATATATTTTTTAATACTAGACACCCTATGGGCATTTGTAATGCCAATATTTTAACTCTTTCCATAATGGAATTTTTGTAAAGATTTTAGGACTTGCTTATTAAAAACTTTTTTTTTTTTTTGGTGACAGTGGGGATTTTTACATGTTACCATATTTTTGACATTTTTTTGAAACATTTTTTTAATTTTTTTTTACTAGTCACTCTCATTAGTGAGCTGGGCTCCATTGACCTTGCATGGTTGGATGCAGTACCTGCATTCAACCTGCAGGAGGAGCTCGAGAGTTCTCAAGAGGGTCTGGATAGACCCTCTGTGAACTCAGATCTATTGTTAATGCCATCCTGTGAATGACGGCAACGTCATTCACAGGATGGCACTTGTGGTTGCTCCTCGGAGCAATCACAAGGCGATCGAGGGTCGGGGGGTAGTGTTGCTGACATGCCTCGATACTGAGGCATGTCAGCAACACAGTTTATGCTTAGGAAGCGATTCCGATCGCTTCCTAAGCAGTTTTAGCCGGGCGCCGCCGCGATCTTTGATGATCGGTGCGGCGGCGGCCGAGGGCTGCCCTCCCCGGATCCACGGCCAGCCTCACTTGTGAGGCTTCCGTGGATGCTGCAAAGCCGCCGATCGCGGCGAAAACGGCACGATCGCGGCGATGCAGCTATTTAACGGCGGCCCGTACATGTACGGGCATTGTCGTTAACCCGTTGCACGGCAACCCCGTACATGTACGGGGATTGTCGTTAAGGGGTTAAAAATCTGGTCACCTTACTTTGTGACCAAGGCTGTTTGAACACTTTTGCGGTAATTTTCTCCTCTCCCATTTAGTGTACCCACACAAGTTATACATTGTTTTTTTCATACCATCTAATTTCCTATAAAAAAAAAAATAAAATTAGGACCAGGAGGCCAATGTAACTCACCTTGGTCCCTGCAGTGCATGGGTCACTGGGGTGCTGACTCCTGCTCCATGCCTGCCTGCATTTCTGTTTTTGTGTATTGCTCCTTATATATCCCTTCAGGGGGCATCGCCTAAGCAGGCGGTTGCTTTGAAAGGCAGCAGTGAGTGTTACTCGGTCATTTTAATCCTTAGTGAGCGCCTGTTTGCGGTTGTATCTTGTTAGATACCCCTGGATTGTTTCTATGGACTTTGCTTTATTATCTTCTGCCTGCATGATAAAGATCCTTGGATTGTCATCCTTGTATAAACCTGCAGATCCTGCATAGTGGACAGGGCCGGACTGGGAATGAAACATTTGCACACCAGCCCCATATATATTATATACATGTTATGGTACATATGTTTGTCATCGAAGCACCCATCAATGAAAGCACTGTTGCCTCTTTTTCTACCGAAAGCAAGACAGACCGTGCAATAAAAAACTCCATGACCACGTGAACCCTGGTGTTTTTTCCCATCTCGTCTTTGGTACAATTTTTTGGAATTCAGGTTGAGGACATCTGGTTGGGAAGGATGGAACTAAGGCACTAAGATTTTCTGATGATGGTCTGAAGAACCAGTTTTTATCTTCAATGATGTCATGCACACCTTCGCAAATGGATGTTGTTGGTTGGGGCTGTTCTTCAATATACTCAACTGAAAGCTCTTCAGCGCCTTGTAGAGCAATACAAGCTTCTACAATGTGCTTAGTGGCCTCACTAGCACTAAAATCAGTTATAGCTGTGCTTTGTACAGCTGCATGTGCAGCAGTGCTACAGCTGGTACTGGAGCCTTCATGTAAATCTTCATCATCTTCACAATCCAGTACTTGTTTGCTTTCAATGATCTTAAACATAGAACTGATGTTTTGGCACTGGCTTGCATCCTTTTCTAATAGTTTATTTCTTAGCATGTTCTTTTTCTACCCCTCCTGATGTTTTCTTTTTACTTCTCCCTTTGTATCCATTGTAACAAAAAAAAAAGACATTTCCAGGCTCAGCATCCCTGTCTCAAATGCAGTATAAAGTGTATATCATGGGTATACAGGCTGAATACCATTTAACAACAACTACATGCAAACCCTGCAAACAGGTATAAACCAACTGAATGAGAACTGCATGCAAACCCTGTAAACGCAGGTATAAGCAACTGAACGACAAACAGGACAGGTTCTACCACACAGACACCCAGACACACATCAGGACGGGCTCTACCACACAGACACTCAGACACACACACACCAGGACAGGCTATACCACTGTGACACCCAGACACACTTCGACGTGCTCTTCTCCGATGTGCCGATCCTCTCTCTGTCACTAGGAACTCTTCTGTGAGCTTGCGCCCCTAAACGTCATGTCTTAAAAGGGGCGGGACGAAGAGCTGAGGCACTGCCGCTAAGTGGCACGGTGTGTGTACGCCGGCCGCTTTAACTTCATTAGGCGCCATTAATTCTCGCAGCCGCATGACGGCTGATTTGACTGTTGGTCTGCCGGCCCACGGACCGGCCAGCACTTTGTTTGGTGTAAATCAAACACAGCAAATCAGCACAAACACCTCATACCAACTATTAAGCACGGTGGTGGAGGGGTGATGATTTGGACTTGTTTTGGAGCCACAAGACCTGGGAACCTCACAGTCATTGAGTAAACTATAAACTTCTCTGTATACCAAATTATTCTAGAGTCAAATGTGAGACCAACTGTCTGACAGCTAAAGCTTAGTCAAAGTTGGGCCATGCAACAGGACAATGATCCGAAGCAAACCAGCAAATATACGACAGAATGGCTGTAAAAGAAAAGAATCAAGGTGTTGCAATGGCCCAGTCACAGTCCAACCTGATTGAAATGGGTTGGCGAGATCTTAAGAGAGCTGTGCCTGCAAACCTCAATGAACTGAAGCAACGTTGTAAGGAAGAGTGGGCCAAAATTCCTCCACAACGATGCAACAGACTGATAAATTCATACAGAAAACAATAACTTCACGCTATGGCTTCTGAAGGGTTTTTTTTTAGCTTTATTTTTGTTGAATAAATCATGACATTGTGTAATATGTCATGTGTTGTTGTTCATCTGAGGTTGTATTTATATTCAGACCTGCTAACGATCAGATAATTGTTATAATGTCCTGATATGTAAAACAATAGAATTCAAAGAGAGTGAACTTTCTTTTTTACACAACTGTATATAGCTCAGACAAGACAATTGTCTCACAATCTAGATTAGCAGTAATTAATAAAGATGCGTGCTTATAATTTTATTGCTCAAATTATTCATGTAAATCATTGTTTATTTTTTATTGCTACATAAAATTTAAATTCTTTAACTACAAAGATGTAATTAACCAATTATCATAGCCTTTTGTCTGAAATAAATTAATGCCTGCAATAAATTAAAGAATTAAATTAAAATAAAATCTGAAAATAATTTGTGTTGTTGGCATGTATTCACCACTGTAGTGACTATTTTAAGGGAACAATGATCAATAGAAAGCAATAAAGAAAGAATTAACGTCTGTGCAGAGTAATTAATTTTTCCCTTGCTGTTAAAAGTTTAAATCTTTGTACTTACAATCTGAATATTAAACACTATTAACTTATCATAAAGGATAACTCAACAGTAATATTTTTAGCATTTTGTTTTTTTTGGGGAAATTTTTAGCAGTGGTCTGGGCATGAGTGGTTGATCTTGCATGGGTTACCAAACATGGTAATGTAGAAATGTAATTAAAAAATAAACCAAACTCTTCAAATCAAAGCAGCAGGGGGAGCTATTGCCACACTGTGCTTCTTTGAAGCACACTTTTCCTCTCGCAATATTGGTTTTTAGAGATCTATCTATATGCTATGGTGTTTGTGTGCTGTAGCATTAATATTACCCTTCACTTGAACTAAGGGGAGTAGCAAAATACATAAAAAAAAAATTTAAAAAAAACCCACCCAAACTCAGACTATTATCTCACCTCCACAAAACTTTACAATGGGCACTATCCATTCCGGTAGCTATCGTTCTCCTGGCATTCACCAAATCCAGGTTTGCCCATCAGAATTCCAGATGGTGATGCCAGCGAACACTGGCTTCAGAGTCCAGTGTGTGTGCTTTACACCAGTAGGCGATACTTGTCATTGCACATAGTGATCTTCAGCTTGTGTGCAGCCGCTCCTTCCAGGAGGCCCATTTCATGAAGCTCCCAACACACAGTGCTTGTGCTAATGCTGCTTCCAGAGGCAGTTTGGAACTCTGTATTGAATTATGTTACAGGGCAGGCAATTTCTATGTATAATAGTACTTACAGTGGACCGGGACAGATCTTTCAGGTGAGAAATTTCATAAACTGACTTGTAGCAAAGGTGGCATCCTATGACAGTGTCATATTTAAAATCAATGAGCTCTTCAGTATGACCCATTCTACTGCCAATGTTTCTATGGAGATAGCATGCCTATGTGCTTAATTTTATACACATTAGCAATGGGTTTGGCTGAAACACCTAAATGGAATAATTAGGTTTATTTTTGCTTCTGCATCATTATATATATCAACAGATATGTGGTTGTGGAATTTAAGGGCAAAGTAAAAGGATTTTCTGTAAGTTAATAAAAAAAAAGAATTATTGTGTTTTAGCAGAAGCTTTGTGGGGTTTTCCATCCAATGGATTAGTTTAATTAGTAATTACAGAGAAGCATGGGCTGAGCCTAGGGTCACTGATGTTTAGGTGCAAAACAATTGTTGGAGACCCTAGGTGGGTGTGGTAATATTGCTAACTCCTCCCCTTAACAAACATAACCCCTCTAACCACACCCATTTTCTACTCTACCTCTTTGGGCCTCTGACTTTACCATGTGACATGTCACTAATTTCCCACAGTGTCAGCTTTATACCCAAACAGTTCAACAGTGCTATCTTTTCCACCAAAAGATGTTTGGTAGTGCCATTTTCAGCCCACACAGGCCGTCAGTGATATCTTTGCCCCCAAACAGCCTTAAACTAATTGTCATTGGCATCTGGCGCTGAGACTTTTAAGAAGCCGCTGAGCGAGAGGGGCAAAGCCGTAGCTAGCTTTTTTTGTCCCTGAGGGAAGAACAGAAAATTGTGCCCCCCACAAGGAAATTCATGATATTAGTACTGCAGAGTTAAAAAAAAATAGTAAAACAATTTTCCCCAAACCCAGTGATTTATTTACATTTTGACACTGAGTGTCATACAGCATTACTTCCATGAATATATACTGAGCCTGACGATGGTACAGTATAACTTCCATTAATATATCTACTGAACCTGACAGTGGTATACCATCACTTCTATCACCACAACCACAGATTCAGACACTGAATCTGATACATTGATACAGTGATTCAGACACTGAGGGTGGTACAGTGTATCTCTTATCATTATAGCAAGACAGATGCAGATGGTTGTTGTGGCATATCTCCCATCAATAAATACTGTGGCAGACATTGAGGGTGATACACCCTAACTCCCATCACTATATACTAAGTCTGACACTGATGGTGATACAACATAACTCCTAATATAACATTAGTATAGTAATATAACTTTTTATATATATATGTGCTGGACCATTGGTGCAAGCTTTCCTAGTTTTTACACCAAGTAGCTGTAGGTAAAACATGTGTCCAATAATGATAAATTATAGGGCCAGTTTAAATATATAAAATGACCATCTACCTCTCCCACCTGTCTCACTGTCTACCCCCCCTTTTCTAATTCACTTACCTTGCTCAAGTCCTGTCATGGGAGTCGGAGACCTCTGTCTCGCTGCTCAGTTGTGGTGCACGTGGTTTCACTGCTGAGCACCAGGATATGATGTCATATTCCCACACTAAGCATGAAGCGCTCACACTATGACAGAGCCGGAGGCCCCGCGCTCCCACCACCACAGTCAGGGCAGCACGGAGGCAGGTGGCGTCAGTAAGCGGAGGAGACAGAAAGTCACTTAGCGGTTGCTGGTGCCTCTCTCTGCTCCACTTCCTGCCGCTTGGGTGCTGTGCACCCCACGTACCCAACTAGATGCCATCCTTGCACTACCAATGTTTTGACATGAAACATAAAAAGGCTGAACATGATGGACGTGTGCTTTTGTTCACGTTCCCTCTAGAAGACAACAATACTTTTGTAACCTAATTAATAATTAACTTAGATAATTAGGTGATCAAATTATAGAATATGCATGTATGTATATATATTTATATATATACTGTACATACAAACATTTATATCTATATACAAACAAAAAAGATTTGCAGTTACTGTGTGTGCGCCTTTAGATAAGATGTGCAGTTTACAGTTAGGTCACATAGCTCATTTCCTCTAGTTCCATTACCAATGCCAATCCAATCAAATTTCTATCACTTAGCTGAATTTACTCTCTGTCTAATAGCAATAACAGTAATCAAACCATAATTAATTGTTAACTGTGTGAAATTTGTTCTATTATTCAAAGCTCACTAAATATTATGTAAATATATATACAGTACATGTATTTCATTGTGTTAACTTATATACATCATGATCTGTGAATGTTGTCAAATAAAAACCAGTAATCTGAAGGTTAACATTTATCAAATCTTAGAAAACTAGCCAGTAAATACAAAGGAATATAAATACCTATTATTTTTGTTATATCCAGTACATTTCTGGGCACTGATTATAAATCAAACACATATTGTTTTATAGAGTTTTTTTTTTTTTTTCAAAAGCAGGGGCATAAGGCATTTCTGTAGGCAGAGTGCTCTATGATATGCCTTTTAACCCCCTTAATGCCACTCTGCCTCCAGATATGCGTTTTAACCCCCTTTATGCAACTCTGCCTCCAGAAATGCCTTTTAACCCTCTGTACGCCACTCTGCCTCCTGAAATGCCGTATACCTCCCTATATGCCACTCTGCCCCATAATATGCCTTTTAACCCCCTAAATTCCACAGTGGCATATAAGGGTATAAAGCATTTCTGGAGGCACAGTGGCATATAGAGGACCAAAAGGCATATCATGAGGCACAGTGGCATTTAGAGGGTTAAAAGGCATATCATGGGGCACAGTGGCATATAGGGGGTATAAGGCATTTCTGGGGCAGAGTGGCAAGCCTGGGGGCAGATGTGCATAACTGGGGGGCAGGTTGGAAAATAAAATGAAATAAAAACAAAAAAAAGATTTTTCTCAATCATACCTTTTATAAAAAAAAATTGTTTACATAGTTTACATGAATTAACATTTACTAGTGACACTTTTTTCCTATAGGGTCATCTTATATTCAGGCTTTTTCTTTTTTTCCTAAATTAATATTCAGATTTTGGGGGGTCGTCTTATAATCAGGATCGTCTTATAATAGTGCTTTTTTAGATAAGGGTCGTCTTATAATAGGGCTTTTTTAGATACCATTATTTTGATCACTATTTTACTATAAAAAAATAAAAATATGGTGAAAAATAAAAAAGTACTCTTTCTGACTTTTATTTGAAAAATCTTTTACTTATCCAGAAAAGTTGATGAAAAAGCCTACTAATTATATTATAATATTTGTCTGGAGTTTGGTTTGCGTTTGTTAGCAAGTTATAGGGCAGTAAGCACAAGCAGCATATTGCTATTTCAAAACATTTCTTTTTCAAATCTGGTCTTTCTTCCCCCATGTCCTATATGGGACATATTTAAAGCCAGTCAGTTCATCGCTTTTTAGACCCATTTAACTTCATGACGTGCGAGGCTCGTCAATTGTCACCAATTGGATGAATTTCAATGACGTGCCTGGCATGTCATCAAGGGGTTAATGAAAACAAAATATATTGGATTCAGGTTGCATTTCATTTTAAGAGTACCAAAATAGAATTGACATTACGTTACAAATAATCTAAAAACATGAAAAAGTTAAATACACTGCTGTTTATCAGCAAAGCTTTAGTCATTCACAGGCCTGCTAATAAGGTGCTGTAGACAAGGAAAAACAAGCCACAAAAATAAGCTGTCTTTTGCAATGACGGACCATTTAGTACTTTAAATCATGCAATGCAGTATAGTACTTCTTGTGCTTTTAATTGCCTGTTTATTTTAATTTGACTTTCAATTATTAGAGTGATTATGGGCCTAAATGCTTTGCATAAAATATAATTAAATTACGGTCAGGAAAATAAAATTAAGCAATTAACATTATCCACACAAACAGAACAGTTCACTATTAAATAAATTAAACTTTTAAAATGCTTATTATTGTTACTGTTTAACTTGAATTAGCTAGCTGTAATTATTAAAAGCAGATTTTATATTACTTTAACTGTCATTAAATTTCTAAACCGTTTATAGATAAAGAAATGTTATTCTGTATGGATTCAGGTACATTCATACATACATACATCATTATTGGTATTGGTGCACAATAGTATCTACAGTAAGATTAATTTTAACCTTGTTACAATGAAGTCAACCACAAGCATCATTTGGTATTAAAGAAGACAAGGAAACAAGACAAACTTGACCTTAAGGATTATTTGACAGACCAGGAATCAATATTGTGGATGCTCTGTATAATGACTGGATGACCTTGGACTACAAATTTCCATCATATTGGGAGAAATCTGTGGTTTTATTTTATCTTGTTCAGTTAAAAGGGATGCTTTATTTTGTACATGGCTTGCTGGTTTTTGGTGCTTCTAAAATGTTAACATCTTCCAAATTGTCTTTTTATTTACTCAAGAATCCTAACAAAGCAATTATTGTCAGGACTGTGACAGATAACGAAAAATAAAAATATAACACAATGGTAGTCATGTTAATGTTTATCTATTAAAATAATTTCATTTTAAAACAAACCACAATGGACAAGTACAAATATGAATGTTTTAGTGGATACAAATTGTATATAAATCTATATGTTCTGTCTCCAGTCAGTGTTCCCCCTAAAGAGCTTGACAGAGAGCTAAACTCTTTTCACAGATGAGAAGGTTAATGTTGATCCATGGTTTATTCATAGCTCCCCAACCTAGAGCAATGTGTGAGAAAGAGTAAAACTGAAATACACAAATACAAAGTAAAATATAATATAATATTATATATAATATAATAATAATCAGTAAAGTTACTAAAATAATGGAGCAGATAGTAGACATGTGCAAATGGGCCAAAAACATTTTGGACAAATTTTTGGGTTCATTCCCTGGCAATTCATTTTCCTTTGAATGTATGAAAATCTATTCCTTTTCTCCCACTCACAACCACACCCTACTGCACCCCTGCACCAATCATCAAAGCACTACCTTGCAACCTTCCCTATGTTTCACCCTACTTTATACAAAAGAAACATAAAACTAAAGCCAAAATGCAACATAAATACAAATTAATGTGAAAATACAAACCCCACTAACCTGCCAATGACAACCATAAAAAACGTGTTTACAAAGATTATAGTCACAGAACCACCTACGTTAAAAACGAAAAAGAAAACATTCCTTACATACCATAATAGTTCATACAAAACCCCAATCAAACCTATCACTTATTTTTCGATCTTCCGCCACAGGTTTTTTTTCTTAATGCATTTTTAACATGCCCAAAAAATGATTGCACGTTAAAGCATATAGCTCTACTTCTACCCACTACTATAATTTCTTCCTTCAGCAAGCAGAGCCATAAAAGCACCCCTTGTCCTACCCAACCTTATACATATACTTGCATATTTAATTAAGAAAAGTCTATTTGCATTTGGAAAAATTAGAGCACCTTTCTTTTTAAATTTTTGTTCTCGTCTTCAATTTTCTATAGTAGAACTCCAGAAAACAAATAACATCATCACAAGCTTTTTCACAGTTTTATCACTAGCTGGAAATACCTAATTCACATACAACATAATAGGAATCAACACAACTTTAATTACTAGCACCTTCCTTTCAAAAGACAAGGCTCAGCCTGAGCAAAATAAATCTTTCTGCCTTACCGTACTAATTACATTCCCCTAACATTCTTTCCCTTTCATATCAACTCATGTTGGGCAGACTGGATGGGCCGAATGGTTCTTATCTGTTGTCGCTTTCTATGTTTCTATGCATCATACATCTTATTCAACTTCCCAAACACCATACATGCTCATTTACTGTAACTTGAAAGCTACTAGCTAAAAGAAACTGTAAGGACTTACCTGTCTCTCCGGTCCCGCTCCGTGGCCACTGCCCCGACGCTTCCTCCTCATGTGGCTTCCCGGGCAGAGAGTACCCGCGCTTCCCTGGTAGGCGTCTTCACCGCATGGCCGACCACGCGGCAAACTGGTAGCACATTAACTTAATATTGCACGTTACATCTGCACGTTACATCTACAACCTCAGGTGACCGCTTCATGCAGGACACGCCTCCACCTCTCCCTATTTAAACCTGGACTTCCTCTTCTGGGTCACCCTTGGTTGGTGTATTCTGCTGTTTGCCTGTGTGAGTTACTGTGACTGATTTACTCGTTTGACCCGGCTTGCTGACTTCGCTCCTGTTTATTGATTTGGCTCCTGTTCTCTGATCGTTTGGTATCGACTCGGCTTGTTTGACTACTCTTCTGGATGTGATTTGGCTTCCCGCTTTACTGGTTACCAGACCTGATTCTCGGTTCCAGCTCTCCTGGCTAATCCTGGTTCCTGTTTTCCTGGCTCACTCCGCCATCCGGGGTCCTCCTCATCCAATCGTTACATAAATGTTCCAGTTACAACTTTGTCCTCTGCAAACCAACTCAACCTTTGATACCACAACCACATGATCTATATAAATAATTACTTTCACTTCAAACTTTTGCCACTACTCCACATGCTTATAACTTTTTCACATCTTAAACTTAACAACAAATCTGTAACACAAACAGTAGGCACCGGGGAAAGCACAATCTCACAAACCAATCTTAACTCTATCTTATTGTTCTAAAGCCTTTCACTAATCTACAACTTTAAATCCCTTGATACATACCTTTTAGCCAAATAATGCTCTTATGTACTCCCATTTGCTACGATGCAAACATATATCAATAATATGTTAGGGGCTCAGCCATGAAGCATCAAGGTAGAAGGAGGAAAAGAGGGTTTGCCTCCAGAACAAGTGGGCCAGATTAAGTATTGTCATAACTGATGGCCAGGTTTACAACAGAACAAATTAGAACAATAAATAGATGGGAACAATAAATAAATATCTCCTGGATACAAATTGAACCTAAATATAGTCCCAGCAGTTCAATATATTGCACCAAAAGTTCAAGATCCTCAGTGAAGTCCATATAAAATAATCTGAGCGACTTTGACAAGGGATGAATTGTGATGGCTAGATGAGTGGGTCAGATCATCTCCAAAACTGCAGCTCTTGTGGGGTGTTCCTGGTCTGCAGTGATCAAAATTGGTCCAAGGAAGGAAAAGCGGTGAACTAGTGACAAGGTCATGGGCAGCCAAGGCTCATTGATGCACGTGGGGACACAAAGGCTAGCCCTTGTGCTCAAATCCAAAAGACCAGTCGCAGTACCCATGCGGACCCCTGTCGAAAGCGCCTGCAATGGGCACATGAGCATAAGAACTGGATCACAGAGCAATGTTAGAAGGTGGCCTGGTCTGATGAATCGCTTTTTCTTTTACATCACGTGGATGGCCAGGTGCGTATGCGTTGCTTACCTAGAGAGCACACGGCACAAGGATGCATACATGGATGCCTCAACTGGGACAAATAGATTGTTTTATATTTGGGGCCCTTTTTAACTAAAAGCAATCCTAATCAAGTGTCAGTCAAAAGGTAATACAAAATCGTAGTGTGAGGCAAAGCCAGACATTAGGTTACACAGTAAATCAGTTAAGGCAAAACAATCAGGAGAGAAAATCCAAAGAGATTTTCAGGAGAGAAAAAAACAAAGCCAAAATCAGGTCAAGCCAAGATAGAGGTCAGAATCTGGAACACACAGTGAATAATAGAACACCTCAGCCAGGTAAACTAAGCCTAGAGAATGCAGATCTGACCTCTCTTGCGACATTACAATGGTGACAATATCAACCTCCGTTTCAAAGGGACATGCTTTAGTTTTTTTGTAATACAAATAATGGTCCCTGTTTCTGTTTTTATCTTGTTTTCAGTAGACTTGGGCATCTTGAAAGTTTGTGTTTTTGAGGAAAAAAATTTATTCGTATTCCGCGAAATTAGTCCGTGTCAGGAACTGGGTCCATACAGACGACTGTAATAACCCAGCGCCCAAAGATGGTGTTCAGGAGTTATTGCGCAGTAGCGGAGTTGGACAGGGCCTGGTGCAGGGCGACTGCACTCTCCAGGGTGTTGAGAACCTAGGGTTGTGCTGCCACATACCAGGGCCCTGACATAGCAGTGGATGTTGTCCAGAACAAAGCAGAACTTGGTGATATCCTGCAGGCACCCTGGAGCAGGCATGAGACATAGCACTAGAATCATGTGCAGGATGCTGCATACTGGGAGTACAGAAGCTAAGCAAAGTAACAGCAGAAACATAGCAAGCAAGGGGGACAGGGGGAGGAAGGAACAGGGAGACAGAGCAAGAAACATAGCCAGACAAGACATACATTAAACAAGACACGACAAAGGACAGGGAACAAGGAACACAAGGGATGGAGCGAGGAGCCGGGATCCTCAGATGCTTCTCCTTTAAGAAAGGATAGGACATCTTAACTGGGACATAGGGAGAGGAGAGAGAAACCGAAATCCTCAGATGATTCAGGGAAAATAGGGCAAAGGCACATAAAAGACTAACACACATAAATACAGGACTAGCCTAGGACAATATGATAACAATTGAAGATTTAGTCACATCTTATGGTCATAGTATGCTTAGCCCACCACTACACCAAAGTACTCCAATATTCGGTGGGTCCTAGCACTAAACTCTGCCTACTGAATCACTAATAAGCTGAAACTAAGCAGTAAATCTAAACACAAAACTTAGAAGGACATACCTTTAGACTACTGACTGAGACAAACATAACAAACGGATGGGGCACACCTTATAAAAGAAACAGAGTTGAAGCAAAGAGCAGAACTGGAATCAAGGAATGAGAAGCACAGAACAGAGCATTTGGACATCCAGGAATGGATTACAGCAAAGGGGAAACTGCAGCGAGACAGGGAAAATCAGAGATATGCAGCTCCACAGCCTGGATGGACCCTGACAGTCCGTCTTCATTTTCAAAGAAATTTGTCCAATATTTTCATTTTTGGAAATTGCATTTGTTAGTCTGGAAATAAGAAACAAACGTGTAGAAGAAGTTTAATTGGGAATTTTAGACCAATGGATGGAAGAAGATTAGAGTTATAGGGTTTAGGTTAAGGGTAGTAGTGGACTGCTTTAATGATTTTAATGAAATGAATTAATTAATAATTAAAAAAAATAATGATCTTTATGAAATCAGGCTAAAGCTCACTAAGTCTCACACATAAGAATCCCACTCAGTAAAATGCTCAGATGAAGCACAGCAGTGTCACATAAAGCAGTCGCAGTGAAATGAATTCATCCTCTGTCTGCTCTGCTCTTGTATAGGCTCTCTTCATTACTATTCTGCTTTTTTGTTGTTGAAAGATACAGCATAGCCATTGGATAATCCCTCAGCATGATGTGATAGTAGTGATCTGATTGGACAAAGAAAGATCAGCTCACTCAAATGGCGAGATTCTCCTCCTCTTAGTGTAGTTAAAATGGCGGATGCGGCGATGGAACAAATGAACAGAGAAATGCATGCATTTGTTTTTTTGTTTCTCACATCCAATGTTGCATTTGTTCTTTCGGTATTCAGATGAATGTACGAAATGGCAACATTTGGTACGAAAACGCATTCTTCTGAAAAAGAATGCGCAAGTCTAGTTTTTAGTAGAGATGGACCATTTATTTTTCTTTGCACTTTACATGAACTCCATGTGAGGAACAGCAGGATTGTCTCCTCAGAACTCCCTCTTTCCTGGAGGCTGTGATAGAGGAACAAGGCTAGTGCTACTTAAAATGTAAAGGGTGGAAAACAGGTGAGGAGTGGGCAAAAGAGTAGGCAGAAATGGGCAAAATGTGGGCAGAGAATGTGCATTATCAAACATCATTCACTTTCCCAGAGACTGATGATGGAGACTCTAGATAACACCCAATAACCTCCGAGCAATGTGGTGCCTCCATATTCTTACTGCTGCACTGATGACATCACAAGAAGTCTCCACATTACCTGATGACTAAAATAATGTGCTTTTCTCAAATGTTTGGCCTAAATAATGAAAAATGATTTACTTATGAGGACTTTCAAGATATCTCACATTAAGCATTTAATAACGTGTTGTATACTTGTTATGAGTATAAATGAGTATAAAATGAGACACGGGCAATATTGAACATTAAATATTTATGTTTATGGTTACCTGACATACTGTATTGGATTTAACCCTTTAAGGGCAATGAAAATGTACTTTAATACTATAGGCTTTAATCATTCACTGAATTCTACAAATGCAAGTTTATACTCTTCCATTCTACATTTTTTTTTAGAATTTTAGACTCTTTTGTTCATTATGTTATATACCTTGCTCTGCTATGAAATTTCAGTTTTACTTCATTATGGTTACATTTAAACTTTCCCCCCACAGCAATAGTCATATCATTTCCAGCTACTGCTGTGAATAAGAATTCATTATAATTGCTTACATAATCAATTCACACAGTATCTTAAAGGAGAAAAGAATCAATCACTTTGATATTTTAAAAGACATCCGTAATAATGCTAATATAAAAAGTGCATGGCCTTTTATTATTACTGCTCTCAGTGGGCTGCAGTTCGTGTCATCGAACAATTTGAAAGAATCCTATCATACTGAGTGCCTGCTGCCTGTTAGGAATTTTACATTGTAATCTCCCATCTGAGAGCATAAAAGCATTTTCTTACATCTTACCAGGAATGCGGTGCATTCTAAATAGATCACATCTAATTGGGATAATAAGCCATATAAAAAGAAACACTATGTATGTCCTTGGTTATATTAGGCTGACAATTAGACGATAATGTAACATATTTTTTAAAATAAAAAATATATGTTCTGATTGGTATGCCTAGAAAGAATGCCATAATATTACTTAAATCAAATTAATATACACACTGCAGGGTAATTTGCAGTTCATATTTTCAATTGCTTAAAGGTACATTTTGTATTTCTTAGATAAATATGTATTTTGATAATAGTTGGCTATGTCGTATTTCTTGCTGTTCATGCTCCTGTCTCATTTATATTCTATCACCCCAGTGTTCTCTTATTTTTCCACATTTTCCACTTCCAATTCAGTCATATCTATTTCAATATAATACTGTCAAAGGGTAGTAAGAGTAGACAGGGAATTACCGTAAAAGTGACCCTGGCACCTCAAGACCAGTGGTCTACAAAATTATACAAATTTGCCACCTGCTGGAAACATGTGGATGTAATTCAATGCTCTTTCACTTTTGCACAATAAGGAATGGGATCAGCTGCACGAACCACAATAAAGGTCCAGGCCTACATCCAAAACTGTTGGTTACAGATTAGTTGAGTTTTTTTTTTTTTTTTTTAATGTGTAATATACTTGCAACTTCCACAAAGATGGTGAATAGGTCCACTAGAGGTAGATTTGATACTATATTTATACAAAGGTTTAGCATGGTTTACACCATGTCTTATTAATGATTGCATCTCTGAACACTTTTTCATTTTCATTTCCTCCTGTGGCATATTCTTTTAGAAAAGCAATCTTGAATAATTGGCACATACTTAGAAGAGATTTTTTGCTACTTGAGCGTCGTTTTTAAGAGATCATTGATTTCATTTAGATGATATAAGAACAATCAGGATCAAGTGGCTCAGGGGGAATTCTAATCAGAAGGAAAAATGGGGATGTTACAGGTGGAATTTATTTGCACTATAACATTTTATTTCTTTTAACAATTATTTTCATTATCTAGTAGGGGGCATAGTATATATCACACTTAGCATATTATACATGCATTGTGTATCTCTTGTGTTTAAAATGTTAAGATCATTTGGAATCTAAGAAAGACACCATAAATGCAAGTATATATATATATCTGGATGAGAAACGTGCAGGCTTTGTCACAAAAGTATTAGTGTGGCCAAGTCAGCAGCTAATTTTTGCTTGGATAGGCTAACTCATCTATTCACAGAACCTAATTTTACGTACAAAGAAGAAGGGTATCCATGGTATTCATTAATCCCTTACTTTTTGCTTCTATAGTTTGAATAGTGTTTTAATTTGCAAATGTTGTCTTCTGTTGATTCTGGGTGAGTTTGGTGTGGAAGAACTTGACTGGCCCGCACAGAGCCCTGACCTCAACCTCATCGAACACCTTTGGGATGACCTGAAACATAGATCGTCCAACATCAGTGCCTGGCCTCACACACATCTTCTACTGAATGAATAGGCATAAATTCCTACAGAAACACTGTAAACTCATGTGGAAAGCCTTCCCCAGAAGAGTGGAAGCTGTTATTGCAAAGGGAGGACATTCACTCTGTCTCACGCACTCATTCCCTCTCTCAATGTCTCCCCATCTTCTGCACCAACTGCTTCCGTGTTCCTGTCTTCTTTTCCACTGCTCCGCTTCTTCTCTTGCCTCTTCCTTGTTTTTCTGTCTTCTTTTTCTGTCTTCTTTCATTATCTGCTTGTCCAAGGTATCAGCTCTGTACCAGACCTCCCGGGCATTTTCTAAAGGGCAGAGCCCCCACTCACACCCTCTGCCCTGATTGGAGGAAGTGGGAACCAAAAACAAAACAAAAAAAATCATCAGAACTATTTGTGGTCCATTTCTAGAAGTCTAACTTGCAAGCATAATACATTTCAGCTCATCGTTATTAATCTTTTTTCAATATTGCATATTTTCATGGGATATTATGACACACAATTTCTGACAGTTATTTTACATTGCATAATAAATAAATACATTTGCATTAATGCATGTGCCATGTACATTGCCATACCAGAAATGTCATACATTTAAAAATGCAATCATAACAATAATAAATGATTTAATTTAAATTATAAAACAATAAAAACTAGGGGAAGTAATATAAATATAAGTACAAAAGGCCTGCAAATACTGTCTGAAATGTAACATTTATTATGTTGATTATTTTTATACCCTTTCACATCCAGTTTTTTTTATTGACAGAACAAACACAATAAGGTGAAAAACAAAAATAATAATAATAAAAATCCTACCACATTTCAATGCATCTGCATTTGTTTTTGTAAGTGACCCTAAATTGAAATACTCCATCACTCACTGTTGTATTTTTAAGCACTTACATAGTTATGATAATGGCTAAAATAAGGTAACATGCAATTAAAGTACAATGATTAACTATCGTGGTAACACCCACAAGTCTGTGTGACATTCTTGACCTTCAGTTCCCCAGTGGCTGCTTCATTGTCATTATTTTGTAGGCAAGTTTTACCAGTGATTAATTTGCAGCACACTTTGTTTTTAATTTTGTCACTCTACATTGCAAGAGCAATGGCCTGTTTACGGACATTTTGGAAACATTCAAATATGAATACTCAAAAATGATATATTATAGTGAATACACAAATGAACACTTTTTTTAATATTCATTTTTTATGATATTTTTAACTTATAAGTAAATGAAGTGCAGTGCCTTCCACTAATATCGGCACACTTGGTAAATATGAGCAAATAAGGATGTGAAAAATTGTCTTTATTGTTTAACTTTGTGATCCTTTCTTCAAAAACTACACAAAAATACTCTGCTTTCATGGATGTCAAACAATTACAAACACAACACAGGTTGATACAAAAATTTTTCAATATATGTGTGGCGTAATTATTGGCACCCTTCTAGTCAATACTTTATGCTACCTCCCTTTGCCAAGATAACATCTCTTAGTCTTCTCCTATAATGCCTGATGAGCTTGGAGAATACATGGCAAGGGATCTGATACCATTCCTCCATGGAGAATCTCTCCAGATCATTCAAATTTCAAGGTTGACGCTGGTGGATTCTCTTCTTCAGTTCATAGGTTTTCCATGGGATGGACTGGCAGGACTTTGATTTTGTAAAAAAATGTGTGTTGATTTTGAATTATCGTCCTGCTAGAAGATCCAACCATGGCCAGTTTTAAGATTTCTGGCAGAGGCCGTCAGGTGGTCACTTAATATCTGTTGATATTTGATAAGTCTATGATGCCATGTATCCAAACAAAATGGCCAGGTCCTCTGGCAGAAAAACAGCCCCAAAACATTAAGGAGCTTATCACAAGTTATGGTAATGTAGGTGATGTTGGATTATACACTGCTCAAAATAATAAAATGAACACTAAGATTACACATCCTAGATCTGAATGAATGAACTAATCGTATGGCATACTTTCGTCTTTACATAGTTGAATGTGCTGAAAACAAAAGCACACAAAAATTCTCAATGGAAATCAAATTTATCAACCCATGGAGGTCTGAATATGGAGTCACACTCAAAATCAAAATGGAAAACCACACTACAGGCTGATCCAACTTTGATGTAATGTCCTTAAAACAAGTCACAATGAGGCTAAGTAGTGTGTGTGGCCTCCACGTGCCCGTATGACCTCCCTACAATGCCTGGGCATGCTCCTGATGAGGTTGCGGATGGTCTCCTGAGGGATGTCCTCCCAGACCTGGAGTAAAGCATCCTCCAACTCCTGGACAGTCTGTGGTGCAATGTGGCGTTGGTGGATGGAGTGAGACATGATGTCCCAGATGTGTTCTATCGGATTCAGGTCTGGGGAACGGGCGGTCCATCAATGCCTTCCTCTCGCAGGAACTGCTGACACACTCCAGGTCTAGCATTGTCTTGCATTAGGAGGAACCCAGGGCCAACCACACCAGCATATGGTCTCACAAGGGGTCTGAGGATCTCATCTCGGTACCTAATGGCAGTCAGGCTACCTCTGGCAAGCACATGGAGGGCTGTGCGGCCCCCAAAGAAATGCCACCCCACACCATTACTGACCCACCGGCAAACCGGTCATGCTGGAGGATGTTGCAGGCAGCAGAACGCTCTCCACGGCGTCTCCAGACTCGTCTGTCACATGTGCTCAGTGCGAACCTGCTTTCATCTGTGAACAGCGCAGGGCACAATTGGCAAATAAGCCAATCCTGGTGTTCTCTGGCAAATGCCAAACGTCCTGCATGGTGTTGGGCTGTAAGCACAACTCCCACCTGTGGACGTTGGGCCCTCACACCACCCTCATGGAGTCTGTTTCTGACCGTTTGAGTGGACACATGCACATTTGTGGCCTGCTGGAGGTCATTTTGCAGGGCTCTGGCAGTGCTCCTCCTGCTCCTCCATGCACAAAGACGGAGGTAGGGGTCCTGCTGCTGGGTTGTTGCCCTCCTATAGCCTCCTCCACGTCTCCTGATGTACTGGCCTGTCTCCTGGTAGCGCCTCCATGCTCTGGACACTACGCTGACAGACACAGCAAACCTTCTTGCCACAACTCGCATTGATGTGCCATCCTGGATGAGCTGCACTACCTGAGCCACTTGTGTGGGTTGTAGACTCCGTCTCATGCTACCACTAGAGTGAAAGCACCGCCAGCATTCAAAAGTGACCGAAACATCAGCCAGGAAGCATAGGAACTGAGAAGTGGTCTGTGGTCACCACCTGCAGAACCACTCCTTTATTGGGGGTGTCTTGCTAATTGCCTATAATTTCCACCTGTTGTCTGTTCCATTTGCACAACAGCATGTGAAATTGATGCATCCATCGGTGTTGCTTCCTGAGTGGACAGTGTGATTTCACAGATGTGTGACTTCGAGTTACATTGTGTTGTTTAAGTGTTCCCTTTATTATTTTGAGCAGTGTAGTTTAAGATACTTTCTGACCCCAAGACGAACCCGAACCATCCTCTTTACAGCGCATTGAGACAATGTAGACAGGCGTCCTCTTCCTGGTTGATTCATAACATTTCCAGTTGACTGGAACTTCTTAACTATTGTTGGAAATAGACATTTTCAGTGCTTTTGCCACTTCCCAATTTGTGAATCTCAACAACCTTCTGCTGCACATCACAGCTATTTTAGATGAATGGCTAAGGAAACTTTGACCAATTTGTTACCCTAGTGAAACAGGAACAAATAAACAGACAATGGGTCACCACTTTTGAAGTTGTTAAGTGTTTTAATCTCCACGCACATACAGTGGCAACATTTCAATCCCTAGAAGGGAAGTCATGGCTGAACAATTTCCTGTTCATAGTCACCCAGGTGTACTAAAAACATGAAATATAAATGGGAATATACTTCAAATATATTTTTCTCATATAAATTTATAGGGGTGCCAATAATTGTGCCAAACATACTGTATATTTAACTTGTTTTGTTCTTTGAAATCAACCTGTGTTGTGTTTGCAATTGTCTGATATCCATGAGCAGAGTATTTTGTGTATTTTTTTTTTAGGAATTATCAAAAGCTTAAACAATAACGTCTTTGTGATATGCTGTCTGCTGTCTCACTTGCCTTTCAACTCTCCAATCCATTCTGAAGACCTATGTCAGAAACATTTCCATCACTTCTCATCTGCTATCCTACTGTGGCAGTCCATCCAATAGCTCTCCATGCCCTCCATTTAACTTCTAACCCTTATGTACTGAACACTGTGCCGCCTATATCTCTGCTTTAATCTCCACCACCTAAACCACCTTTGCTCTGGCCATAGATTGCTTTTCTCCTCATTTGTTATCATTTCTTCATGATTACCTTTTCAGGATTTTACCAGTGCTATAGTTTCCTACCTTGTTCTATCAGCCTCCATTTTTTATTCTAACTTTAAACTTTCACTAACAAACCACCTGTTAAGGGAGATATACAATATATGCTTCTAATATGAACCACCTTCATTCTGAAAAGTAACAATCAGTTCTCCCCACCTTCAAGATAATTGCCACCAAACAATCCCTTCCCTTCTGTGCCATGTACCGTCAACCTCCTAATAGATTGTAACGTCTAATTACACATCTAATGTGTATTGTGTGTAAGATGTTTCAATAAAATGTAGGCGACACCAATATCCAATCTATTTTGCATTTAGATTGAGCTGTTGTTGATGTATATTTCCCTAGTAGGAATGTTCTGTTATCCAGAAACCTAGCTGGGCATAGGCAATTACTTTTCCTTTCTTTCCTCATCCTGTGGAGACCTAAATCCCACATGTTAATGCTTGAAAAGTAATTTGGTTAAGTCCTGGCACAGACACGTTAATACTTATATTCATCTAGTTCTTTACCCACATTTTTTTTTATCTAACAATGATTCTACATGTGAAGTCAACAGCACAGGGTATATTATTGCATTTTCCCATGTTATAACACATAGTGGATGGATATCAATCATAAATGTGAATTGTTACTCATAAGAAAGTTTATGAAAACATGAAAAAAAAAACAGGTCATAAAGTACAGTATATAAAAACATGTTTCCTGCACAGTTTTTCACTTTGCCATAGGCTATTATTGCATTTTACCTCACATCAATACCCGTGGTTTTATAGCCATCTCCCATGGAACATAAGCATTATTATACCATTCAAAAAAATATTTTTAATTCAATGCAACACATAATATTTGACAAAAACAGCATTGTAATAAATCAGTAAAGTTTTGCCTACAAGTTTCATATTTTAGTTAGCAAAGTCTACCAATCCAATTATATAAGGGTTTAATCGAAGTTTACTGTGGAAGTTGAGGTTAGCAACTAAATAAATTATTAAGTGTACTTAATTATACTGTAAGGGACCTTAACGGCTAGCATTCCTCAAATATCTGTTTTGGAGCTCCTAGAAACAAAGCTACCTTCAAATTATACTACTCAAAATAGCTTGGCATTAATTTACTAAGGATTGATTGTAGATATTATATCCATGTTTGGAGATAGAGGATCAAGTGGTGTAATCGTTTGAAATATTTTTTTTTCATCAAGTGCTAACCTGATATTTGAAATTTAGCATCTTACATCAAAGTATAAAAAAACTGGTAAAGCTTACATTTTTTGTTATAAAAGGAAGCTTGATTAAGTTTGGATGAGATTCTCTTGTTTACTTAGTTGTCCTGGGAATCAACTCCAGCACAGATGTACTAATGTTTCTTTGATTTAATCACTTTCTAAACAAATTCATCCATCCGTATAAATAATTAGTTTTTTCAGAGAACATGAAAATAATTCTTGTTCAATATTTTGAAATGCTAAAATACTTTTGTCACTAAACAGCTGGAAAAAACAAGGATTCAATTATCATCGTTGAGAATAAGAGCTTTTTCCCCATACATAAGGCTATTTTGAACTCAAATGATATCAATGAAGCAATCACAAGTAAATTAAAAGGGCACCTCGACTTGTTTATATCTATCTATATATATATATATATATATATATATATATATATATATATATATATATATATACACACACTTTGATGGAAACAAAAATATTGTCTTACCAAAGTATAAGTGCAAAATAATATTAACTGAGCACTTCCTGAAATATTTAACACGGAATTGACAGAGTTGACACAATAACTGACATAAGTAACACAGAATTGACACGGTAATTGAATATACTTGAATGAAATCTGTACACAGTGACCCAGAAAAATATGGTATAGCAGACCAATATTAATCAAAGCTGGAATACAATATGTTACAGACAGACCAAGGTCAAGATTCTTACTTGAAGAAAAATCATTGTTATTTTCCAGCTAACAATGTTGATCCAAGTAATGCCATAATACAGATATATTATAAACATCCTTTGATTCCAGCTCATCAGCACACAAAAAATCTATATTTTAATGTTTAAATTAAAGACCGGACAAGCCTTTTAACTATGTTTTAAATAGGTTTAGGGGTATATGTTATGTATGGAGTATGCCCACAGAAAACTGTATCTTGCTTTACAAGGAACACTTTCTATTATATCTTCCACTTCACTATCCAGTAGAACCATTGAAATACAAAGAAATTGATTTAATTTTGAGTACTGCAGGATAACATTCTACATCATGTGTTATTAAAATATTCTACAGCATTTAAGTTTGTAACATTACTAAATGCATAGCTGGTTACACGTATCACCAAAAACACACCTACCCAGTTCCTTCACACATTTGATGATGCATGTATACAGGACTTCTTAAGGGCTTCTTAAGGGCTGCCTCTGTCATCTGGAATGCCCTACCCTGGATAATTTGATTCTCCAGGCCTTCAAAAATCAATTAAGACCCACTTCTTCAGAAAACATCCATCAACCAACAGGTTAACTCTACTCCTTCCACTTGCCTATGCCTTCCTTTCAATCCACATTCTTTTTTTAGTCAAAACATGTGTCTATAATGTGATTATTAATTAATTAATTTACACTGATATACTTTTGTGTGGCTGGTCAAACTCATACATTTGAACTTACACTGTTTTTGTTATATACCCCCAGCTTCTCCTTCAGTTAGTCAAGTAGTGCCCTCCTTACCTTTTGTTTCTGTAAGTCCAACTTGTTATGTAATGAACTACCCTTCCTTTTTGGCCAATACATTTTATTTCCTGCCCTGTTGGTTTGGATGAAGTTCAGAAGACTTTTTCTGTTTAGAAATTGACACTCATCCTCATTTACTCTCACCCACTCTCTCTCCCAACCTCTCTCGTGCTTCCTCAATGTCTCCCTACCGTCTCTGCCAACAGCTTCCATGTCTCCATCTATTTTTCCGCAGCTGTGCTTCTTGTCTTGCCTCTTTTTGTTCTTCTGTATTCTTTCTTCTCTCTTCTTTCTTCTCCCATATCTGCTCCATAAACCCAGTCTCCTTCAGCGCTTCTGCAAAAGGTCACAGCCTCCGAACACACCCTCTTCCTCAGTTGGAGAAATGAGGGAAAGATTGTCCTCAGAGGGCTCCCATGGTTTGGATATTTGTATCAGAATTTGCTACATCAAAAGGTTCCACTTTGCTAGGGATGATGATGTTACCATTCACTAATTTAATTGCAAGCCCAAAAAGTACACATAGTCTCTTTATATATTTATTTGCATAAACAGACATGTTCACCCTCTCCATCTGAACTGATGTCTGCTATTTAGCTGTATGTTTGCATATTTTGCTATAGCTCTATTCTGACTGAAGAACAATATTTGCATCCCATGATTTTGATGTCCAAGGAAAACCAATTCTGTGAATAATCACTTGGGATCTAAGATCAATTGCTACGAGTGTAGCAATTTGTAGAAATGTTCTTAAATAAACACTCAAAATCCATCTATTTTTACACAAGGAAACTGAAACAAGGAAAAACACCTTTATCACGTATATATTCTAAATACCTACCGTATAAGGCTATGAGTATATATTTATTTAATTCAATGTGTGACTATGTATGTATGCTTCAGTGTCATGTATTTTAGTTTCAGCTTACCAAAGGCTGCATTTTAAACAGAACAAAAAACTAATAAATTAAGCAGACCTCTCCAAGCTTTAGATAAAAACTTTGAATATAGATATTGTTACATATTTATATTTTGAATTTACACTTTTTTGTTGAAGTTGATATCTTTTATTGGGCCGACATAAGAAAAAAGATTAAAGTAAGATAAAATGGTACTCTTTCAAGCAATATCTGAATAGCAAAAAATAATTAGAAGTAACAAAATGAAGAAACATAAAATTCAATCAGCTGAAGCATTTATTCCACCAATTCATTCTAAAACCTTATAAATACATTCAATGAAAGCAATGAATAACAATAAGCCTTTGAACTTTATTAATTTAAATAAACCCACTGTTTGCTGCTTATTCCAGATAACTGGTCATAGTCAGAGAAAAACTGCTTCTACATTCTGTCCTCTAGCTTATATACTGGCATCGGACAATGAAAATTACTATTGGTTATGGACCAGCATTTACAGAATGCAAACAGTAAATGGTAATGTTACCGAGGTATAGACATCTACATCTTCTACTGCGGATTGAAACTTCTAAGATGTTCTCTCCAGGCAATTATCAAGTATTAATAGCTAACAATTAACTGCCCAATTTCCAAGCATAATATACATTTTAAGACTAAAAATGTATTACAGTTCATGCATTTAATACAACATTGTAATGTCTACAGAGGCAAGTGCAACAGTACTGCACAAAAAATGCTAAGAGACACATGTCACCATGTAGTAATTATTGCCACTATTATACTTTGAAGGAGTCAGCATGAGTGCACATTGTTATATTGATCCGTACCTAGAAAATGTACCATTGGCAAAACGAGGAACTGTGAGCAGAGATTGCAGATCAATAAAACTGGAAAAAAATGAAAGCAATAAAGCCTTAAAACCTTACTTTTTTGTTTTTAAATGTGATTGTGTTATCCTGCATTTCAATATGTAGAATTATAACTGCACGCATTTATATGTATGTATACAGAACTATAAATTATCATCCAAGACAAAATACTAAATTGCTTTTAAATGTTTGAACTGAATAGAAATTTTCATACATGAAGATATTAACCTCTTACAGATGCAACTATTTTACACTTGACACTTAAAACTATTTTACCTTTGTGAAAAACAGGTGTATGGTGAACACAACAAGTGCCAAGCCATGACATGGCGTCTCACTGCTAGCCAGTATAAATCAACAAAAAGAGCAATAAGGTGAATGTGCACCAATATTTACACACCAACATACAGTATAATCAGAATGGAAAATAATTAGCTTAATGCAGTATATGATCCAGGAACTTTGAAACAAAAAAACAAAACAAACAAAAAACAATATAGTGTAGTATATCCAATCAAAATTAATGTATATCCACAATAGACCATTTTCTAGAGCAGTATACCGCCCTAGGATCATGCTAGTTACATGTTACCATTCTTTTTGAGTTTTGCATATCATTTTAATAGGCTTATGTATTCAATTTAGATTGAATAAGTCAATTATTCATACAGTGCAAACAAACACACAATACTCATAATATATTAATGTACTTTTCCTGAGCTTGGAAACACCTCATATGCTTAGGATTTTAACCTATTTTACAGGTCATATATGAAAACATACATATTTGTGTTGCCAAGCTAGAGGCTTAAAATGTGATATGATCTGTGGGCAGCATTGCCAGCAGTCACATACTTAAAAACTGCCAGATAAAGTATATATTTTTTTTTCAAAGTAGATTCTCAAAAGGGGCATTTTAACACTATGCATTCAACCATTTTGCTACCAATCGCTGCCATACATTGTGGCAATATTTTCCCCATTTTTGGCAAACATGTTGACGTATTGCGGTGAACTTTTTCAACAGAAGAAAAAAAGAATGGTAGGATGTAATAGGATGTGTGTCCTGCATCCTGAAATGGTAAAGAACATTTTAGATTTGTATGTTGTAAGTGAGTATTGATTCTAGATAAACATTTTCTTTACATTTAGATATGTTTGCAGAAATATAAATATTCGAACAGGTTTTGTTAAACGCAGCTTTATTCATCTTGTACATAATAAAGTGACTAACCTTCAGAGTCCTATTGATCTTCCATGAAATAAAATGTTCTCTTATGTTGTTCAATTGAACTTACCTTTACATAGAGAGATTTTTTAGACACTTTGATTAAAAACCCCATGGCATTACATTGCAAAGCATATTTGTCATCATGTTGTGTGAATTGAATAAGAGTGCTAAATTTAACTCAGTTATACACAGTATGGCCCAAAAAGTAATATGGAATTCAAGTAGGGCACAGGTCCCAAAAGCATTTGTGTAACAGTTAATAATCAGTCACAGCCAGGATCCAACAGCGTTGGAGCAGACTTGGTGCCTCACTTAAACAGATAAAATAATGACAACTGTGATGTCAGAATTACTGATCCTTGCATGTTAGCATAAGCTTGCTAGCCAACAGATTTCACAACCAATAAACTGGCAACATGCTGCCATTCTTTCCATTTTCTATATGTGTTTCTATATCAGGCTGCCTGCTCCATGGACATTACCTGCCTTTAGGGTGTTCCTTTTTATAGTTGGAGAAGAGCTTTCTTTAATTTGCAGAGAAACTCAGCATTTCCTTTTTGAGTCGTGTGGGTAGAATTCATCATGAGAGACATCTGCTGGGAGGGAAAAGATGGCTGTCTTTCTGCAGTGCATAAAGGTTTTGTCAATGATTGCTATTTTTTTTAACTGTTTAGAACAAAATACTAAAAATTACAACATGACTAGTGGAATCCCTTCCCCCTAAATGTCATACTCCCCACAAAAAATCACAGTGCATTCATGTGCATAATTCAGACACAAATTGCAGACAAAGAGGGCCAAGGGATTTATATATAAAATAACACAAAAAATAAGAGGACATTGCCACTGCATTAAATATATTAAAATTAATTCCACCACTCACAAATGTTCTCTAATGTAAATTTTCACTGCTTGTACCATCATGTGCACAACTACCACTGTATTTTTTGATTACGTGATACAATTTAGAATGAGAGTAGATATAAAGTTCCTTTCTGGTTTATTATTTCCTTTGGAATATTGTGTGCAGTTTTTATGGCAGACTGGAGGCCAGAATTGTTTTGGGGGCAGTCAGCAGAGTATATCCTGACACAGACAATCTGACCTGTATCATGGAAATTTAGAGCAGCACAAAACCTATTTTTAAAGAATCTTCCAGAGTTTCATATCACTATGGCATAGATCCATTGTGGATCTGTGCTCTGAACCAAGACTAATAATAGATAAATTTAGGTTAGCCCCTCAGCCAGCTATTATTAGACCCCTACACTGCAGGGATGCTGTGATACGAAGGCTCCCTGAAAGGCATCTAGGGCTATACTGATGGTGTTCATTTAAGTAAATGTGGTAATTTCTTCTGGGGAATAAAAATGGTTTTAAAATGTCCATTTACTTACCTTGAGTGACTATCATTAAAGTGTGATATTGTAATACTGAAAACATTGCACATGCAAAGTGGAATTATAAGATTGAAAATCATTTCGGGAAACATAATAAGAAGCAGAGAAAATATAAAATCAAGCCAGGAAGTGTTTTCATTTTTAGGTGGGATATTACTACTCACAAAGGCAATCTCGGAGTGCAGTTATATTTTGAAAACCTGCCGGTTTCAGTTTTGATTGAATCTAAAAAGTACTTTTCACAAAATGTGTATGTTTTCCAAGCAGTATATTATGTGCAAATGCTTTTTGTATATATAAAAATAATATACTGCATTCCTTTGTTAGAAATGATAAATGGAAATCTCTGCAAATTGCATGAATTATATACTTCTGTTGCACATTATGGAAACTACACTATAAGAACAGAAAATTAAATCTTGTTACATTGTTGAGTAAAATGTAAAAATAAAAATACATATTTCATATATTTTTTTCATGCTGTGTAAAACGTTAATATTTTTTTTCTACCATATATATTGAGCCCACTGTGCTCTCACAATATTTTAAAACTAGAAACCATTTCTGTGCTGCTTCCTTTGCAGCATCACACTTAGTTTTAGCCTTCAATTGATTAGTTACATTAAAATGCTTAATTAAAATGCCGATCCCATATTTGCAAGGCTTCTGCAGAAACTATTAAGCTTACTTTACAGCTCAAATCATAATTATTTTGTTTCTGTAAACTGGAAATAAATGACCCTCTCTGCCACTTATATATTAAGGTTGTAGACAGAAAATTCAATACAATCAAACTTCTGATCTTTATAGCCAAAATACTCCCTGAAAGTTCAAATGAAAATGTATGGGGGATCACAGATAAAAAGTGGTTCTGGTATTATCTTTGAACTCTTTTTGCTGACTGGGCCTTGGTTTCTAAAACATTGTATGCCCTTCATGTAGGGTCAACAGATGCCCTGGATTGGTCAGGACAGTCCTGCAATCAGGGGCCCCTGGCCAACTAGTTCTGGGGTTATGCACTTGTTTTAGAATAAAAGAGGCTCTAGAGGTTCTCTGGAGGAGAGGAAGCAGATGTGGAATATAATAAGTATTTGCACAGTGCAAAACTTTCTTCCATGTCTTTAACTACTCTAGTGCTGGAGTGCTAGATCTTTATGTGTGTGTGTAACCTCTTAAGTGCTGGAGTATAAAAGTTCTTTGTGTATGTATATAATCCCTTTAGTGCTGGAGAGAAAACTTCATTTTAGGGCAACACATTTTGTTTCCTGTGCATTCAGTTTGGATGAAAATCAAGGGGCATTTTTAATTCAGGAACAAAATTTGTTGCCCAGTGCCCACATTCACTTTCATGCACTCACTTGTTCTCAGTTCTCATTCTGGTTTACTCTCCCTCACGCTCTCTAAATGTTTCCCTGCCTTCTCTGCTGACCACTTCCACTTCTGCCACTGCATCTTCTTGTTGTTCATCTTCTATCCTCTTCCGCATCTCCGCGGACATAACCTGGAACGAACTTCTGTCTGATGACATCCTCTCCCTGAGTGATGTTGACAAAGATAGAAGAGGGAAGAAGTGAATGAAAGTGATGAAAGCGGAAGAGGTCAGCAGAGAAGGTAGGGAAATGTTTTGAGAGCATAAGAGAGTATAAGTGAAAAGGGACCATGGATGTCATGGGGGGGGGGTCTGGTTTACCATAGGCATATTCTAACCTCAACAATATTTTCTGCACTTACATCATCCAAAACACTAATGATTCTCACAAAACACAAATGGGGGGGGGGGTTTAAATTCTTTGTTTTTATTGAAAGTGACAATTACAGCTATAATAGCCGGAATGTCACATATACACCTTAATCCCGCCTACTTTTAGTGCAGGCTACTATGAACCACCTTCAGAGGCCTGATAAATCCCTTCTTCAAATAACCAATGGGGTCATGACCAGGTCATGCACCTCTTGCACTCATGAGGGAAGGGAAAGGCTCCAGGGATTTCTTACTAACACACCTGTGAACTTTCCTGGGTTGGCTACCTGATGCTATCTCTCTTTATGACTTCATTTTACCTGCAAGTTGGGATGGTGCTAGCACTAATTAGAAAAAAGTGGGTCGGGAATAGGCAATAATGGGCAGGGAGCTGGTGGAAAGTGGATGGAACCTGAGCAGAGAGGACTGCTAATATACTTAGTAGGCTGGACCTGGACAGGGAGTGGGTATGACCAAACACTTTGTGTAGGGATTGAAGACACCTGGCCAAGTATGTTTAGTAAAATTAAACAAAACAGCCTGAATCTAAGAACGGATTCCTGATGCGCAGTTGGGGTTCTTATTTGTTGTCAATTTCTATGTTTCTATGTAAGTGGGAACAATTAATCAATGAACACCATAAAAAACACTTATTTTCACATAAATGTATAAATATATATATATACTTACATTTATTTCTGCTGCTTACCATTTCCCATTGGGCCTTGCATCTGCAATATGTTATAGGCAGAATTTACATGGCAAATAAATTCATATATATATATATCCACACCAAGTAATCATATAACTGGAAATACATTTCAAGATCTCAAATAAGGCATACATTTTACTATTTTTGACTTAAGCTTTTGGATATTAGTTTAATATATTATTTCAGTTTAACACATATGATATACAAATAGATTGTTGGATTGAAATGAGTTACAAAGGACTTGCAGAATCTGTACACAAACTCCTCTTGTCTGGGCCTTAATTATGCATGCCAAAGAAAGACTGCAGGATGACTCAAAGTATAGCAAATGAATGCATGGTTTACAGCTTTCTGTGGGAATCTGGCATATAGTATTATTACCATTGTAGTTTACTGCAGATTCTCAGTATCATTCTAACATATTTTCATAAGATCAAAGGGGAAAAAAATCTAAAGCTTATGAATGTTGTTCAATTTTTCTTAGCTAATCAAAAACACCTGCAAAAACACCTTCCAGTAATTCTGGATTACTGTTGTTAATGCATATTGTTTTTATGGATTTCACTAAATAAAACATGGTTATTCATATGTAACGTTGAGTTCGGAGGTTTTATGGCAAATAATTCCACTATGCGATTGTAAAGCTTAATTCGAATAAATGTAATTATTCCCCATTCTTTTCTCATCTTAGTATATGTTTTTTTTTGTTATCCATTATCACTTATTATTATGTATTATGTATGTCTATGGTTTTAAAAGAAGGCCCTACCTCTTCTTAACAAAATGAAGTACAATTTGTGTGGGTTCATGAAATATGAAAATCAAGGTGAAACATATGATAAAAATTACAACCATTAGGTTATAAAAACCCATGAACCTGAAGGGGTTAAGTATTGCATACATGGTTATAAGCAAAGAAAATCAGGTGTTATATTTTAGGCTAGGAAAATAACCATGTTTAAATAATTTCTTTACATGTAAAAATTGACATGGCACCATTGATGATTGACACCATTTTATTATTTATCACCTTTTTTTCAGAACACAAGGAAGCAGAGCTCTATTGCCTTATGTGTTAAACTACTACTGGTAATAACTTATTTTATTCATAGATTATATGGGGTATGTACCTGTGTGATCAATGGGTAGCTATTCATCTGACCAAAACAAAGGTTTATTCTCAAAGGCAAAAATCATCACAAAGACAACAGCTAGACAATATGATGTTCAAAAAATATCATCTCTGACTTATTTGCCAAATACTATTCAGTAACTTGTTCATCTAGGATGTTAAACTTGCTTATATACTGGCAAACTCTGGACCTCAACTACACCAACTTGATATAAGAATATAAACCCTCTGGTATTGTGGGTGGAATTTGGTACATGTATCACTTCAATACCATCATATAAATAGTTAAAACATCAAATCAGAAAATACATTATTTCACCTTTCCCTACAAGGAGCATGGGTGTTTCTGGACATCTCTTATACTGTATATTAGAATGGTTACAATTTTCTTATTCGATTATAACAAACCAATTATCTTTATGTGTACATAACAGCTTATTAAGTATTATTAGGTAGCGATACAAAGCAATGGTACAATATTCCTTTTAGTGAATGGAACCAGTCTCTAATATTCCTCAGCCTATCTCTTGATCTTTTTTCTTTCATTTCCTTGTGTGTGTACATACACACTTCTTTTCCTATTTTAGGTCACTGCAGCCATGCAACTATACCAACTAGTAGCAGTTCTCTCAGCGGACAGTAGGTGGCACTGTTGAATAATATCATATCTACATTAACACAATAAACTAGTGATCAATGTGTTACCACTTCTGCCATTGCTGACTGAACTTTAAAGAACCAGCCATATGGAAAGTGTTATAATGCTCGACTTGCCTTGATTTACTTTAACACTGGTGTTAACAATATTCTAAAAATATATTTAGGTACAGTGCAAATTAGCAATAAAACCATTACTGCATTGTATATTGTAATATGTGGTAATTTGCTACCACTATTTTGAAAAAGTGAAAGAAAGCTAAAGCAATTCTTCAGAGTTTATTTTCCATATTTGAATCCATTAAAACATTTACAACACACACATTTAATGTAACGCAACACAAAATGAATGCACTTTAAATACTACCAAAATATTTATATATGCATACATATAAGGTGAAGTTAAAAATTAACATTTAATTTGTATGCATTTCCTCAAACGTATGATAACACAAATATACAAAATTGCTAATCTATCAAGATAGGAAGATTCTTATTTGCTCTCGTGCCAGTTTAACAAAACATCTCAAAGTACATTACATGGCTGGCTGATTCAAAATAGTGAGCATTTTTTTTAATCCACAAAGATGTACAGCATATTTCTTGTGAAGCGTGAAGTCCTTTACACTCACTGAAGACTGTGACGTTACATTTCAGTGTTCTATATCTTACTGGTAAATTAAACATTTGAAACTGTGTAATGAAAGGCTCCTAGGAGATGCAATTTTATCATGGAATAGAGATAACATATATTTTAAAAAAATGTGTTTCTGTAAGATTTTATTTTCTGTCAATTTACACTATTTGTTTCAGATAATTTGGTACTTAATATCAAATGAATCATATAGTATTGTAGTAAATGGGAAAAAAAATTCCCTTTATGTTTTTAGTGTAACTATGTAGTGTAACTTTGTGAAAGTGGAACAGCCCACATGGGTCCACTATCAAAGTGCAGAGTACTTATGCAGAGTGGGCTTACAGGAATGGGGTTGGGCAACCAAACCCTCCAGATGTTAAACCCCCAGTTTTTTGTCTTAATATGCACCTGTGATGATGGCAGGTATCCAGTAAAGGGAAAGCATAAGTCCAAAGCCATACATGCAGAATTAGAAGACAGGCCAGATCCATGTGATACAGATGGTGTAGACAGTCCAGGTGTTGAGGCTGAGAAAGGCTGAGCAAGCAAAAGCACCAGCTGCATTCAGACACATACCACCCTCCGTCCTGCTTCAATACATGATTATGGCCATAGGTCCTTAAAAAGATGCCTGCTAATACACCTGCTTAATCCAGCAAAAGCAATTATACCTAGATACTGGAGACAAACATCAGTACTTACCATTAAAGAGTGAGTTGAAAGGGTGGACAGGAGGCGGGTAATGGAAAGCATTGCTCATACGTCAAGAGGCACTGGGGCTTCTAATGAGCTTACCTTGGGTTCAATGTGCATGTTCGGGTCAGTTGTCTGTTAAACCTTCCAGCACTGGTGAGCATTATTTTCACAAATTTATTTTGGTTTCTACCTTAACATTTACACCAACCAACAATATCTTTCAATTGATATAAATACGGTACAGACCAGACAAGATAAACCGTTTCTGCTTTGCATGTTTTTGTAATTTTAAAGCATATTGTGAAATATACTTTATTATTGGGTAAAATTAATTGGTTGGGCATCTCCTCACTTATTGCCACGAATACCAAAACCTGGGTTCAGGTCGGAAGCACTGAAGCACTAGACAAGAGGGCACAATAGATCTCCTCTCAACATGTCCACCCAATGCTGTACATTTACTTATGTTTTCCACTGCAAAATCAATGAACACAAATTACACACATTTGGTGTTAATTTAAAAAAAATAATAACCAATCAATACTAACAAGCAGGAATGAAGAAAGAAGGAAAGAAGAAAGCAGGGCAAACCTAGCTGAAACTGTAACAATAATGATAAACATATAACCATGGACCAAACAAAAAAACTGGGTCTGCTACATTGTCCACACTAGACCCTTATCCTCCAATAACTGAATGGGTCCAGGGAGTTTTGTTTTATTGCTAAACAATATTACAAATACAAATTGCTTATGGAAAGGTTTACCTTCTATTAACAATTACCTTTTATTAACTTTTTTTATAAAACAGCACTGGATTGTTTAGACCTGAAAGCCATCAGAAATATGAAAAATAATGTATAATTAGTGACAGTAACTCATAAATGTGTGGTTTGTGTGTTTTTTTTTATTGTACCAATACTGAAATCAACATCTTGTGGGAAGGTAGAGTTAAGAAGAACAAATGACACTGGAAACCCAGAATATAATTCTAGAATCTAGAAGGCTCATATTCTATCACTGTTCAGTTTTGCCTTTCCTTAAGCACCTTGTCACAGTGAGTTATTTCAGTATATGCTACTTAAGGCATCTGTAGGATTTTTGTCTAGTACCTGCTTATTAATCTCTTCCTACTCTTAGTTCTGAATACAGATAGAAAACATGCTGCCAGAGTCTCAATATGGATGTAATATGCTCCCTTGACAAATGGCTCTTATCTTATTCAGCCTGCCACAGTACTTTTGTTCTTTATTTTTTTGTTAATGCTTATGATAAAAAATTAAATTACTGTTCATCCTTTCAATAAGTTTTCCATAGAGATTTCCTACTCAAGAACAAACATTTAAATAGACTACATAAAGGTTTAGTTTTATACACAGTTCTAGTGTATTATTCATTGCAATGTATTTTTAATGGCACAAAGAAAAAAAAGTGTAAAATATAGTTTAATTTCTAAGAGCAGTCACTCTGAGATTTAGAGCGAGATAAGTTTATACCTCCTTGAGGAAATACACAGTGAAAACATAGAACTTGGTTATTTTTATTAAGCCTGAGATGTTCATAACAGACTCATGTATACTTAGAGGATATTGCCAAGAGATTCTATCAGGTGCTGAGATTTTTATAACCTTTGACCTACAAGAATAATTTGGTGCTATCATGTGGAGATGTAGGTCAGCAAAAAACAGCACCCATCAAACACATAGAGTAGAAACACTAAACACCCATTTAAATTTGTTTTCAATTAAAATATTGAACCAATTCCAATTAAATCTAAAATATTAATTATATACTTTGATGTTATGAATTATGAAGAGCACCAGCAATTAGTGTAGCAAGAACATAAATAGTGACTGTTTATCATAATGTAATAGTTGGCTAATTGCAATTAAATATTTTTTTTAATGAAATATATGTGGAGTAAACTTATTTACTATGATTTGCATCTTAGCTCTTAAATGAACTATTTTCCGCTTGAAGAGGGCAACATCTGCCCAAAGTAAATAAACTTTGTTCAGAACTTAATAATTGATTTTCACTAATGTAATACATTACAATCCCCTTGGCTGTTTGGAAATTCACATTAGGTTGCTTTAAGGGGAAACACTATCATCATATGCAGTTTAATACATACAGTATGTTTATTTTTTCTATGGCCTTCCCCTTGCAAGTGCATGGAGAGATTCTGCAGAACCCCTCTCATATGCATTTGCCCTTCCCACAACTATTTCCCACACAGGAGATGTAGCTACATGACTAGCTGAGTGAATGTTGCTCAAACCCCTGTTCACTTCTAAACGCCCACTGATTCCAATCAGTGACAAGAATTGTTGGATCACGGAGGGGGGTTTCCGCTTCAGAGCTGGAACTTCTACCTCAGGTAAATTATTTTTTAAGTTCTCTCTCCACTGCTCCCTTCAGTGTTCACCATCATTTCACTGCCTCTCTATTGTCTCTTTCTTAGAAGTACACTCTAGCTATATCTTCTCTCTGCTTGACGTGTGTGCTGGTGATTTACCAACCGCATGGGCCATCATTTCAATTTATTGATCAGTTTGCTGCACTTCTCACTTTTTCTCCTCTACCACCCACACTAATCCTGTGTGACTTCATATCCATCTTTGGTCTCTCAAAGTCGACCCCATCCCCCATACACCGTGACAGCAATCAAATTAACCTGCCTTTCTCTTAATTCTGTACATGCATTTTCCCCTTCCCCCAATATTTAACACGCAGTAGATGCGTTTGACCAAACACGTCACCTGACACGTGATATACTTACCGACAGTCAGCTGCAATAAAGAGCTTGTCAACCATAGCACAGGGATAACATCCTCCCTTATCATCCTCTCTGTTTGCACTGCATGTTCTCATCCTTCATCCTACATGCCCTAATCTCTCTCTCTCAGCAGAAACCTTTCCTAGATCCTATACTACTGTCCTGTCTCCCTTCTTTCCTGGCCTCCAAACTATTGGATAGTCCCAACTGTCAATCTTCCAAATTACTAGCAATCTCCATTCAGTAATTTCTCCTTACATATTCCCTTGAACCCTTCATTCTTATGGAATCCATGACACGCTGTCTTCTGGCTCAAATCAGACACCCTTTGGCTTTCGCATCCTGGATGCATCCGGAGCAATGCATAATCTACCCAACAACCCAAAACTGCTCCCTTGGCATCACATTTGATTCTACTCTCTCCTACACTTTTCACACCTAGCCACTTTCTCTTTCACACCTAGCCAGCTTTCTCTAACTGCAAAATATCTCCCAAATTCATATTTTCCTCACACTACAGAATATGAAAATACTAATTAATTCTCTTAAGAAAAATCAATAACTAGCTTCCCTCTTTCTGGTCTTTTACTGGTCCAATCCATTCTGAACACATCTCACAGATTAATGTTCTTGTCCCATCACTCTTCATCTGGTGCCTCACTGTGCCAGTCCCTCTACTGTCTCCTCACACCCTCAAGAACCAAATTTAGTCTCCAACTACAGAATCCTGAACAACAGTATAACCCTTATGTATATGCTATGATATCCAAAGAAACCATCTACTCTCACCAACATCAGGATCTCCACACCACTGAGTTCTACACATGAAGCTTGCTACAATCAAATCACCCTAGCCCAAGCCACAGCTTCTGTCTTACTCCCTCTCAACTTCATTACAGATTATGCAATTGCAAAGGCAAGGCCCTCTTTTCTTTCCATTCCAGTATATTAGAATGTGTGTTAACGTTAATGTCAGTTTTGTATATTGTTAATGTTATTATTAATTTTCATTCTGCCACCTTCTTTAACGTAGTGTGTACGTAGTATGCATGGATAATTGTTCTATAGATTTATTATATTTTATATTTATTTTCTATGGATACCAACACAACAATATTTAAAACATCACAATTTCCTTTTCTGAATTTTGTGTTGAAAACTTTTGTTTTTGTTTTGTTTTAAACATGCAGATGCTTTTCATTTAATATATTCACCTATTCTGAAAAACATTAGAAAAGTGTCAACATTCTGCTTTATATGTAAACATGTGGCATGGTGTCTAAATTTAAATTTCAAATTTTGTTGGCTAAGTGCAGTCTTTATTATACATTTACGCCAGGTGACTGAATGCCTCTTACATGAGCTGAGAAAAAAAATCATCCTTTGTATTAGATATTGTTTAAATTATTAGCTAAGATGAGCAACGGTGACTATATTCACATTTTCTGCATATTTATTTATGTGTATACAGAACATGTTTCGATAGACAACTGGCAATTTGTGTAATGTAGCATGAGTCATGAGTAGAAATGCAGTATGAGTTCAGATTATTATAATAATTATAATTATTATCATTATAATAATTTTCATTTTATTCAGATAGGGGATGCTTACTCTCATGAGAATAGGCCAGCTACTGCACTTTCTCTAAATTGCAAGCCAACAAGCAAACTTTTTCGATAAGAGTTCATGTGGCATTATGGATAACTTAATGGCTTAAATTCAGTCTGTTAGTTTATTCAATAAACATGAGGTAAACATTCCAGTCGCCAAGAGAACTAAACAGATAATAACAGGGGAACCCACACACTGAGAGTTGGTCCCTTTCCTTAATGATGAAGTAATATCCAGACAATAAATTATAAACTGTATATAAGGTGTAGTCCAGTTTTAGCACCAGGCACACAGTCCTAATGTACATAAATGAAACACAGTGAATGGCTAACTAGAAACAATAAAGACTGTGTGAGTGGTATAGTATGATCTGTGTGGCCCACACAAAACTGTGTAAAGGGTTCACCAAGAGAGCTGTAGCAGGGAAGCAGTGACCCACATTCAGCAAATGTTTGCAGATAGTTTAAAAGTGCCCACAAGACTGTAAATTTCGGGGTGGGGTGGGGGTTTGGCACTGTGTCTGGCCCAGCAATGTAATTCCGTGACATGGATTGCCCACTGACGTCAACAGGCGGTCCCGTGACGTCGGTGGGAGTCCCCCTGTCAGTGGGAGGTCCCTCTGATATCAGTGGGAGGTCCTGTTGACATCGGGGGAGTTCCCGCTGACGTCGGGGGCGTTCCTGCCCACGGCATCGGAAAACACCCCCATTTAAAGAGAAAATGAGTGGGGAGCAGGGTGTGTCAAGACCCCGTTCCCGCGACCCAGAGGATTTGGGTCTTGAGATTTCCCGGAGAAGGATAGGTCCCAGGTATGCTGATCAACTGCCTTTTTTCAAGCAGACTGTACAGTCAATTGATTTTGCCTGGCTTCTCGCAACCTGGACAGTTTAAATAGTTTAAATATATTAAGATATAGACATCTTCTTTGTTTGTGCCACTGCTGCTTTTAAACTATTATGTGTTTATATTAGCATTAATAATTGTAGAAGGTAGATAGCAATCATTGCACGTGAAATAGTGTTCATAAATGTAGCACTTTAAAGATGTATTTTTTAATGTAAAATATACTCATTAAAACATAGACAATAACTATAGTATTTAAATCTAAACACAGCTACACACAATTTCAGAATAATGATGATTTGATAAATATGCATCCGTAACAATATCTCTGACAGTTCTTTCTCAAGGTTATTATATCTACAATGTACCTATTGTTATAAACAAATGGAGCATCTGCCATTGAAATGTCATAGAAAGTGCATAATTGCTGCTGTCTGTTGTTCTGCTTTAATGATTACTTAAATATAGTATGCCACATTACATATATTGCTGCAGTATAGCACAGTCTAAATCATAAAGATCATTTGCTGCTTGATTTAAACCGAAGGTCCAATGGGAAAACACATAGTGCGGCATAATTTTTATTCACAATGCACAACTGCCAATGACATCGTGATTTTGGTTTAGTATTGCCCTTGACACTTACCTAACTGTATCCAGGTACATGTTTTATTGTATGTGTGATAGTCACAGTCAGAACTTTCTTTTTGCAGATATATATTTCTTTCATATGTGCACTGTTCCAGGTTGCTTTTAATTCCTCATATAATGCCCCCATCACTGCTATCCCTGTTCGCCCTTTCTGCTTGTCTTACAATCTCCTGACCTATACATGGAAGGTCTACTATTCATAGCCTTTCTCTGGATGCTTGTGATAGCTCAAAACACTTGCTGTTGGTTAGATAAATGCAGATAAAAAAAAATCTTGTAAGCACCTTCTTCCATCAGGCTATCAGTAAATTGAGATTCCCTACCCAACATAAGTGTTGCCAAAAACGTCCATAGTCTCATGGACTTGTCCCTATTTATTCCTGTCCACATCATATAAAACTTTGGGTTGGCCAAGTTGTTTATGTGAGATGATCTGCAAGGTTAAAGGGAATTTTTCCCAACATCATGTGTGTTGTGGAGCCAGTTGAGCTGCTGTTCATCTGCCACAAAAAAATTGACAAGGTAGCAGATTTCTCTTCCTTAAGATCCTTTTTAGTCCTGCTTTGGGTAAAATAAGTGTAGCTCATTATTTGTATTGTTTTTTTTCCTTTTATAATATGTGAATGCTATTTACAATATTTGGACTTCTGAGGACACTATACTTCACTTTTTGTGGGTGTGGCTCTAGCCTCTGAGAACTATCCAGAAGGAGGTGTGACAGAACCTGACAGGAAAGAAGAGACGCCATTTTAGGATGAGTTAAGGCCTATTCCCCATCCAGCAAGACCAAGTGACTAACTAGCAAGTGCAGGGCCAAATCCTGATCTGTTTTGCCAAGAGCTTGCTTTATACAAACCAGAGCTGCAGCTTAAGGTCTTCCAGCAAATTCATCTCTACAGAGAATCTGCTCTCAAGCCTTCCTGCAGTTAGCAAGGACTGTATCCAGGCTCCATCTGAGAACATCAGACCAGGGAAGTAACATCCTCATTACACAAAGGATATTGCTGTATATCTACCAGGGCCCCAATGTGCACCAACACCATTTACTGGAGCTCCTGGGTGGGCAATTATCCAGCTTTGGGTGGGCTATTGGGTTTCTGTATTTTTACAATATATATATGTTTATTTCGGCACTGGATTGAACACACAGTTACTGTGAACTGCCACTCTCAGGACAAATCTTTATTTCCTTTGAACACTGTTATTGTATGCATCTGTTCCCCTATATTACAGTAAAATAGGTTTAATTTGTTTGTCAGTTATTGTGTACTTATTAGTACTATTGCAGGGCCACTTCTCAGTGAGTGGATTTCATGTATCTAAATAAATCACTGAGTGGAGGCACTGAATGCAGAATTCAAATATGTCCCAATCTCCCTCACTCATTGCGGAGGCTCAGGAGCCATATCAGCGCCAAGAAGCAACAGGGATTGTTGCTGATCCTGACCCTATTTTCCAAGGGAAAGGAAAAAGGGTTACATAAGTGATGATATCATTCTGGATGCATCATATTGGTTGGAGGGACATGGTGCAATGGGTGTAAATTTTGGCATGAGGTTTGGATGGGAGTTCTTTGTGGATGGGCATTTTAAATTAAGCAACTTGAAGAGCAGCAGGGATGGGGCTAGGGAGGCTTGCAATTATGTGGAACAAAATTGAGGCTAGTTAGTTTTTTTTAGGTGTGATAAAATGTAAGGATGGCATTTTCCTTTGCTGTTTTTATTCACATACCAGCCCTGTAACTAAAATTATGTTTTCTTCCTTCCAACCTCATTATCTAAGAACTTCTGAGCCATTATGGTTTATGGGGTTTAGAGATGGGGAAAGGGGAGCAATAATGAGAAAAGTGTTATAATGAATAAAGGGTGAGATATAGAGAAAGGGGGAGGTGGGGATAAAGGGGAGAGGTAAAGAGAAAGAATAGAGGTAGACATAAAGTGGACGACAGGTAAAGAAAGAGACATGGAGAGTGATAAAGAGGGATGGGAAAGGTAGGGAGAAGAGTGAGAAATAAAGAAAAGTAAAAGGGATAAAGAGAATGGGGAGGGATAAAGAGAAATGGGAGAGATAGAAAGATAAATATAAGATATAATGAGAAAGAGGGAATCAAGATGAAGGAGATCGATTAAAGAGAAAGGAGGTGAGGTAGGCAGAAAAAGGAGAGATGAAGATAAAGGGGAGAAATTAAGTGAAATAGGAAAGAGATCAAGTGAAATAAGATAAGATATAAAGAGAAATGGGAGAGATGAGATTAACAAGAGGAGAGATAACAGAAAAGGGAATCAAAGAAAAGGGGAGAGACAAAAGAGAAAGTCGAGAGATAAAGGATAAAGAGAAAGAAAAGTGAGAAAGGGGGAGATAAACAGAAAGGGTATGTGTAGGAAAAGGGTGATGTAAAAAGAAAGAGGAGGAGAGATAAAGAGAAAGGGGAGAGATAATGAGGAAGGATGATGAGTTAAATAGATAAAAAGAAAGGGGGATCAAAGTGAAGAGGAGAGATAATGAGAAAAGAGATGTAAAAGTGGACAAAAGAGAAATGGGAGAGTCTAGAAACATTGGCGGCGATGCGGCATACGTTCAATGTTTATTCTTATTATTATTTTAGTTATTCTTTGAAATTGCACATACTTCAATGTACATTATAGACTGTTATACATATATTGACGATTACATTTATGCTGTCATTTAATCTGATATATAACACAACCGTATAACGATCTTATCATTCTGTATGTCTTCTTTTTAATGGTATTGTATACCTATGCATCTTGTTATACTGTACTGGCTGCATTAATAACTAATGTACATCCATTGTAACATTGCCTATATACCTGGTTGCTTGTAACTATTCATTATACACTCACATTGTATCTGAATGATATTATAACCTGTATTGTCAATAAACAAAGAATGTATACAGGATTCTGTGCCTCACTAGAATTAATTGACCACTACACTGCTGAGTATAAATAATACAAAACCACTCTTACCACTGCTATCATATTTAAGCCAGGCAGGGTAGAGATGGTGTGGCTTAGGATTTCGTGTCTACTGTTCTTGGTAAATGTTCATTCATCCAATTTGTATGTCTATGAAACATTAAATGTTTCAATAAAAGAATACATGTATACAAGCTCTAATTTATCATAATATATGACCCTGTGCTCATGACTCAGTAGTACTTAATGTTAAAGAGAGTATAAAGAGAAGGAGAGTATAAACATAAGGATAGAAAAAAAGGTAGAAGGACAGTAGAGGAAAAGAGGACATGAGAAGAGAAAAGGGAGGATCAGAAACAGTGGGGAGAAAAGAAAGATAGGGAGAAGAAAGAAGGTGAAAGGCAATAGAGAGAAGCTAACAGAGAGAGAGGAAGTGAAAAGAGGAGAGATAGGGGGACAGTGCAAAAAGTACACGTCATGTTTATGTCGGGCTTATGCCCTCCTTCAGTTAACCTATTCACACAGTGAATCCCAAGCTCCCACCTGTCATATATACCTCTAAATTATTCTCATTAACCAAGAAATAAGTCTCCAAACAAAGGAACCAAAAATGCTATGGGAGTATTATTTCTTGATATCAAAACTACTAAATCAAATCTGAATAAATAGAATTATTTGATTATGAGTTTACGCTAGAGGTTGCTGAAGTAGAACACTACTTTTAAATGCTCAACAATGTAATTGGGCGACAAATATAATGCTGTAGCAGGAAACAGAATGTGCAGTATTTTCATATAAACATGTAAGATTAGCAATTTGTAGTTTTAGAAAATATTCCTATACAATCATCTAGATGTTCGTGTTGTCCTACAGATACATTGGCCAAGGTCTCTGCCTGCTTCCGGGCATTGTGGATATAATGTCTCAAGAGTGGCTACCCAAGTCAAAGTAACATTATGTGTACTAGATCAAAGCTGCACGTTGTGGACCTCCAGGGCTGTAATCTATATTTTTGCTGCTAAGTCAACTCAGCACATAAGAATCAGTTTGTTTGTGTGATATTTCCTTGAGGTGCATGAACAAAAGAGCAGGTATCTGCTCTGAAAATTACAATCTTTGTAGCAAATTTGGCTAATGTTGTATTGTTTCAAACCATATATTTCTTTGCCCATCCACTTTGACATTAGTTCCAAAGCCAAAGGACAAATGTAAGATATTTTACTTTGATGTCAAATACAGTTGTGCAAACTATTTGAGGAAAATGAAATTGGATGATGTTGAATACCACTATTGATGATTCCTAATAATCTGTACCAGAATTTTAGCTTGTCCTGATTTAATGATGTTCTTTGTAACAGCGGAGTTGGACTTGATGGACCTGTGTCTTTTTTCCCACTATGACTATGTTGTCATATCTTATGTGTTATTAGAATATTATTATGAATTCCCTTTAGCTTTAGTCACTAGGCCATATGCTTTTTTTTCTTTATGATACCATTAATTTATATCTGGTTTCAATTACTCATGTAGCATTATCATCTGTTCCTCAGTAGCTAGAAGCAGATGTAGCTCTGTATTATTACACATTCATGAAGATAATGTTTTCCTCCCTTTTGGATCAAAGCCTTTTTTGCCATTTTTACTACATCTTTAGTGCAGCCACACAATGTGTGTATTGATTTTTCAAGGACATATAGGGCTTTCTTCAGGGCTTCATAACACTTGTTATGTATAATACATCATTTAGTACACCCCCCAAAAATGTCACAATTTTCCTCATCTTGAAACTGTGATTTATATTCCGCAACATCCCCTGAGTATGATACTACCATGAATGCAAGGGTTTTTTTTTTTTTTTACATTTTATAAGAGAGTAAAATTTCTCCCTTTCATACTACACTGTGTTTTGTTATTTCTGAAGTTTTGATTTGTATTCAGGTAAGTTTTTTTTTAAATTAATTTACATTTATAGTGGGAGAGGTATTAGCAGAGGCGTATCTAGGGTATGGCACCTATGGCTCCTGCCATAGGCGCCATTTGAAGGGGGCGCCAGTGATCGGCTTTCAAACGCCGTCTTTTTTTTTTTTGATGCGGAGGAGAGAGAGGGGCGCCTAGCAACCGCTCGGCGCCCCTCATTCTCCTCCACGAGACCTCTAGCTCCGTCCCGGTGCCGGCGCCGGCATTTCATGCTGAGCGCCGTAATATGTCGTCATATTTCGGCGCTCAGCAGTGAAGCAGCGGGCACCAGCGAGCGGCTTTTAAATGCTGTCTTTTTTTTGATGCGGAGGAGAGAGAGGGGCGTCTAGCAACCGCTCGGCGCCCCTCGTTCTCCCCCGCATCAAAAAAAAAACAAAAAAAAAAAAACACAGCGTTTAAAAGCCGCTCACTGTGCCCCGCAGCTTCACTGCTGAGCGCCGAAATACGACGTCATATTACGGCGCTCAGCAGTGAAGCAGCGGGCAGTGCAGGAAGACAGAAGCCTCATGCTCCCGTCGCTGGACCTCAAGGTGAGAGAACTACAAAGAGGGAGAGGGGTTAGACAGTGATAAGGGAGGGAGAGGGGTTAGAAAGTGATAAGGGAAGGAGAGGGGTTAGAAAGTGATGAGGGAAGGAGAGGGGGTAGATATAAAGAGCGTGAATTAAGTTAATATGTGGATGAATTGTCTGAATGAGGGAGAGCATGAGTTAATATGTGGATGAATTGTCTGAATGAGAGCATGAGTTGTCTGAATGAGGGAGAGCATGAGTTAATGTGTGGATGAGCTGTCTGAATGAGGGAGAGCATGAGTTAATGTGTGGATGAATTGTCTGAATGAGGGAGAGCATGAGTTAATGTGTGGATGAGTTGTCTGAATTAAAGTGTGAATTAGCGAGTGACTGTAAAAGAGTTTGTGTATCATAGATGTATAATTGTGGAAGGGCAAAGATGGCACTAGCAGGAGGTTTGAGCCTTGGGGACCAAGGTGGCACAGGCAGGGTGTATATGGGACAAAGATGGCACAGGCCGGACTGTTTGGGGACAAAGTTGACTTGTGCTGGGCTATTTGGGGACAAAGATTGCAAATCTTATGTGTGTTATCTGGGTGCTGGCCAGGTTCTATGTGGGCAATGTGGACGCCAAGGCTGACTTTGGGGTCTGCAACCTGTGATCTATGCCTCTAAATTGTGAATTCCAATTGATCTTTACCTGCAAAGCTGGGTTTTTGTGTTATTCTGTAGATCCATATGTGCTATGCTATGTTTCCATACATTATTTATGTGTACCTGCAAATACAGGGTTAATATGTGTTATTCAGTTGATTAATACCTGCAATGCTGTTTCCATGTATGTATTTGATCTATACCTGCAATGCTACGTTTCATATATTATTGTATACCTGAAAATACAGGATTTGTATGTCTGATTCTGTTTATTTGATATATACCTTCAGTGCTGAGATCACAAGTGACTTTCAATTGATCTGGGTTTGTGTGTTGATCTATACCTGCTATCGGCAGCAGGGACTAATATTTATATATATATGGGCAGCAGGGGTTAGTAAATGGGTTTTAGATATTTGGACAGGGGCGCAATTTCAGTGCTTGGCATAGGCGCTATTTTCAGTAGATACGCCTCTGGGTATTAGGTTTTTTAAAATGTATATTTTAACCTTTTTTCATTATATTAATTTTATTTTTCAACTTAAACTATTTTGGCTGGTGAACCCTTTAAGCTCTTTAAATGCAGTTGCAAGTTAAGTTATTTATTAATTTTTACTTTTACTTCTTTATATTTTTAAAACTTTTTTCCTATTTTTTTGTTTTTCCTCTTTTGAAGAAGAAGAAACACTGTTTCTCTATGTTTTAACTTTGATCCCTACGGCAGAGTCTTTATAGCCCTGCACTGCTGATCAGACTGCAACAGGCCTCATGAGAGGGCCCAGGAGTGTCTGGGTAGACCTTCTCATGACTTTTTACTTTTGCTGTTGTTTTTCAGCAGTGTCAGCATGGATATACTGTCAACCCAGAATGCCTGAACTTCCTAAATGTCCTGGCTGGTGCAAAAACCATAAGACGTACTATTACATCTTTGGTCATCTAGTCCATGTTCTATAGAATATAGTATGTTCTATGATGATGATGTACGGTAAGTAATAAAAATGTGGCAAAATAATTGTAAGCTTTAAAGAACAGGTCATTTTTTTTACTTCTGTACCCTGTACAGATATGTTTTCTTTTCTAGACTATGTAACAACGCAGGTGAAAGGGGACTTAACTGCGCTAGGAGGTGAGATTAGGATAATAGACTCTCCATTTTGATAATTGACATTTAATCTGTTCTTCTGTGGTGAGGATGCAGACTATTTAGAAATAGATACGGCAGACATCCGTGCACCCTGAGGTGATGTTGGGTGGACAGTAAAGAGGAACAGGCACATTATGGCTGCTGTGACATGGATCAGGAGGCCTAGGCATCAAGTGGTCAAAGAGAAGCTGTGACTGAAGATGAGATGTTGGATGTTATAAGTCAGAAGGAGGGGCAGGTGGTGGGATGGGTCAGCACCTTAGAAAAGAGGTGTCAGGTCTCCTAGCAGGGTATCTCACTCCCAGTTAGTAACCCAGAATGAAAAAAATCTGAGCTCTTTGCTTCATTTTTGTCTGTTTCGTGCGGGGTCTGGCTTCATTTTCAGACATCAAAATGCACAAGTCTATTATTTGCATTGATCAATATTGGTGACAAAACCAGGCATTCAGTTGGAAAAATTTAAAACCCATTCCTGAGTGGTTTAAGACAGTTGGTATTATCTTTTTATCAGATCATATTTATCGTCATTAATAAATAACTGTTCGTGACAAAAATAGGCATTTTAGTGGGCTTCCATGCAGTCTGTCTTTCAGTTGTTTAAAATGTAAAACCTGTTCCTGAGTAGTTTAAGACAGTGGCCTATTTACATTACCAGCCAAACCTCTAATTTGTGGACAAATTATTTTTTTTATTATCTTCCATTCATTGCTGAACTTTCTCTGTACGGGGGAAAACCTTTTACTTATTTTGGGATCCAGGGGGAAGATAGTATGCAACCTATTTTCTAGTGGAGCACAGAATTAAACTGCACTACCAGTGTAACCACAACCGCCCTTGGTGCTACCACTACCACCTCTGGCACTAACGCTACCGTAAGCATTGTCAGCATGTTCCAAAGCAAAGATGGGCAGATATTGGCACATTAGCAGTAAATCTATTTTTGTTCCTAAAGACAGTGAGGAAGAAGAAAGAAGGTCTATTCTTGCAGCAGGAGTGGGCCTTCTACCCAGGTGGAAAAGGATATGGTCATCTTCAATGACAATTTTGTTGATGATGACTATGATGTGAATTTAAATTATGAGCCAAAACTTGGATGCATCTTCCAGTAATAATTTCTCTGTGAAATTGTTGCTCCTTCCACTGTGCAGAAGCCACAGGTTCCCCTATAAGCAGCACTAACACCATCTTCACAACCATCATAAATACAATCATGAACAAAAACCACTAATATCACTGCCACCTCATCTGGTGGGCAACATCATAGTAAACTGCGGCGACAACATCAAACCCACAATAGGGTGTGGTGAGGGCAGGACATTATTATTATTATTATACTTTATTTATAAAGCGTCAACAGATTCTGCAGCGCTGTGCAAAGAAGAAAATGTTACAGATAAAGACAAGTACAATAAAGGCAATTGACATACGGATACAAGAGGAATGAAGGGCCCTGTTCCCACAAGAATTTACAATCTAGGTGGATAAGGGGTGAGAAACAGGAGGCGAGGACTGTGTGGTAGTGAATTACATTAATGTAGGGCGAGATAAGGGTTGTAAGTGGGTGAGAGAGAAGTTTTGATGTTTATGTCAGTGGTAGGCTTCCCTGAAAAGTTTTTAGGGAGCGTTTCAAGGAGTGTAGAGTTGGTGAGAGTTGGACAGCACGGGGAAGAGAGTTCCAGAGGGTTGGTACTGCGCAAGAGAAGTCCTGGACTGGAGTATATTTGTTGATGAGGGAGGATAGGTAGAGGGGAATGTCATTAGTGACAGTTTTGTAGGATAGAGTAATTATCTTGAATTTAATTCTGCTATGGATTGGGAGCCAGTGGAGGGACTCGCAGAGAGATGTTGCAGATGCAGAGCATCAGGTGAGATCGATTAGTCTGGCAGAGGTATTGAGGACAGACTGGAGGGGGGATAGTCGGGAGAGAAGGAGGCCGATAAGTAGGTTGTTGCAGATTACAAGGGAGTGGATTAGTTGTTTTGCGGTGCTGGCAGTCAGGAATGGACGAATTTTGGAAATGTTGCGCAGTTGGTTGTGGCAAGATTTAGAGAGTGATTTGATGTGAGGGATAAAGGATAGGTTTGAGTCTAGGGTCACTCTGAGGCAGCAGACTTTTGGTGAAGGAGAGATACTGATACCGTCGACAGTGATAGAAAGGTCACAGAGGGCAATAGAGTTAGAGGGAGGGATTAGAAGGAGCTCAGTCATCCAGGACCTCCTCAGTAGGGACATTCTCTGGTTCCCAGACAAAGGTGGGACAGGGACGTCCACTGCACCAGCTTACCCTAGAACACTTTAGGGCTTTCCATTCCAGAGACATGTCAAAGCATCTTTCCTTCTCCATAATTCAGGGGGAGTCCTTCAAGCAAATGCTAGAGGCCCTCGTTCACCACTACCACCTCCCCTGTTGCGCCACCTTTGGCAGGACTGTAGTGCCCTTCTTTTACCAGTCTTGTATGTCATTGTTGAAGGACGAGCTGTCCAAGGCAGCTTGACAAAACATCCACTTCACCTCTGAAATAGGTACTTCACCACTAGTGCACAGCACGCATTTTTTCACTGACAGCCCAAATATTTGAAGGACCTATGGCTAGTATAGGCACACGAGGTGAAAGGAGGAGCGACACGTCTGAGCTTTGAACCAAGGATCCGAGGGTCCCTAATCATATCTTTAGGGTTTGTGGTCTTGGCAAACTTTTTCAATAACCTTCCATCATTAACAACACTTAAACTTGGCTATATATACAAAATATCAGAACAGTATCCCAATTCAATACACAATCTATACACTTACATACATAAATATGTTCATAAGTCACACTAAATCCCAGCGGACTTACCATTATAACTATGCACAAACCATTTGATTTGACCAAGGGATACTTAAGCACTTAAACGATGATGCAGTTCTTTCAAATGCTTATCCACGATCCTTCATCCTTGAGCAGTGACTTTCCATTCATAGTAGTTTACAGGCTGAATGGGTCTTAGCCACTGTAAAATATTTTTTTTGTTTTTTCTACACAAAAAAAAGATATAGGGACACCTACCAGAGGTTGTTTTGGTGCACACAGAGGATCTGGACATTTTGTTGTCTGCCAGAGTGCTTAAAATGCGCCATGATTGGATCCTCCAGCAGGACAATGATCCAAAAATATACATCAAAAGCAAGGGCCTACCATGGTTATCCCAGTTCCCTGACTTAAACTCCATAGGAAACCTGCGGGGTGAACTGAAGAGGAGAGTCCACCAGCATCCACCTTGAAATTTGAAAGATCTGGAGAGATTCTGTATGGAAGAATGGAAGAAAGATCCCTTGCCATGTATTCTCCAACCTCATAAGGCAGAAGGAAAAGACTGGGAGCTGTTATCTTGGAAAAAGGAGGTAGCACAAAGTATTGACTAAAGGGGGGCCAATAAGGTTGTCACATATATACTTACCTTTTTTTTAGATAAGCCTTTGTTGTGTTTGCAATTGTTTGACATCCATTAGACATGTGCAAATGAGCCAACAATGATGTGGACAAATGTTTCTGTTAGTTTCTGGCCTGTTCTGGCAACACAGTTTGGGCATTTTTCATTTTGGAATTAAATTTGTAGCCCGCTGCCCACATTCACTCTCTTACACACTCGCACTCTCATTCACACTCTCTATCACGCCCTCCAAATGTTTCCCTACCTTCTCTGCTGACCGCTTCAGCTTCTGCTGACCACTTGCACATGTTCTTTATCTTTTATCTCCTCCCTTCTCTTTTGTTTGCTCTCTTCTATCTTCAATCTGCTATCTTCTTTGTTCGTCTGCATCTCGTGGACAAAACCCGGCAAGAATCTCCACCAAAAGGGTGCTTGCGGTGAAGTACTCTCACAGATCCTCCAATCGGGAACTCATTAAAAGCTGCAGCTGAGGGCGGATTTACCAAGATTCTGGAAATTTGCAATTTGTACAAATTTGAGCGCACAAGTCTAATATCCATGACAGCAGAGTAGTTTTGTGTATTTTTTTAAGAAAAGACAATTTTTCAGAGCCTTCTTTGCTTTCCCTACAGACAAGCTATGTTAAACTTATAATTTAGGCCAAGTTCTATTGCATGTACTGTGTACACCACACATACACCTTCCATCTCCCCCTCTTCTGTCAGTTTCACCTCTGCAGCTTCACAGTCTCTCATACACTGACTCCATCTGCCTCCTCTCTCCTGCTCACCCTCCCACCTCTGCTGTGAGTATTTTCTCTGCAGCTTCACAGTCTCTCACACAATGACTTGGCCACCTCCCCTCTTTACTATACCATATATCAGCAGATCATAAAAAGCAGCTGTTGAAATATAGTGTACATTGGTTTTATGTATATTATAACTTCTAACTAAAGATTGAAGCGCTGGTTGGAGGTGTGGACTTGCCAGGGACAAAATGAAAATCTTTACCTGTGTCTATATGGATGCTCATGAGGACAAAAATAAGAGGAGGCATTTGAGGTTGACTGGCTCTAGCTTGCATTCCTCTGTTCTTACTGAACTTGTGTGAGCCAGCCATTGGGTTTAAGCCAATGCTGGCTAGCCTAGCTACACTTCAGAAATTTAAAGTAATCATAAGAAATGCCCGCATGTTGTTAGTTTGTGACATACTATATAATTTTCCCTGGACTTTTTGGTAAAAGGAATTCAAATAACATTCATCTAAAAATATTTACTGTATTCACTTGCACGACATTTAGTATATGAAAAAACCTATTCAATTATTGTGAATTATTTTAGTCAATTATTTAGGGTTTTTCAATGTTAATGTTTTTTTTTTTATACACATAAGCACTCAATATTCTTTATACTGCTAAAACAAATTCTCTGGATTAAAAAAATAAATATTTTTGATGAAACACTTAGGACTGATTTAAGAAGTCTTTGTATAACACTGACTGCTGTGCCCTGGCAATAATAACATGATGACAGAAAATCAATAAAATACATTAAGGCAGTTTCAGTTCCACTAGTCTAAAAAACAACAAACTTGTTTTGTTCATAATTGAACTTGTCAATAGGAGTGCAAACCTAAACGCACAAGCCATGTATTTAAGGGATTAGTGGAACAAAAAAATAGCCGACATGACATTTTATAGACAAATAAACCTTTTTGATAAAAATGTATAGTATTTGAAAAATACACAAACACAACTCTGTAGAATAACATGTTATTTTTGTATGAAGTCAACTTGTTTCAGAATGATTTATTTTTTATTTTTTTTAACAATTTATTTAGTTTTATAAAATGATGATTTTGTTGATTGTTAGAGCTGGGCAAAAAAAAAAATAGCACTGCAAAGTTTTCACACTGGCAGTGGAATCACAAATATGTAATGTATATGTATGCATCCGACACAAGTGGAAACCCAGCAGCAGAAACAATTGTTCCATGGAAGTTCTTCTGGTGTGGAAAAGGGACCTATTTTGGTAGGTCTACTAAAATAACTATACTATACTTTATAAAATGTTTATATACCGCCTTTTTTTCAAGTTGGACTCAAATCACTTTTTAGCACACGCCACTAGAGGAGCAGGCTTGATTGGGGAGATCAAGGATCTCCCTCTAACTGGCTTAAAGCCAATCAAGGGTAATGTTAATGCAGACCTCTGATCCTGCTCCCGTGTGCTGTGTCCGGCAACTGATACTGTGCGTCGGGGTTTGATGTCATATCCCGGTGCACAACACTGAAGCCGCACCCACTGCCTCCAGCACTCACTGCACTGGAAGGAGACAGATGAAGAAGAGCCAAGAAGAAGAACGAAGAGAAGGAGGAAAAGTAGCTGTAGCGGTAAAAGTGACAGTGACAGAGCAAAGGTAGGAAAACATTGAGTGAGAGTGATGGGTGTTATGCTGTGTGATAACATGGATGTGTAAGTGTGGGGGGAGGATAGCATGGCATAGGGAGGCTATAATCACACTCCTATCATGCCCAGGTTCCAGCATGTACTGGCTGCCTGGGCATGATAGGAGTGTGATTGCCGTTAGCAAATACATATATATATATATATATATATATATATATATGTGTGAAGCATGGTGGTGCTGTATATAGCCTGGAAGAAAGACATGGCAGGGGGCATATGATAGAAACATTTAAATGGGGAGTCAACATGATAAAGGAAGAGGGTTTATTTAAAATAAGGAATACTACCACAACAAGAAGACATAGCGTAAAGCTAGAGGGGCAAAGGTTTAAAAGTAATATCAAGAAATATTACTTTACTGTGGGTTTTGGATGCACAGAACAGCCTTCCAGCCTGCAAGTGGTAGATGTTAACAGAGTGAAGGCGTTAGGCTAAGCTAGATATAAGATAAGGCCGAATGCTTCTTATCTGTCGTCGTTTTCTGTTTCTATATTTCTAAGTATAACTACTGCACCAACAATTCATAATATTTTTTTAATCCACACGTTTAACACAATGCGTAAAATCAATTGTTCCTTTTTATTCCACATATTATATAATTGCATAAATCAAAGCAGCATAAATATAATACCATGATACTTCGTTAAGAAGGCAAACCAGGCCTTTTAAGCCTTCCACTACATGCCTTTTGAAACCAGGGTAACTAGAAGTTGTAGTTCAATAATTAAGGTTAGAAAACAGACAAAAAAAGGAATGAGTAGTTCGCCAATGACAGACAAAATAAAAAATGTATACATTCTTTTTACTATGAATTTTTCCCATACATTGCCTATAGTCAAAAGTACTAATGTAAAATACATACTTGCCCAATATACTGATTTTTCTGTGACAGTCCTGGGATCTTGTCCCGGGAAATCCACAGTTGCGTGTGTTGGTCAGGTGTAGGGCTGGTTTTTGGCCTTCTAACTAGTCCAACATTAACCCATTAATGACAAGACTGTTTCTTTGGGATAATGGCTCTTTTAACATTTTTCAGTGTAGCTGTAATTTTCTTCTCTCTTTTTGTGCACCCAGACACATTATATATTGTTTTTTCAGTACAAGCAGGACTTTCTTTGGATTCCATTATTTTTATCATGCCATCTAATTAAATATATATATATATATATATATAAAAAAAAGATTAAATATGGTGATTGTTTGTTAGAAACCTTTTCTCACTTTTATTTGAAAAATCTTTTACTCATCTGCAAAAACTGCTAAATAGATTCTACCATTTGTGTTGACTTTCACATATATAACATATGTTTTTATGTTCTCTTGCTTTTTTTTTGCAAGTTATTGGTATACCTGGGAACTTCTTGGCTTCAGCTACCCGGAGCCTTCCCTTGCGTGACGCGGCCAGGACTGCACACTGACTTTAGCGGGTGGTCCCGCTGATGGCAGCGGGCGGTCCCGCTGATGGCAGCGGGCGGTCCCGCTGACGGCATTGGGAAACACCCCCATTTAAAGTAAAAAAATGGGCGGGGAGCGGGGCATGTCAAGATCCCGCTCCTGTGACCTGGAGAACCGGAGGAGCAGCGCTCACCAGGCAATCTCTGGGTCAACCTCAGAGAGTTCCCAGGTATGGTTATTGGGCAATAATTACAAGTAGCGTTTTGCTATTTCAAAACCAGTTTTTCCTGAAATCTGGTAATTCTGCCTAATGCTCTATTTTGGGTATCTTTGAAACCGGCCAATGTAATTTGCCCCATCAAACCCCAGGGTATTTCAAATGCCGGTATTTTAACCCTTTCCATGCACCAATTCTACCATCAGCCTTTGTCAAACTTTATAGTAGTAATTTATTTTGTATTTTTTTCACACGCATTGTACTTCACAATGTACATTGTGTTTGGCCATTTCGTGAAAGTTCACCGGATGTCATGTCCCGTTGTCTGTGGGGAAGCAGGCAAAGAAAGAAGACTCTTTGGAGCAGCAGAGACAGATGATAAAGAAAATGTCAATTTCCTTCTGAAATTGGCAGGAAACAGAATCCATGTGCCTATTTGTACATGTCTAATATACAATGCCCATATACACACATATACACTGCCCTTACACACGCCTGCAATAACATTGTGACCACTGCTTCGTTTTCATTTGTTTTGTTGGCGGTCCCTCCTTGTTTTTGGCCATTCATAACAATTGAAGAAATTGGCTAATTCTGCTGAAATTTATATCCATGTGAATACGAATGCACAAGTCTAGTAGATAGTGCCAGGGAATAGCAGGGAATTTAAGTACAGACTCAGAAAAAGGCAAAGAAATACTGGTAACACTAATACATACACTGATAGTTGCATCACAATTGGTACACATTACATCACACCTGAAAAGGAATGACATAAATTCTCTTTTAAAACTCACAGCTACAATGATTCAAAAATCTGTTTAGAGAAATATAGCTAATGGTTTTAATATAGTAAAATGGTCATGTTGTAATATTTAATTTTTTAGGTGATTTAATTATATCGATTATTTTAAATTAAGAACTGTATTACTTGGGAAAACATACAACAGACTTCTTTTTTTCAAACATTCATTACACAAATCAGATCTCTTCAAATACAACACATATTAAGGAATATCTCTTTAAGAAAAAAAAGAACATTGCTTGTCACAGACTGAAATAACTTGTGATCAGTTAGGGGGTTTAGCTGTCAATTGGAGTAATTCTCCTGCAGCAGAGATTGATCGGAACAATAATTTCTTTCCCTGGAACACTCTCACAGTCTTCTAGAGTGGTTTAGTGTGTGTGCTTAATGACCAGAAGGTGTGATGGTCTGTTCCTGAGTAACATTTAATAGTTTCTATAAATGCAAGAAGCAGAAACGCTACTTGCCTTACACGCACATTTTTAACAGATTGTGTTAAAAATTAAACTGAACTGAATTTGTCAATTTATGAAAATATTCATTAAATAACCTAAAATCATCATTATGACATTAAATATACATTTATTTGTAAAACCCGCTGATCATTGTTACTGTTTTGGTGTAGTTTTTTTACTTGTTATCTACTACCTGCTTGAGATGTAGATACATCCCAGCAACCTTCATCTACATTAATATATAGTTTGGCCAAACTAAAAGACCTCTGTACTAGTGGAAGGGCATAATTGTTTAAGCTGCTAGAAATGCACCAAACACTATATGGCCCAATTTTTAGTTTCCTTTTTGGTCCACTGGTTTCCAGACACATTTTGTTTCCTGCCCTTTCGGCCTCACTTCATCTCTGACACTTCCATTCACACTCTCACAATGTCTCCCTACCTTCTCTCCTCACCACTTCCATGTCCCCTTCTCCGCAGCTCCTCTTCTGCTCTTGTCTCTTCTTTTTTCTTCTGTATTCTTTGTCCGCTTCTCCCTGGTATCAGCACGAAACAGAGAGTAAACAAAAATGAGTGTGTGGGAGATTGAGAATAAATACGGGCATCGGATGACAAATTTTGTTCCTGAATTAAAAACCAAAGGGCTAGAAAAGGAATTAATTGTCTGAAAATGAATGACCCAAAAGTGAAGCCAAATATCTGAATTGTTTTCGGACATTTACTGCTCCAAAAACTCTTCGTCCTTTATACACTTCTCCAAGGACAATGGGACATGATCGCTGGGAGACATTCGGAAACTGCTTCAGGGCAAATCCTCTCTCCTGATTGGAGGAATGGGGGAGGGTGTACACAAAGACTCCACCCCTTTGCTGAAGTAACCTCACAGTGAACTTCTGCAAACTTGCGGAGCTTCCAGGCACACCCTCTTCCCTATTTTGCGGACGTTTGCGGGAGGTCATGTCCTGTTGTCTATGGAGGAGCAGACAAAGAAAGAAGACTTTTTGGAGCCGCAGATGACGAAAAAAGACAGGAGATAGATGATCAAGAATTAGTGCAAGACAAGAAGAGAAGCAACACAGCAGAGACAGGGACACAAAACCAGTCAGCAGAGAAGGTAGGTTGACATTTTGAGAGAGTGAGATACAGTATATAAGAGTGTGCCAGAACATGAATGAGAGTGTGAGAGAGAGTGGGTGAAAGTGTGGGTGAGTATGAAGGAACCAACAAAATTCAAACAGAATTTTTAGCTCTTTGCTTCATTTTTGTTTGTTTTGTTGGGGCCCCTCTTCAGTTTTGCTGATTCTTACAAATTGACAAAATTTAATTGGTTTCATTAAAACAGCAATTTGTATGACTCAGAATGCATAAGTCTGATATACACACACATGTATTTTGCGTGCATATGTATGCCCGAGGCCCATGCTTATAGATACACAGATTTTTTTATTGCAGGTACCAGACCACTAAAGTGGCATCTCCTATGTCCTACCTAGAGGAGTAATGATTAAATACAGTTTTGTGTGTTGGCAATGGAGGTGCCTACAAAGTCCATTGTTTGGGCCCTGGATACTGCAGCAACCCAGTGAAAATATGTGCTTTTGGAAGCCACAACTAAAGTACAGACATACTTTATGCAGAGTAGCTGCCAAATGCTGATGTAAAACTATATTTGTGGAACAAAATGTTACATTCGTTTTGAGCTAGATGCAGTTAGCATTTGTAAGCACACATTACTCATTACTTTTTTTAAAGAAAATAGTATACAGAGAAAGAGTTGTTATTATGGGAGAAGCCATAACTTACTGCATCAAAAGCCTTTACAGATTATATTTTGCATTTATTTGGCAGAAGTGACAAGTAAAATTAACAGATAATGTTCTGCAAAATGTGAGAAGTCACAGTTCAGTGAACTACTTAACAGATACATGAGCTAAAAGGAGTCTACAAAATTTACAATGTGCATAAATCTGTCTGTGCTATTGATTTTTGTTCAACTTCCATTGCCAGGAGTTTAGAAATAACAAGAAACCGTTTCCTATAGTGATTGCCATTCATTTACAAATGAAACAGGAATCTCAAGTTACTTGAAAAATATATCTATCTATATATCTATCTATCCATCCATCTACCTATCCATCTTCTTTTACAGATGCACATTTAAGTATTCACTGTGCACTGCAGAAGAAAAGAATACTGTAAATTGAACAGTGTACATTAAGATGTAGACTTGTGCATTCGTATTCGGGCAAACATGAAAACGAACACGAAGGGTTTTTGTTGTTCAGCACGAATGCCGAACATACGAACATAGCGGCGGCAAAACGTAGACGAATCTCCCTGGTCCCTTGCCCATCTAGCCTACCTTATCTACGCAGCATTGCAGGGGTTAACGGAAGCGAAAATCCGTAGGTTCACCATCAGGGGTTAAAGGGCCGTGCAAACGACTGTATTGGTCGCCTGCAGGGGCCTCCTCTAGCATCAACCAATTGGCCTTTTTAACTCCTGACGGCGAATCTATGGATTTCCGCTCCCGTTAACCCCTGAGATGCTGCGTAGATAACGGGATCAGAAATCCGTAGGTTTGCCGCCAGGCGACCAATAGGCTCACTTGCACGGCCCTTACGGTGCAACTTCGCCTGCAGAGACCACTGGTCTCCCTGCTCCAACAGTTAAAAGTCAGTAAGAAAGACCAATAAAGTCACTTGTACGGACCTTTAACTGTTGGAGAAGGGAGACCAGTGGTCTCTGCCAGCCAAGTTGCTGCGCCAGGATTTTAAAAGTCTGTATGAGCGAGTCTATTGGTTGTCAGCAGGGGGCTCGTCTGGCATCAACCAATTGGTTGATGAGACCAATAGAGTTGCTTGTACAGACATTTAAAATCCTGGCGCCAAAGCTGCTGCGTAGTCCGTACCGCGTTAACCCCGTATTAACCCCTTCTACCAAAAACTGAAAATTACGAAGAAAAAAACGAACACAAAGAATGTACACGAATATTCGTGCCCAAACCGAACACAGTAACGGGCGAATACGAAGATGAACACGAAGAGATGGCCGACACACAAGTCCTATTAAGATGGTTGTTTCTCAAACTGCAGTACAGAGACCGCCAGTCTTTAAAGTAAATGTGTGTATGTGTGCACATATATTTATGGTGAGAGTAGGGAAGAACAGTTCTCCAAATATCCCAAATATAATTTGAGCCAACAAGTCCTCTATATTTTTCATTTTCAGTACAATTTTAGCTATTCATAGATGCTGAGTACAGGCAAACCGTGCATCACATTACAAGATATGGTGGTAATTTCCCTCGTTATTTCCTTAAAAATCCAAACCAAACAGTAATAGTGTTGGAAACAAAATTATTTCCTACCTTAGTAAATTAATGCAATACATGTTTTTGTTCATGTGTGTAGACACACAGCTCATTTAAGAGTTATCAGACTAGATAACACAGTTTAAACAGGTTAAATTTGACTATTGTGCTAAAGAAAGAAGTTCACAAGTAATCTCGATTCACAATCTTTTTATCTTGCTGTGACTATAAGTTGTCTGTAGGCTCTTGTTTAATTTTAAACATAAATCAATTTCATACGATTAAGACTTATTGTCACTTACATGTTTATTTACCTTATAAAGCTTTATTTGTATGGGGATATACCTCTCAATTATTCACCCCTGCCAGTGCACAGGAAATTACGCTAACAACAGCTGGCTCTGGGCTGACAGATGCAACATGATAGTGATAGAGGATCACAGTTATAAGAGGAAGAAATTGAGTTTGTCCTAAAAAAATCACCCAAAATAAAAAAAAAACATTTATGAAATTAGTAAATAAAAATCTAAGATTCTAACTATCAGATTAACACAACGTAAACATTAATCCCTTGAGAATTTATACATTTCTTGAATTGTCTCCATACACATTTGTGGATTTTCAAATGAATCTATAACGGACTCCTTGATTAAAGTTATTATTGATTTTAAATACTGCATGGATCCAAATGAAGACCTTCTCTGAGAATATTTCTTAAAGATTTTATCTGATATACTTAACTGGATCTTAAACTAAATTGACTGAACCTTTTTTTTCTTCCTCGACTCATCACGGTGAGCAAAAAATAATCAAAAAGTTAATTGAAAAAGAAATAAAAAATAATCTAGTATTACTTGGAACTAAACTAGACCTAAGATGACTTTGTTTTATATGAGCCCACAGCTAATCCTTCCTGCAAGGAAAGGGGGGGGCATCAAATATTTTTTCTGGTAACTCATGTGATCAGGATTCATCAATTGTATTTCCTGAATATTTAAAACAATGTCACTGGCAAGTGATCAGGTAATAATTATGTATTTTTATTAATAATTAGATGACCCTTCTCTCGTTCTATAGCAGGGAAATCCATGGGGATGCCATCATGAGATCCTTAACTCACAACAAATGACCTGAAAAGCTTGTGGGGACAAAGATTAACCCCTCCAACCCCAGCAATGAAGGGGTTAACACTGCACCATCGCTCTTAATGGAGCGATCAGGCAGCGGGGGAAGGTTGGAACAGGTTTCCACACTCATGTGGAGACTGAAGAAACATTTCTCCCTTTCCCTGAAGCGGACACAATCTCGCTGGTAAACTTTTTTTTTGCAATTGCGGGGAGGAGCCTTTTAATCACTCATATAGGAGCTTGTGGGTGCACTTTTTTGCTGTTGCCGGTCTGCCTGGGGTTCCAAGCAGACCACCAGCAGCAGAGCCCTGTACAAAAGGGGTATGAACCGCTAAAATAAAGGGGTTAACGATGCACTGTCGCTCTTATGGAGAGATTATGTGTTGAGCCTGTAGATTCACTCCTGTAGGAGTGATCAAAGGCTCGGAGGGGGGCTTGTGGTTGCACCTGGGCAGACAGCAGAAGCAGTTCCCCCGCGATCATCACGATTGAGGTGATGTGGGGGCTTTTTTTTTTGCATGACGGACCAGGTACGTGAGAGAACGAATGAACCCACGTGAAGAGGATAAGAAATGATTACACTATTGATTATGATTTTTTAGTTTATGAATAATGATTTTGTTCTTACATGGCTTTTATTACAGAATCCCGCCATTATAACACCATTTAAGCTAGAAACTTTGTTTTTGAATTACTACTTAATAAGATCACTATTTAGTGAGTCCTTAATACTAAAATAATTTAGTATTTTTATTTAAGATAATTTAGTGGTTACATGGAGGTGTCTGTTTAATAATTTTGCTGAACAAAATAAGATACCATGTGAAATCCTTAGATCCTTGGTATAACATATTATCAACCGATTTTGTCATGAAATGTTGATGTTAGGAACTATGCTGCAATAGCAAATACACTTACAGCTATAATACCTGATTTAGTACACTGAGAACAGATGGGCTCTATTCCTGAAAGAGTGTCAATAATATCAGAAAGACATTTTAAATTGCTTATGGGGTCTCCAGTTGAGTTCTTAATGGTTCATGTTGCTATTTAGAGTACCATCTACTAGAACAATTCGTCCTGTAATATATTATTATTATTATTATTTATTGTCTTATAGTGCACCATCATGTTCCGTAGCTTCAGAACAGTTTATATTAAATATAATATTAAATGGTACAAGACAAGAATGTCCCCTGTCACCACTTCTGGACATACTAACTATTAAACCTTTAGCAATTTCAACAGAAACAATCTCGCTATGAAATGTCTTCAATTCCAGGATTTAGAATTCAAATTAAGTATGTATGCAGATTACATATTTAATGATATAACTATTATTGATGTTGGATGAGAAGGTGTTCAAGGGGATAAAGGCCAGGGCCGTGTCATTCAGGTTCTTCCACCCCAAAGTCATCCAACCATGTCTTTATGGACCTTGCTTTGTGCACTGGGGCAGTAATGCTGGAATAGAAAAGGGCTTATTTGGTCATGTTTTTAATGGCATTGATTAAGGTACTGGAGTGAAGATGGAACGAGGAAAGTTAATAAGTTCAGTTTTTTTTTAGAAATTAAGTGTGATATCCAAGTAGAAAGAGCACATATGCAGTAGGTAATATGGGACACGAGAGGAGAGAGATTATAGGTGGTACTGTAAGGCTAGGTTTTCACTTGTTTTTTTTTGCTAAAAACGCCCATAAAAACGCCAATTCAGGCACACCGCGTTTTTTTAGTGAAAAAACGCTGCAGCCAGATTTTAGCTGTTCTTCAATAGGAAATCGCAGAATGCCATATCCACTTGGCGTTTTTCTGTTTGGCGTTTTTTCAGTCCTCTTTGGCGTTTTTTTGGGCTCTGTGGCAGTTTTTCAGAATCGCAGCATGTTGACACTCTGGCGTTTTTTGCAAGGAAATCTTGGCGTTTTTCTCCAATAGAAGTCTATGGGAGAGAAAAAACGCCATGAAAAAGCCATGTGGGTTTTTTGCCTTGGCGTTTTTTATGGCGTTTTTTTCCACAGTTACAATGCAGAGGGATGGACCCAGTATCTGTGTGTCCTACGAGAAACAGGCTGGAAACAAACAGTTTCACACAAAACAAAGTTCATATTGAATTTTACACCATTTAGAACAAACATGCCATTACAAACAAACATACCCAACCAGATCCTGCGTGCCAAAAGCAACAGCAAACAATTTGCACCATCATTTGGGGCCAATCTTCCTAGAAGAGCAGACATTCGGAATAAAGCATGTCTTACAAACCACAGAAAAGAGACAAAAGGCTCCGCCGGGGCGTTTAAGTAGAACTCTACCAAGTAAATGACATCAGGAGAGGGCAGATACTTGCCATTTATCCTAATCCCTTTTAGCTGGGTGAAACTTCTAACTTGTAAAGGCTGGAAAAACTGCCTAAGGTCAAAAAAAGCAATTTCCACAGGAAGGCTAAAACGCCAGAAAAAACTCCAGAAAAAACGCCAAAAACGCAGGAAAATGCAGTGGCAGTTTTCTTGGCGTTTTTCATCAAGAAAAAAAACGCAGGACAAAAACCCAAGTGGAAATCTAGCCTCAACCAAATTATATATATATATATATATATATATATAACTCAGGATCATAAGTTTTCAGTTTTCTAAATATCAATTGAATCAGTCAAAATCTATCTATGTCAATCTATGTATGTGGTAGTGACTAACTACCCTTGTTGTAAAAATTATAATTTCCTAGAATGAACATGAAATCTTCTTTTTATGCAGTGTCCACTGCGGAGCTATGACTAGCTTATTATATAAGACAAATACTGTGTAACCCTGCAAGAATCAATGTCATAGGTAACCTACACAGTTCCTTATTTTACAGTACGGGTGGCATCGTGGCCCCATCATTTTGCTCTCTCAAGAGTCCCCTATTTTTCTTTATCTTATGTACAGAATTTCCTTCTCTTGGGGAAAATGCAGAGATGGCTAAAGATAAGTTTAGCCATCTGGGAGAACTTTGTCCCAGGTCAATAATAGTTGTGTGGGTGTGGGGCAGGGTTGTACACTTCCTTCCTTAACCCCTGATCAGGACCGGCGTTTGCGTACTGCGTCTTCCCTTGAAGACCGCATTTAAAAAAAAAATATTTTAATTCCGTGCTCGTGATTCGCTTCAAAGCGATCACGTGCACGGAATAGAGGGGGAGTGGCTGCTACGGATCGCTGGGGACACCCAGCGGTCAGTAGCAGCCGCTCCTCGCGATCCCAGCGTTCATAGCGACGTTCATCCCAGTCTGGCGGTGACCTATGACCAGGAAGTACTAGGTACGTCCCGAACTTGAAGGGGTTAAAGAAAACAAACCAAAAAAAATATACCAGGAGTTCACCAATTTGAAACTACTTTTTGTGTTTCATGTCGACTTTTCAATGTAGGCAATATGTTTTATATACTTTTATAAGTTGGACATCCTTAACAAACCGAACTGTTCTTAGCCAACATTAGTTTTTGTTTTTTGAGATATTTTGGTATATTTGTGTATTATGAACTATTTACCATTGGTATATTAGTGCATACATGAGTTAACTTAATTTCTACGCTCATTGTTATGTTACATTTGCATTGCAGTTAAACTTAATCTTTAATTACTTAATCAGTAATTTTGGATCACTAGCTGTATTGTAAGATTGTCATCACTGTCATAATTCTAATCAAACATTTATTTTAGAGAGATAAATCATTCTTCAACAAACAAAATGGATTGTTTTCATTAGCGAGTACTGTCCGATCTTAGTTGAACTCAACATAAAGATTCAACTACATCTCAAAGCACAACAGTACACATCATAGAATTCAAAAATAATTAGATGACCTTTTCAATAGCATTTTCAGTGTTAAAACCCTGACCTTATCAGATTATGTTGCTGAACTTTGAGCATGCCATTGATTGCAGAATCATCACATGTTGTAGACAAGTGATGATGCCATAAACTATTTCTGTGCGCTGTCTGGCGGTTTTTAAATGCCTACATTCATTTCAGTTTTTAGGTTGTATGGTTAATGCAAGATCCTAGTAGTGCTTGAAGACCTTAATCATTTATTTAGTTTGATAGAAATGATAATTGAAACAATCAACCAAGTAATGAAAGATTGTTTAGGTTGATGACCTTTGTGTTGCTGTTGAATGTTCATTCACAGAAGATTGTTTATTTATTTAAATCAAATGCAGAGACTTGACGTACTTGCCTATGTACAATGAGATCCCAAAACAGGATACCAACATGGAAAGAAGTACTTTTATATCTAAATACACACAAATCTATATTTTAAACTTATTGTGGAGAACTGTAGAGTGTTAGTCAAAGTACTACAAACGTTTTCACATATATTTCCTCTGCTTGGAAGCATAACAATCTAGCTAGATAGAATAGATAGAATAATTTTTCAGCAAATAAAAGCCCATCTAGTCTGCCTATTTTATTCCAGTTATAAAACCGCAAACCTTATTAGGTCCTTATTCTTGTTTTATTCAGAATGTACAGTGTGTTTAAATTCCATCAGCACATTCGCCTCTACCAATTCTGCTGGACGGCTTTTGCACTTATGTACCACTCTTTCAGTCTTTCACTGCCCCCCCACCACCGACAAAGCTTTTTCAAGACCAGTCAGAACATTCAATAATCAGATGTCAAGACCAACATCCTACAGGTGAACCTAATAGCGGCAAAACAGGCCAGTGGGCTCCCCCTCCAACCCACTATGCTTTATGACAATCCTGCCACGAAAAGCAATGAAGCGAGAAATGGTCTTATTGACTGTTTCCGCGCCCTGTCTATCCCAGAGTGAGAATTGGCACCACTCCATCAAACCCACGGAACAATCCCTGTACAAACAAAAAAGGTCTGCGGTTAGGCCACCCAAAACTGCTGGAAATCAGCCATCATATTAGAGATTAAAGACTCAATAAGACCCTGACCCAAATCATTACCCTCAACATGAAGCAGAGGACCCGAGAACCCCATGAATACTAACATGCCTAGCCAATGCCTGTCCTACCTCATACCGCAGAAACCAAGCCAATGCAACACCAGCTTAGAGCAATCCAAACCAAGCTGTCTGCCAGCAGGAAGAACTGCCGCCCGTCGAGCCATCCAATAAACTAAGGATTAAAATGATCGAGCCTACAAAATAAACCAACGAAACACCACACAGAAACAACCCAAAATAAAGAAGGTTAGGGAACCTAGCGGAGTCCTACCTTCCTATTTTCATAATGACCTCCTGATGCAGACCCCACGGTATCACTTCAGTAGCCGCCCCGATAAGAAAGGAACGGGTACCATAGTCCCGAACTGACTAACCCTCCAGACAACGGCGGAAGAGGCCCGTAAATTTTTACCTGAAAAAGGAAAAAGCATCCATGTGTACCAAAATAGATTCCCTCCAGGCCGGACCCCCAGGAAGGCCCGCACAGCTGCAACCCAGGCAACCGGAAACAGAAACCCCAGAAGTGAACAGGTTTCTGATGAACCACAGCAAAACCACACTACACTCAACTTCCTCACATTGAGATCCCGCCTGACACCAAAACTCAGACCACTCACACCAAACCTTACAGTAAAATTCATAATAGGCCGGCGCTAAAGACATCATCAAGAGAAGCTCTGCTCTGGCTCTTCCTGCTGCCACATCCAGACGGGAAACTAGGCGCCCACCTCGTCTACCTTTGGGGCCAACTGGGAAAACCACTCCCACTGTAAAGGAGAAAGATCGTTGCCAATGCTGCTATCGACCCCCTGCACAGCTCTGAAACTCATATTAAGCTGCAAACACCGGAGCACCGGGTGCTGCAGCAAATTAAGTACAGACACAGAGGAAGAAGTAAGGTTGTTGACCACCTGAACAACAGCCAAATGATTGCACCAAAAACGAACCGGTTGGTTCATCAGGCGTTCCCTCCAAATTTCAATTGCCACCAAAATCGGGAACAGCTCTAAAAATGTAAGGTTTCTGGTGAGGCCCAAGTCCACCACACCCGCCAACTCCCAATGCACCAACGCGCCTTGAAAATAGGCCCCAAAACCCACAGTGCCCGCAGCATCGGTGCACAACTAAATATCCTTTTGGACTATAGGGAACCCCAACCATAACGACTTTCCGTTATAGTCCCACCAGAACAGGTCCCACACCTGCAGGTCCTCCTTCAAACATCTGGTCAACTGGATAAAATGATGTGGCACCGTAACCCCTGAAGTATCCAAGGATAACCTACACGAAAAAACCTGACCCACCAAAAAAACTCAGAAACCTTAGCCTCAGGAAGCTGACACACCATCTCCACAGAATATATTTCAATTCTCTGCCGACCACTTCCGCTTCTTTCAACCACTTCCGCATCTTTATCTTCTCTTCTATCTTCATCTGCATCTCTGTGGACATAACCCGGCATGAACATCAGCCTGAATTGTGGCGCTTGTGGTGATGTCCTCTCCTGGATCCTTTACCGTTAGGGCAAAGTGATACGGCTTTCGGTGACGTCCTCTCCCTCCATTCTCTGCAGAAGTTGATGGGTTATGTCCGTGGAGATACAAATAAAGATAAAAGATAGCAGATTGAAGAGTGAAGAGAAGGTAGAAGATAGAAGAAGATATGGAAGAAGACAGAAAAAGTGGTCGGCAGAAGCTGAAGTGGTCAGCAGAGAAGGTAGGGAAACATTTAGAGAGCGTGAAAGAGAGAACAAGAGTGTGAGAGAGTGAGTAAGAGTGTGAGTGAATGTGGGCCCATGGATTTCAGATGGGGTCTGGGCTCAAATGTGCAATTTGTATGAATCCTAATGCACAAGTCGAATAACAATATTAAAACCGGACTGAACATTAACTACAACCTACTGTCTCCGGTCCTTTAGCCATTGCCTTATCCGTTCCGCTTTTAAGATCCAAACACTACAATTTATTTATAGTGAGACAAAACTCTTTTTCCCTCTTTGGGAAGAGGGATACATGTTGTTTCATACTCTCCTCCCTCCAATCAGCCAGCTAGAAAGACCTGTCCTCTAGTGGCCTTCTGGTGGGTGTCAGCAGTTTCGCTTACCTGAAGGGAATGCCCACTTGCGGTACAGTGTACTGGTGGTACACACAAATCTGTTCTGCTTACAATTCTGAATTTTCACCCATTTAGATGTCCATTGCCACGGCAACAAAGTCAGGACATACTGGTAAGTCCTAATGGGTGTCTTGGCATAGATTTTAAAGATGTACCAGTACGGTCATATGGTTGCGAAGGGGTTGAAAAACACTTGTGGAGGTTCAGCCTTTGAAATTAAATTAGAAAGATCTTTCAATACCAATAACCTTGTGGGCTAAAATAAACAACTGTTTTATTTATGCAGAGAAGTTGAGCATTTATAAGGAGGCAGTGTAAACACTATATTCACTAGGTACATGATGAACAAGAAACGTGGAAAGAAATATTGTTTTGCTCAGCAGCTGCATTTGTACATAACCCTCAGTGACCTCAAACTCCTGAGATAGAAGTGTAATCAATCCTACCGAGCAGGTGATCTAGTAAAATGTAATTTCTTTTCTCATGAAAGAAGGAACATTTTATTTAATAAATTTATTTGAAGTAAAGCAATCGAGTACATTTCATAGTTCAGTATACGGAAACATGGTGTGTAAGGTGTCAAGGTAAGCATATTTTACTTCAAGGGATAGTTTCACTTAGATAACTTATTACAGTAATGTTGAATCTAAAACTCCAGAGCCATGTCTTAGATCGCCAGACACAAAGCAATTTCTTCTATTGTAGCTTATTTTTCAGATACTTTTCACATAAACCATTAAGGCACCAGGTCAATGTTATAATTTGAACCCAGCCACTCCAATTTACCCCATCAAACCATTATTATCTTACTCTTACTCTTCAGACTTGCTCACAGTGGAATGACCCTGGAACAGGAAGTTAATAGAAATATGCTACAGTGCCTAAATTCACCACTAGTTGGTGTTACTGTTCAGTAACAACCCAATATAATAATGACTACAAACATATTGTCACAACTTACCTCTCCGGAGAAGCCTTGTCCGGACGCCGTTCCTGGCATTTGCGGCATAGCAGCAAACCTAGTGTAGCTGCTTCTAGCCACACGTCTCCTAGCAACCTGCGTGTGAGGCATAGGAGGGGGCGTGCCCAGGCTGGGAGATGACTGAGGGTGTTGCTGCCTGAGCAATCTCCAGTGCAGTCCCGGGGGCGTGGCTTGGTGTGGCTCCTAATTTAAAAGGCCTGCTGGTCTGCTGCACTTTACTCTTGTGTGGTCTTTAAGTCTGATGTGCTGCTATTTGTGCCTACTCTGATTATTACTCTGTGTATTGAATCCTGGCTTGTCTGATTAACTCCTCCGTGCACCGAATCCTGGCTTGTCTGATTAACTCCTCCGTGCACCGAATCCTGGCTTGTCTGATTAACTCCTCCGTGTCCCGAATCCTGGCTTGTCTGATTAACTCCTCCGTGTCCCGAATCCTGGCTTGTCTGATTAACTCCTCCGTGCACCGAATCCTGGCTTGTCTGATTAACTCCTCTGTGTACCAAATCCTGGCTTGTCTGATTAACTCCTCCATGTACCGAATCCTGGCTTGTTTTCTACACTCCGTTTTGCTACCTCCACTGTCTACACTATAGCCATCTACTCCTCAGAGACTGCCTATATTTATTTGCCTATAACCTGCCTTCTGGCTGCTCAATATCTCCTCTGTCCTTGGTGTTCCCTTTGGGCCTTCCCATTTGGTATCACTCAGGGTGAAGTTGTGGCTTTTTCAAGTTTTGGGGTATAGGTGTGTGACATTACACAAGGGTAAAGTGCAGCAGACCAGCAGGCCTTTTAAATTAGGAGCCACTGGAGATTGCTCAGACACCAACACCCTCCGTCATCTCCCAGCCTGGGCACGCCCCCTCCTATGACTCACGCAGGTTGCTAGGAGATGTGTGGCAAGAAGCAGCTACACTAGGTTTGCTGCTATGCTGCAAATGCGAGGAACGGCTTCCGGACAAGGCTTCTCCGGAGAGGTAAGTTGTGACACATATATACAAGTATCAGAACACTAGCGAAAAGGTGATTCAGGATGAGACAAGTGGAGCTTCCAGGGTATACGTAGTTACTTTTAGATCAAGTCCACTTGCGCATGGTTTGTCTTCCAGAAAAAGTGACAGTCCTACAAGTTCAATGTTTTGCTTATGAGAAAGTAGGAGATATCTTCTCAACTATTTCACGGTCATGTTGCAATTCAGGCAAAGTTAAAAATACACAAGATAAGTGACTAATTGGGTACATGCTGGTATGGATTTTTGAATGGGAAGAGTATATCTAAAGAGATACTGAATGCTAACATAGACAGTTTTTATGCTCTGTTGATTAATACAATGTAGTCTTTTACATGAAAGGCAGATTTTAAACTAAGAAATTATGCTAATTCCAACAACTGGTTCTTTTACTTTTTACACACTTTTAATCCTTCAAGTAATAAGGTATATTTAAGGTAATGATATCCCTAATATGTATTATCATAAACTTTCAATGCTAACAGTGATCAATGAATAGTTAAGACTTCATGACATTCCATGTTTTATATAATGAATAATTTCTTTTTTAATTACTCTGCATTTCTGTTATCACAATTACATATTCAAGCAGCATTTTTAAATTGTTTGGGTGAAGTTTGGTTTTTATGAATATTTATTAGGCTGCTTCATATTCCTGGTGGGCTAATGCAACATTTACCCTTATCTCAGGCTAATTTGTGCTTTTGTTTTGACATGAAAAACTGTTGCCTTACAGGGAAAATATCTGCATGTTTCAGACTCTCTCCTTCAAAAGATAAACATATTTATAAATCACAGGATGCTGGTATTATTCTGATTTACAGCAATAACACAGCAGTTTTTAGCTATCAGTATAAATCACATTCTATTAAAATTAATTACAGATTCTCTATTCATTGTTCGTTTGAAAACCTATGCTACTTTTTGGGGTTTGACTTCAGCTTGTGCTAATTAAGCCTACTTTGACAAAGCAAAGAGAATTACTGCATGTTGACAATATTCAGTCTTCTAATTTTTTTTAGTAATGACAAGTCCAGATTTAAATTGTCTGGCATTCCAAAGTAAACCCAGTCAACCTAAATTGTTATTTGTGGGGGAAACTATATGTTTCATGTGCAATCTTCCAAATGTTGTGCAAACCAAAAAGACAGAAGTTAAATTTGTGTACCAAAAATGTGTCTGAAAAGTATATGTATAACAAAGTAGCGATGACTTGATATTCTGAAGGTTGTCCTTGTGTACTAGAATTCCCCAAATGCATTGCTTCTGTGTTTCTCCTTTTTTAATTCTATTTAGACAAAGACTATGGTTTGAATAGTGATATGCATGTTTCTCCACTGGTGCTCAGTGGGTTAACCTTGTTCCCTACAAGTAAAATAGGCTAATTAAGGAAATTGCAAATCATAACAAACTCAACAGATGCCATCAGCACAGAACAATGCCAAAAATCTAATAAAATCTAGATTCAAATGAGGTGATAAAAATAAATAAAAAATGAATTTGTAAAACATGCGGCATCATTGCTTTCACCCTCTAGATTATTAACCTTTTCCAGGAACCTCTGCTGAACACTGTTTTTTTGCAATTCATTAGATTCAGTTCTTGTCTCCCTCATCCTCACAACTACCTGCTGAATAGGCAGACGAGTTTCTTATCAGAGGTAGCAGATGGCTGGCCAGTTTGCTTTAATTCTCTGATATAAACTTGGCAGGCACTCTTTCATGTTCAGGATAGGAGCATGAAATATTTTAAAAACTACTTATAGAAAATTAGCAACGAAACAAACAATCTGTGTTTGTTTTGTTTCTAAATTATCAAAAGAAAGTAGAAAACTCATTGGACACTATTTCTATGTTATTACGCGTGGAAAGCTTGATATTAATGGATATTTTATGGCCAATTCTAAATAAATTAATGCAACTTGTATTTGCGTCCTTGTTTTACAATATCTGCTGTATGTCCTTGTTGTGTTGTGACTATTAGGAACCTAGAGTCTAAAAGCAAATACAAGTTATTAGGTTTTTTTTTTTAATGTCTGCCTTTATATTCAGGATAGGCTTTTGTCTTTTTTGTACTTACACACACTTACTGGAAGTTCTGCCATATTTGCGGATATCATTGGGATATCATGTCCACAGAGTTGTCGGCGTAGATAGAAGATGGAAGACAGTAGAGAGAAGAACAAGAAGATAAAGGGGTTTCTAAAGAAGAAGCGGAGTTGCCAGACATGGAAGAGGAAACAGTCGAGAAGGTAGGAAGAGATTCAGAGGGTGTGGGTGTGAGAGAGTGAATGAGAATAATTTTCATCTGTAGTGAACAGCCAGGAAACAGAATTTGTTGCCCGAAAACAAATGAACCAAAAATGTATCTGAATAATTTTTTGGCCCTTTTTCACATGTCTACAAGCTGTCACTAGTTGTTACCTGAGCATGACCAAGTTAGTTTTTCTGCAGTTCCCCAGACATCCATCCCTCCTGTCTAGCCATCAAATGAGCGGTTAGTAAGCATCATCAGATGACTGTTGGATGATCAGCAATCACTGCAATGGTGTGCCCCAGCTCACTGCATTAAAATATGTTGTAACAAAAAAGGTATGAGAGTGGTTTGGTTTGAGGGATTTGGGAATGAATATGGCAGATTTTTTGAATATGACAGATTTTTTCCTGTCATATAGTCAGTGGTGTTGCCCCCCCGCCGAATTTGTAACCCCTTGACTGCTAACGACGGCATGGTGCCGTCGCTAGCAGTCCCAGTCAGGTGCTAACGATGGCACCATGCCGTCACTAGCACTACCTTACCTTGATGGAGGTCTGTGGACCTCCATCACCACTTCCCCGGCGATCTGCCCCTCAAACTGAAGGGCATCACCGGAGCCACCCGATCTGCCCGGTGACGTCTCGCGCAATGACGCGATGACGTCACCGCGCAACTTTATTAACAACTGACAATTGTCAGTTAAAGAGGTATGGGGGCATGCTGCTTAGATGCCTGTATCTCAGGCATCTAAGCAGCTACATACCCCCAACATATACCATTGGAAAGGTAAGCGCCTCGCCTTTCCAAGGGTATATACCTTGTAAAAAAATAATAAAAAATATTAAGTTAAAAAAATAAAAATGTAAAAAAAATGATTTGGGGGTCTCTAAAGGCAGATAAAAAAGATCAAAATTGCCTAGAGACCCCCAAATTAAATTATTTAAACAAAGTAGTTTAACTTTAAAAAAAAAACAAGTTTAAGTATTCTAGCTAAATGATCACTGTGGTAGCCAATGTTACCACAGCGATCATATAGCTATAAAAAGTCACATTCCCTTTTTAAAAATGGCCGATACTAATTTTTAATCCTATGATCCCTGTGATCATGGGGTTAAATTTAGCCAACGGTAGAGGGAGGCAATTTTTGAAATCCTGATGAACTGCAAATATTATTAAAATCAGCTATTTAGCCTGCGCGGTACGTGAGTAACCATATCATCCCTGGAGCGCCTTGCATTTTTACTGCAAAACTTATTTTTGCTGTAAAAGTGATTTTTTTTTTTCTCCCTTTACCATCATTTCTTTGGGATTGTAAGGGGAAAGAATGGTGTGTGCTTCTGTGAGTGAATGTATTTAAAGTATGGTGTGTGTGCTTCTGCGAGTGAATGGAGATATGAAAGGCGTGTGAATGGTCAGTAATTAGGGTTGAAGCCTTGACGTGGCATTACTGCTCACGTAGGAAGTTAAATTATGGCACAAAAAGTACACATTTGCAAAAACGACATCCCTTGGCGCATCAAATGAGGGGCTGCATGTGTTTCTAGTACAAACCTGGAGTGCGCAAGACACAAATGAACATGTCGCTATGGATAGAAAAAACATATTTTATAGCCAAAGCGACATATTCCATCATTATTTGTGCACTCAACTTTTGTCCTAGAAATACATGTAGCCCCTCATTTGAAGCTCCAAGGGGTGTAGTTTCTTAAAATGGATGAATTGTCTGAATGAGGGAGAGCATGAGTTAATGTGATTGTGCGTATCATAGATGTATAATTGTGGAAGGGCAAAGATGGCACTAGCAGGATGTTTGAGCCTTGGGGACCAAGATGGCACAAGCCGGGTGTATATGGGACAAAGATGGCAAATCGTATGTGTGTTATCTGGGTGTGCAACCTGTGATCTATCCCTGTAATTTAGGGGGTTTTAAATATACCATTAATGCCGTGTTTTTATGTGAATTCCAATTGATCTATACCTGCAAAGCTGGGTTTGTGTGTTCTTCTGTAGATCCATATCTGCTATGCTATGTTTCCATACATTATTTATGTATACCTGCAAATAGAGGGTTTGTATGTCTTGTTCAGTTGATTAATACCTGCAATGCTGTTTCCATGTATTTATTTGATCTATACCTGCGATGCTAAGTTTCATATATTATTATTGTATACCTGCAAATACAGGATTTGTATGTCTGATTCTGTTTATTTGATATATACCTTCAGTGCTGAGATCACAAGTGAATTTCAATTGATCTATACATGCAAAGCTGGGTTTGTGTGTTAATGTGTTGATCTATACCTGCTATCGGCAGCAGGGTCTAATATTTATATATATATCGGCAGCAAGGACTAATATTAATATATATATCGGCAACTGGGGCTAATATTAATATATTTGGGCAGCAGGGGCTAATATATTTATGTATCAGCAGCAGGATCTAATATTAGGCCCTTAAATCATTTAGTGCAAAAGTTAAGGTATTGTGTTTAAAGGATTTCAAGCATTAGTCGTACTAAATTGTGGCTTCAGGCTTCCCATGTTGAATGATCAAGTATTGTATTGTCCAATAACAAAAGTATCATTCCATAGCACATTACTTTTGGCTATATATATATATATATATATATATATATATATGTATGTATGTATGTATTTCAGTGGTATGATTTAATGGTGGAAATTATTAATGCCCCCCCCAGTTTGACTGTGGTATCTTGTGTGCCCCCCCTATATATTGTTTCTAGAGTCGCCACTGCATATAGTGTCAGTACCACGGGGTGTCGCTCTTCCTAGGGACAAGGACCTAGAAACGAAGAGGTTAAGATCACCTCCTAACCCCTCCTACTCCCCCTATAAGAGCCCCGGCAGCCCCAATACCTCCAGTTCTTCCTTGTCAGGGACGGACCTTTTTCTTTTTTTCTGGTGGGACACACGGGTTGTGTCCAGGGGGATTCCTCCGATTGCTCCCCGGGTGGTGAGCAGAGCGAGGTGTACTGTCCGCATCGGTGGACGTTACGGAGCTGCATAGCCGCCGGAGTTTTTATGCCGGCAAAAGTTTGGAGCATGCGCACAGCGGTGGAACGCAGCGCCCTCTGGTTCCAGGACAACCTGGCGCAAACGTTTGAAACGTTTAAAGCTGCAGCAGTTAAGCCGGTGGAGCCTGTAAAGGCTAAATCCCACAAACGTAAAAGGGAATCAGCTTCCCCTCAGTCTGATTGGTCCTCTGGAGAGGCCTCTAGTTCGTTATACTCGGCTTCATCCAGTGAAGAGTCAGAGGATGAGACCAGCTTTCCTCCACAGGAACTGCGTAAATTTGTTAAAGAGGTCTCACGGCTGTTTCAGGATACAGACCGGTCGACGCACCCTAAAGGGTTGCCTATGCTACCTAATATGCAAAATCTTATGTATAGAGAGTGGCACAATCCAGGCAAAAGAGCTTTCATCTCGAAGCACTTTAAGCAGCTTTTTCACCTTCAGGGTGATGAGAAATGGGAAGATGTCCCTTCAGTAGACGTCCAGATAGCTCAGCTTTCTAAACGTACTACCATTCCCATTAGTGAAGTGGCTGGTCTAAAAGACCCTATGGATAAGAGGGCAGAAATGTCCTGTAGACGAGTGTTCCAGTCATCAGGTTTCCAGAGTAAAGTGGCGTTATCTAGCGCATCTGTGGCTAAAGCCCAAGGTATCTGGTTGCAGTCCTTAGAAAGCAGTCTGTCGGACGCTATGGATGAAGGTTTGTCTAAGTTATTTAAGAACCTAAAGCTGGCTACTAGCTTCCTGGTGGAAGCTGCAGAAGAGAGCCTTAAACTTTCGGCCCGTAATATGGGTTTGTCTTCCGTGGCTAGAAGAGCCTTATGGCTTCGCTCTTGGGCAACAGATACTGCTTCAAAGTCTACCTTATGTGATTTACCATTCGAAAGAACCAAGCTATTCGGGTCTCCCTTGGAGGAGCTGGTCTGACATATGTCAGATACTAAAAAGGCACTTCCTCAGGATAGGAAGAACAGATGGAACAGACGATTCCAGTATAGACCTTCCAGGCCTTTTCAACCAGTGTTCAAGACTCAAACTTTTCGTAAACAACACGAGAGGAAGTTTCAGGAACATCCTAAGAAACCTGAGGGCAGGAAGTTCTGACGGTGTTGGAGGTCGTTTGCAATGGTTCCTGCTAAGATTGAAACAAACCACCAACAGCTCCTGGGTCCTCAGGATCATTGCGGACGGGTACAGGATAAAAATTTTCAAAATCCCACGCCCCCTGTTCCTGATTTCGTGTTACCCTTCTCAGGTGAAGAATTCAGCACTGTTTGCCGAAAGCCTTACCCTTCTCAAAAAAGGTGTCATAGAGCCTGTTCCAAAGAATCAGGAATTTCAGGGAGTCTATTCTCGTCTCTTCCTGGTCTCAAAGCCGGATGGGTCCTTCCGTCCAATTCTGGATTTAAAGAGGGTCAATGACTGCATTCCTTACCGTCACTTCAGAATGGAATCCATTCTCACTGTTAGCCACCTATTAAGGCAAGGGGACGTTATGGTTACGTTAGACCTAAAAGGTGCCTATCTCCATGTGCCAATCGCCACAGCCTCAAGGAAATATCTCCGATTTGCCATAAGTCGGCTCAAGGCTTCGACATTTCCAGTTCACTTCTCTCCCTTTTGGCCTATCGTCGGCTCCTCGGATTTTTACAAAACTTTTAACCCCGGTTGCAGCAGCTTTGCGGAAAGAGGGAATCACAGTTGTCCCTTATCTGGACGATTGGCTTCTAAAAGCAGGTTCCTCTCAAGAACTCATGTCACATCTCAGGTTTACGACCCGATGCTTGGAACAACACGGATGGATCATAAACCACAAGAAGTCCAACCTTACCCCATCCACAAAGATCCAGTTTCTAGGACTCATAGTGGATTCCGTCTCATCGAGGCTATATCTCCCACGTTCAAAGATAAGAAGAGTAAGGAATCAGGTTTCCTTTTTACAACAAAATCCAACCCTTTCCTTCAGGATGGCTATGAGTATTCTGGGCAGCCTTACGGCCTGTATTCCAGCGGTAAGCTGGTCCAAGGCACAATTGAGACCCCTTCAGTGGGACATCCTGCAACAGCGGTCCAGGAGTCTGGAGGATCTGGACGTCAACTTCAGGGTATCCAACCGCGTCTTACTCCGATTGAATTGGTGGAAAGCAAAGGGGCGCCTCGCCCGAGGGCGATCTTTTCTGCCACGTCAGTGGGTCACTCTTACCACGGATGCCTCCAAGGTAGGCTGGGGAGCCCATTTGCACAGCCTCTGCAGTCAGGGCAGCTGGTCCTTGATCGATCAGACTCAATCTTCAAACTTTCGGAAACTGAAAGCTGTATTTCTGTCACTCAAGACATTCGGTCCAAGATTGCGGGGAAAAGCTGTACGAATTCAGTCCGACAATGCCACCACAGTCTCATATATAAACAGGCAGGGTGGCACCCGCATTCCAAAGCTCCAGGACCTGTCAGACGAGCTCATGCTCTGGGCCCAAAGGAATCTAGAGGATTTAGCAGTGACGCACATCAGAGGAGTGGACAACGGCCTGGCAGACGATCTCAGCAGATCTCGTTGCTCCCAAGCAAACTGGTCCCTGGACAAGAGCATCTTCTCTCTCCTGGTTCAAAGATTCGGCCTGCCAGATATAGACCTTATGGCGACCAGACAAAACAGCAAATTGCTTATTTTTGCCTCCCTTTACAAGCAGGACAATCCTCCCCTGCTAGACGGAATGTCGGTGATTTGGTCTTTCAAGATGGCTTATGTGTTTCCTCCAGTGGCCATGATCCCTCGGATCCTCCTCAAAATTCGGGTAGACAAAGCCAGGGTGTTAGCTATTCTCCCTTATTGGCCGAATCGAAGTTGGTTTTCGGAGCTGCTCAGTATGGCGATTTTCAGTGTGGGAACTGCCAATATCCTCCCGTCTTCTGGAAAACAACAACCTTTCCAGGGATGTTCTTCTATGATTCAGATTGACGGCCTGGCTGCTGCAAGGATGATCCTCCAGGGCAGAGGCATTTCCGATTCTATGACAGAGGTTCTCCTGAGTTCAGTACGAAGATCCACATCTGCTATTTATCTTCGAGTATGGAAGAAATTTCTTCACTGGTGTGTTACAAAAGGTTTGGTTTTTTTTCCTCTCCTTCTACAAGTTCCATTCTGGACTTTTTGCAGGAAGGTTTTTCGGCGGGTCTCACTGTCTCAACCCTTAAAGGACAGGTTTCAGCCTTGAGTCATTTTCTCCTGTCTGAATTGGCTTCACAAGTTCTCGTCAGGCGTTTCTTTAAGGCAGTCACAATTCAACGGCCACCCAGACTTTCACATTTTCCTTCCTGGGATTTGACATTGGTCCTTCAAGCACTCTGCTCCGAACCTTTAGAAGATGTCTCTCAAGACGGCATTTTTGGTGGCCATTACCTCGGCAAGGAGGGTCAGTGAGCTTCAGGCTCTTTCTGCGGCTCCAGAATTTACAATTTTTCACCAAGATAAAGTCGTTTTGTATGTCAAGCCTTCTTTTTTGCCTAAGGTCATCTCTGAATTTAATGTCAATCAACCGTTGATTTTACCCTCCTTCTTCCCGTCACCTGCTACTCCGGAAGAAGCGCTCTGGCTCACTCTAGACGTCCGCAGAGCTCTACGGATTTATATAGACCGCTCTACTCCTTTCCGCTCTACGGATCAATTATTTGTCAATTATTTTGGTAGATTTACAGGCCAGGCGGCCTCCAAGCACACGATATCCCGATGGTTTTCCGACACTATTCGCTTAACCTACACTCTCAGCGGTCAGGTTCTTTCATCTCACATTACTGCTCACTCCACCAGAGCTATGGCTATGTCCTGGGCTGAAAGGTCTTCTGCATCCCCGGAAGAAATATGCAAGGCAGCCACTTGGTCTTCCTTCCACGCGTTTGTCAAGCATTACCGGCTAGACATCTTCTCCTCCTCTGATGCTGATTTCGGGCGTAAGGTGCTCCAGGCGGTTACCTCGTGACTATATTCCCCACCCAGAGGGGGCATCTTGCTATATCCCCGTGGTACTGACACTATATGACAGGAAAAAGAGTAATTTTACTTACCGTAAATTCTTTTTTCCTTAGTATAGTGTCAGTACATATTTCCCTCCCTGTACGTTTTGTATTAAAATTATTTGTTGCAAGCTATCTTGTTTTCTTCGTATTTACTGGAGGTATTGGGGCTGCCGGGGCTCTTATAGGGGGAGTAGGAGGGGTTAGGAGGTGATCTTAACCTCTTCGTTTCTAGGTCCTTGTCCCTAGGAAGAGCGACACCCCGTGGTACTGACACTATACTAAGGAAAAAAGAATTTACGGTTAGCAAAATTACTCTTTTTATTTTTTCTTAAGGCAGCATTATATTCTTGGTCCCACGCAGCGTAAAGTCTTGGACTCTGGGTATATAACAGCCCTGGGTATACAACATTTTTAAATGTCCATATCATTACAAATGCTGAAAGCTTATGATGTACATAAAGCTACCCTAAAGAATTTACAAGTTAAAAGTGATTCAAAGAGCAGACTAGATTGGTCAATTCTTTCTACTTTGCTTTCGCTACCTATCCATCTATGACAATCTATAAGGATTTGTTACTATTTAAATAATTATTAGAACTAATAAGATCTATTTGTATGCTTCAATTTTTAAGAGTGACTCCCTTCAGCCTGATGCACAATCTCTGCGTGAAGCACCGCTTCCCCGGGTCAACACCCGAATACTCCGGGTCGTGGGAGCGGGGTCTTGACAAGCCCCGCTCACCGCCCATTTCCCCTCTAAACGGGGGTGTTTCCCCTGATGTCAGTGGGAATGCCTACCGATGTCAACAGGGCCACCCACTGACTTCAGCAAGACCACCCGCTGACGTCAGTGGGCAGCCCTGGCCGCGTCCCGTAACTTGAAAGATCAACTACATTTTCCATGTTATTTCCCATGTTATTCTTTCATTGAAGAGTTTTATTTCATACATAGCATGGTGTAACTAGCTTAACAGATAAACAGGGTGAATTAAAATCATGTTTTTTTTTTATTTTAATCAAATTTATTTTAATGAAATGCTTTTGGAGGAAACATATCTAAAGATAATTTTCTAGTTAAGATACATAATAGTTCAAAGGTAATTCAGTGTGAAATATTGCTTAGTTATGCAGTTTTTTTAAAAAAATATATTTTGTTTAACCACTTCAGTTAATAAACACCAATGTTTATACAAATACAAGAATATGTATGCTATATAATGCTTATTGCTTTAGTTAAATAAAACAATTTAAATGTGAGTGATTAACCTATTAAACCAAAATCAATTCTGATAAAGCTGTTTTTACTAATCTAACAGGTTATTTTTCATAATAAGAAATCATCTGGTTGCAAATAATAAAGCTCATAATTACCAGCAAGAATGAGTCTTTACATTTAAAAATCATGAACCTTACTGACTAGTGCGTTTAATTGTGATTTAAATCAACTTGATTTAAACGATACAGATAAATCATTAACGGAAGTAACATAACCATATAGCAATATAGGTTGAAAAACTCCAAATTCAACCCTTCTATCTATCCTGCTTTATAAGCCATTTTGGAGTTTTTAAGTGGCAAAAATTCCTTCTTGACTCCAAAAAGCAATAATACTTATCCTTGGAAGAAGAAGCTTTTAAATATTAATGTTTATTCTATAATTTATAGTATTGTATGTTCTGCTTTTTGGAGAAAAAAAAATATCTTGATCCTTCATTGTATTTGATAGCCTCAACTCTCTTGGCAGTGAATTCCATACTTTTATTCCCCTTACTGTAAAGAATCCCTCCCTTTGTGTATGAAATCTGTCGACAATTATTCCTAAATCCTGGTTTCCCAGTGAGATACCATTTAAAGTATATGTTGCATCATTTGCCACTTTGCACTTGTTTGCTCTGTGCAATCTCATTCTGTCTAAATCCCGCAGAGAAGCAACATCGAGGTTAAACAGTATTATACTGCCTAATTTTGTGCCATCAGCAAACGGTGAGATATGTCTTTAAATGCAATATGGAAGATCATTTATTAAAAAAAACAAAAAAACAAAAAAGAAAACCTTAGACTCCTAAGTAGTCATATGTAGATCCAGACAGGCATCCATTTTGGTTGGGATATTTACTAATTGTGACATAAATTTGTCATTTAGTAGGTAAAGAAACTTGCTGCCCTTAGTGGAACCAGAGTTAGAGTTATCAGGCACACATTTCTTAATACTGGGCTTTAATTTAGGGTTCACCGATCCTTTCCCCTTTTATATTTTCTCTTTGCCTTCTAAGATTGAGTAACTTTGTAAGTTTACTGACCAGTCATGCATATCATCCCACCATGTTTCTGTGATATTTTCTTGCAAAAGACATATACGATTACTTACCATTTTTGGTCCATCCATTGACAAACGCTTCATGACCACAGGTTAAATTTTTATTTTATATACAATACCTCTCTTATCTATGTGAATCCCACCACTGCCCTCAGCTCCTGTTCCAATAGCTAGACACCCTTCAAATCTTCTTTACTATCTCTCCGTTTCTCTTTGCCCCCCCCCGAACCTGGTTTAAAAACTCTTCTATGCCTGTAGCCATCCTCTTCCCTAATACTGCAGCCACCTCATCATTTAGGTGTAGGCCATCCCTGCCGTAGAGTCTCTAGTCGACTACAAAGTCTGCTCGGTGTTCCCTAATCCCTCTTTGTTACACCACGTTCTCATTAACTCATTGATCTCCCTAAGCTCCTGCTCTCTCCCTGATGTAGTGCGTAGTACTGTTTATATTCCAGAGAATATTACTTTGGTGGTCCTTTGCTTAAGTTTTTTACCTAGTGCCCTAAAATGATTAAGGAAGTGATTAGTACCATTGAGCAGTAAGATTGCCAGATCTTACCCACTCTTCTTTCTATCCGGTCCCCAACGTGCACATTAATTCATTTTTCACGTGACATGGGTTTTGAACACATAAAATAATGCACCGCTTCTGTATGCACTTTTTAAAGCATTATGAATTGAATGATAATACTGTAATATTTAAAATTTCTGCTTTTCAAAGATGGGTCATTAGCAGACCAATTTTAGGTTGAATAAAAAAACTTAAAGGAAGTTATATAGCTAACTGAATAAAAATGATGCTCTTTAGTGGGGATGAAGTCAAATGTAATATCAATTACTGGTTAAGCTAAAGAAGTTACAGCTGTATAAGTGCTCAATATTGCACTAAAAGTCTGTTTTACATAAATAAAAACGCAAATATGGTCAATGTATTAATTATATTTCAAATCACCAAAATCACATGAATATCTGGTATTTTGAAGTACTTAATTTTGGCAAGATAGGGAGATAGAGGGAGAGAGACTAGTAAATAGCATGGTGTTTATTTTGTTTAGTGCATACAATTAGGATAGCTTGAAAAATATAAATAAATACATAGATGAAATATAGTTACTATTAAAAAAAATTAGAATGCAACCGAAATGCTTCATGTTCAGCCACCATGTATATAGCCTGTGGTTAAGTAGTAATGTCCAGAGCACAATGGGAGGATTTTTTGGTTTTCAACAGGCAAATAATCTTTTAAACTTACCTTAGAAACAGTAACATAGTAATTTAGGTTGAAAAAAGGCACACGTTCATCGAGTTCAACCTTGCTGTTGATCCAGAAGATGGTAAAAAAAAAAAAACCAAAACAATTTTTAAATGATGAAAAATTCCTTTTTGATTCCAAAATCTGATTTCTCACTGGGTCGACAAGCTATAACTAATCTTGTCCTTATAACCAATTCATATCCCTGTATATATACTGTACATATTTCTACTAAAAAGATCTAACCCATATTTAAAGGCATCTACTGAATTTGATAGCACAACATCTGTGGGTAGTCAATTCCACATCTTTATTGTTCTTACCGTAAAGAACCCCTTTTTAACTACTTTAAGTGAAAATCCCTTTCTTCAGGTGACCTCTTGTTTAGGGCACAGTCTAATTAATGAACAGGTCATCAGAGCCTTTGGAATTTCCCCCCATAGATATTTGATATTATGCTATCATATAATCTTTTTTTTTTCTTTAGATGGCTAAAGATAAAACAAAATGAATTTACTTATTTTTCTGCTTCCTGAACTTAAAGGGCATACAATCAACAGCAGTGGTTTAACACAAACTCAAAGAATGCTAAAGCGGCATATTGTCTGTGCATGTATATAAATTGTATACTTGTGTATTCATGTGCCTAGCCTTCTTTCAATTAAACATTTTAAGCAGCCCAACAATATTCATTGGGGGTTAATACATCTATAAACACCTTCTATACTATACAACTGTGATAACGTTAGGGAAACCAAATTTACTGTTTCCTTTGCTGGCATGAGAGCACCGAGTGCTCTCAGCCTCTGTAGGCCACTACAGTGAATGAAGCTGTGTTTGAACAGATAGTATTTTGTCATATTATACTTAAAAGAAATCTTCAAAATATTATTTATTTTTTGCTGCTCTTTACCGAAAGAACATTTATCTTTTTGAGACTGTAACCTCAGTTACATGTTGGAAGTGTATTCTCCATTTTTTGTATTTATGTCAAAATTTGTAAAAGTTATAATAAAGCTGAAAAAATCCCTTATAATTCCAGGTATCATGGTATTTAATTACATATTCTCTTTTAATTAAAAATATTGTTAGCCTCTTCTTTGCATATGTTGACACTAAGCTTTTGAAATTTCACTTTTAAGGTTTCTTTTTATTTTCCACATTCAAGTTCTTTCAAAATCTTTCTGAAAGCACATTCATTAAACAAGCTAAGGAACGAGGTTCAATTAGCTTACCAATTAGGCACCTGATTTTTTTTTTTTCCTAATCATACTTTTGTAAATGAAAATTAATTATCTAAGCTTAACGCGCTTTCTGAAATGAGTCTTCACTAAAGGCTATTGTAACTGTCAAACAAATTAATATATAGTTCAACCTTACACATTTGGGGCTGGATTATATTACCAGTTATAAATGTATCAGTGGGTTTTAACGTTGTCAGCTTAACAGTAATGTTAAATTATTGTATGTGGTTATGTGTGACTTTTAATGGATAGTATGGATGGTTATTGTTTCTATTTTTTTCTTCAAAATCTGTTGTAAAAGTATTTACCTATTAATTAAAATTGCATTCTATATACTACCACCTGTTCAAATAGCTAATCAGCCAATCACATGGCAGCAACTCAATGCATTTAGGCATGTAGACGTGGTCAAGACAACTTGCTGAAGTTCAAACCAGGCATCAGAATGGGGAAGAAAGGGGATTTAAGTTACTTTGAATGTGGCATAGTTGTTGATGCCGGGCGGGCTGGTCTGAGTATTTCAGAAACTGCTGATCTACTTGGATTTTCATTTGCTGATTGCAAGTAGAATCAATGGGTTTGCACATGTTCACACGAGTTGTTGAAGTGACGATCTGTAGGTTCATAGGTACAGAACTAGATTTTGCACTAGCAAGCTCAGATAATGAAATACAGCACCACTTGATTTAGGTAACGATAAGAACAAAAAGGTACCTGGAATCTGATGTGTGTGAGCATTACTGATTAAATGTGTCAACAATCATGAAGAAATATACACCTTATTTATCAACATCTGAATCTAAATCTTCTGGTTAGGCATAAGGTCTCCCAGTACTGAAACAGTTCTTGGTTGTATAAACCTGTTGTGTGTGGCCATTAGTATAATCCCCATCATGAGAACTTGGTAGTTAAACGGGTTTAAACAAATTCATTAATAGCCCTTAGTAATGTTGTTAATTTATGGCTTCAGCTAACATGCTTAATCTCAGACAGAGAAAGCAAAACCCTGGAGCACAAGATTGATATGTTGTTGTCATAGTGATTTTTTTTTTAAATGTTCACTGCAAAAGAATAACCACCTCTCAATGGAATGTGATAGTCTTAGTACTTCAATTAATTCTTGCAAAAAGTGACATTTTCACTATGCCAGAACAAACAATTTCCTGGCTTTTGTGTGTTTTTGGTCAGTCTTTGTGATAATAAAACATAATGAACCTAAATGAATTCTGATATTTTCCTAATTAATACACAATATACATTGAAGCTTATACCTCTGTGTGTTAATATTCCCTTTTTCATCAATAGATGCATTCCAATATAGTCATTCTAAATGTGGCTATTTGACCATTACAAATATGTTCTTAAGATAGTACCTGCAAAATAGTGGAGGTCAAAGGATGTCACCAACTGGTCCATGTCAGGAGAGATGCCAGCATTATGTGTTCTTTATTACAAAGCTTTTAGTATAGTAGTAGGTTGAAAAAATACTTCAATCCATCAAGTTCTAAGGTTGATCCAAAAGAAGGCAAAAAAACCCTACTTGGGGCAAAAACCAAGTATCCCACAACAGGGAAAATCCTACTTGATTCCATAGTGGCGATCGGATTACTCCCTGGATCAGCTTGCTAATACTACTGTGCTTTTAACAGTTGTAGCCCATTATGTTATGCTTAACCAGAAAAGCATCCAGACCTTCCTTTTTTTTTTTTTTTTTTTTTTTTTTTTTATTAGACCACATCACATACAATATATATAAAAAAAAGAAACATCATATATCAGCCGAAAGTACATATAATAAATATAGCAGCATATAAATACATATATTCATAATTCCCATTCAGTTTACACGGAATGGAGCAGCAAGTATTTCCAGCATTTTTATATAAATAAGTTATTGATGCGTCTAAAATTGCAATATAAAACATATACAACACGATTAGACCGGGAATACAACAAATCTTCCCAGTCTATAGCCCACAACAGAGAAAAACAAAAAAGAAAAAAAGACAAACCATCCACACCATCCATTCACACTGTCAAGCCAAGTTAATGTAGTCAGTAAATTTATATATTGTATTAAATCGATTGCTATCAAGGAAGAATATCAGGGTACCGAATCAGCCATGGTCTCCAAATGTTATAAAATTTCTGTGGACACTGATGAGAAAGAAAAAAGCCGCGTTCCATCAAGCATTGATGGCTGATTTGGTTCACAACGTGATCCAAAGAGATAAATGATGATTGTAGCCATTGTCTAGCTAGAATTATCTTCATGGCTAACAAGCATTGTACTATAAAAGCCCTTTGGTTAAACCGAAATTCTTTTAAGTCAAAATGTAGTAGGGCTCTTTGCATGGTAGGTACTACCTTTTGATTCAAAGTATCAGAAATGAGCTTAAAAATATCTTGCCAAATAGGTTGAATCTGAAGGCATTCCCACCAGATATGAGGGAATGATCCTAAACAAGAACGACATCTCCAGCAAATAGGGGAAACATTAGAGTTAAATTTACATTGTTTCACCGGGGTTATATACCATCTCCACATTATCTTGTAATGCAATTCAATCATATTGAGACAGTGCGAGATTTTATTAACTTCTAATAGACTACCTATCCATATGTTTAAATCGATCAAACACTTTAAATCTGATTGCCATGATTTTAATGCTGTATGAACAAGGGGAGTTTCTATTTCTTCAAGCAGCATATAACACTTTTTTAGGCTTTTAAAAATAATCTCCAGACCTTTCTTAAAAATATCCACAGTTAGATAATACAACATCCTCAGGCAGAGAATTCCATATTCTTATTGTTCTTACTGTGAAGAACCCTTTCCTATGCTGATGCTGAAATCTCCTTTCCTCAAGTCTCAACTGATGACCCGTATCTTTTGTAGAAACCTCTTGGTGAATAGATCACTAGAGAGCTATTTATACTGACCTTGTATGTATTAATACAATATGATCAGATCCCCCCTTACATGTCTGTTTTCAAGTGAAAACAAGTTCAGTTTTTCTAGTCTTTCTTTATAACTATAATTCTCCATTCCTTTAATTAACTCTGTAGCCTGCCTCTGCACTTTCTCCAGCTCTATAACATCCTTCTTAAAAACTGATGCCCAAAATTGCACTGCATATTCAAGGTGAGGCCTCACCATTGCTTTATAAAGAGTTAAAATTATATTTTCATCTTGTGATTTAATACTCCTCTTTATGCATACCAATGCCTTACTGACTTTTGCAACAACTGACTGGCACTGCACTTTGTTGCTAAGTCTATGGTCTACAATTATACCTAAGTCCTTCTCATTTTCTGCTTTTCCCAGTGCAGTGCCCTTTAGAGTGTAAGTTGCATGCTTATTTTTGGTACCTTACACTTATCTATATTGAATCTCATCTGCCATTTTTTTTCCAGTCCCCTAGTTTATCCAAATCATTTTAAAGAGAAGCTACATCCTGGTCAGACTTTTGACAAGTGATTTCCGATCCCTATTGCAAGATCATTCATAAATCATTCCGTTAAAGAGAACTGGACCCAAGACAGAACCCTGAGGCACCCCACTTATGACAGTTGTCCAGCTTGCGAAGTTAACATTAACAACAACTCTTTGCACCCTGTCACTAAGACAATTTCTAATCCAAACACAGGCATTTTCTCCAAGACTGATTTGTCCTAGCTTGTACAATAACCGCTAGTGTGGAACAGTGTCAAATGCTTTTGCAAAATCTAAACGGACAACATTTTATTTAAGGTGCTTAAGAAGATTCACGTAAAGAGGTCAGTGCAGGTTTAGTCATAGGCCTCTTCCTGGCCGCACCGTTTACCATGTCCTAGCCAGAAAAAGACAAAAATGGAGTGCTCAGCATTTGTTGGAGACACTGGTGAGAGAGATAAATAGAATCTCCTGGGAAACAAATATGCTGTAAATGGGTGGCTATAGGGGTGAGCTTCTAGTCAATTAGGGATAAGCCCAAGGTTGAGAGATCAGGAATTTAAGAAACAAAACATAGAGCCATATAATTTGACAGCAGACGAGGACCATCTAGTCTACCCATTTTGGTCCTATCTTATGATCCTTAACCCCTTAACGACCTTTGCCAGTTCAGGACCGTCATGGAAAAACGGTCACTTAATGACCTTTGACGGTTCTGAACCGTCAAAAAATTAAATAAGCTTAGAAAGTGATCAACGATCACTGTCTTCGCTTAACCGTCGTTACGGTAATGCCTGTAATGTTACTGTAATGTCGAGGCATTCAGCAAGGCCAAGATCGGCATCGGGGGCCATGTCTGGCCCCTCCCCGGGGCGTCAACAGCCGCCATACATTGTATGGCTATGGACGCCCGTTTTAAAAGCATTTAGGAGGCGATCAACGATCGCCTCCTAAACTTAAATGGTGTCGCTGGAATGCCTCGGTCAAGCAAAAAAACCAAAAATTACTATTACAAAGTTTGACAAAGTGTGGTTGTATACCTGTTGCATGGAAAGGGTTAAAATAACAGCATTTGATATTCCCTGGGGTGTCTAGTTTTCAAAAATTAAATTGAGTTAACCGGCTTCAAAGATGTTCCAAAGAGGAGATGGAGGCAGACTGACCAGATTTGTTAAAAAAGGTTTGGAAATCATAAAACGCTGCTTGTACTTATTGCCCTATAACTTACAAAAAACATAAAAACATTGGGTATTTCTAAACTCAGGACAAGTAGTAGAATCTATTTAGCTAGTTTTTTTACTTGCTTTTTTAGGTGAGTAAAAGATTTTTCAAATAAGTCATAAAATGTGTTTTTTTTTCTTTCAATTTTTCACCATGTTTTTTTTATTTTTTTTTATAGTAAATAAGATGATACGATCAAAATAATGGTATCTGAAGAAAGCCCATCTTGTCCTGAAAAAAACAATATATAACTTATGTGGGTACACTAAATGGGTGAGGAGAAAATTACAGCTGAACACAAGCACCACAAAAGTATTAAAACCGCCTTGGTCCCACAGGGTACAAAAAGAAAAAACGAGCCCGGTCCTTAAGGGGTTAAGCTTTATTTTTTTCCTAGGTCATGTGTTATGATGAAAACATTATGCCTATCACCCTCAAATACAGCAGGGAGGAAAACATGCACTGCAGGTATTAGATATCTGATATGCGTGTATGGAATCTGTGTATTATGTGATTAAATCAGGGTTACACAGTATTTTTTGTTGAGTTCATATATACGTTTTTACGACGATTTTTTTAAGCTAATATGGACTCAAGCATTGGATCTTGCAAAAGCCTACTAATGTCACTGTTGAGATTAAATATTTATGCTATTAGATGATTGCAAATGCATACATTCTGTGGGTTAATTTTAAGGGATGATAATTGAATACTCCATCATTATTTAACTTTTTCCATAAAATCCCTTGAATCACCCCATATTTTGCAGATCTAATTAATAAAAGTCACTATGAAATTTCCCTGTGCTCTCTCTATGCCAGAGAGATAGCACGAAAAGCTTTTATTAATTAGATCTACAAAATATGCACAAAGCTAACTTCACATAATTATGGAATTTAAACCCTGCTATCATAAAAATGAAAGTTCAGATTTACAATAAATTATAAGATTTCATAAAACAAATAAAGGGTTCTCGTGAATGAGGATGACTTTCTCTGCTTTGTTAACATTGTATCTTTCCCTCTATACTAAAACGGAATTGTTATATCATTGAATGCTGGAGTTAAATCAAAGGCAAAATTTAAAGACTGTAATTCTAACAAAAATGAATACACTCCTTTATACTGGAGCTACAATAGCTAATCAGAATTCATTTTTAAGAAAGTCTTAAGAGCCATTATCTTGGTTTTATTATGAACAAGAGAGAGAACATTTCAAAGAGAATAACCATGCTTGACTGCTCACGCGTTACCTCTGGAATGAAATGGCAGAAACAACACCATAACAGCAGCAAAAATGCTCATTTAGAAGTTAAACATAATATTCAGGTTGTGATGCATTTCCCCTTTACGATTTTAATATTAAAGAGTAGCATACAGTCTTTAGTAGTACAAAAAGTTTTTAAGGGAAATGTTAAATAATTATTAGTAATGACATATAAATCAAAACCAAGATATGTTCAACCTGAAGATATTTTGATCAAATAGTTAATAGTTAAACTACCCTTGTCAGGTTATAATAATAATTATAATTAATATAAAATATATTATCACTATGTACAGATAAATAGAAAAGCAATACAACCTACCAACTAATAAAGTGAAACACAGCAAAATACCCCTTACTCGCTTTACTTTGTCAGGTCCCACCCTTCACAGCCTGGAACACTCAAACTCTGTGCTGCTCATTTCCTTAAGTCACCACTAGTGGCCGCCCATCTCTCCATGGAGCACCCAGACCTCCTCATCACAAGCAGCTGTGTCCTGTTACTTGGATTATCCCTACCCATTTAAATCTGCCCAGCCCTTAAGTCAGTGCCTTTACATTAATGTGTTTGGACCGCTTTGCTCTGGCCCTGTACCTGACCCTGTGTTGTTCCTGCCGTCCGCCCTGCCAGTGGGCTTCCTGCCAAGAGACTTACCACCTGTACTTTTCCTCTCACTGATTTCTGGGCCTAAAAAGTTTTGTCCTCTGAAGTGACTACAAATTCAGGAGGGGGTTTCATCTCTGCATAAGTAAGCGCCAGAAAATAGATGACCAAATACACACACCAGGACAGGCTCTACCACACCGACAGCCAGGGGACACCCTGAATTTAAGTTAAACGGCCGCCCGCTGAAGTGGCCGATTTGGCCGTGCCAGGGCTGTCTTAGTGCAGGGCAAAAGCCCGCAGCACCCACGGTGGGCCAGCCAGTTCGTGGGCCGGCATACAGAGATGCTATTGCAGCCGAGTTTTAAAGCGGCCATATGACACTGCACCATGCCGCCCAGTGCCTCAGTGAGGCTCTTTGTCCCACCCCCTTGAAGACAGGATGTGACGCTCAAGGCACATGGAACAGTTCCTCTTGGCAGGAAGAAGAGCATGTCAAAGGAGAGCAGTCTGCAGGGAAGAAGGCAGCAAAAAAGTAAGTATTTAAAAAAAAAAAATAAAAAAAAAATAGTCGGGGGTGATAGGTAGAATGGGACCTATTTTCAAAGGGGAGGCTGCCTTGGGACAACAATGAAATACAAAAAGGGGGTGGCTGGGGTATAAGTACACAACAGGGTGGTTGGGACATCACACAAATCAATACACAAAGGGGGGGTGGCTGGGGGCAATACACATGGGTACATTAACCAGTACAAAAGGGGGCATCAATACATAAGGGAGGGGGGCTGGCTGGGGACATCACATAAATCAGTCTCTGACCAATCAGCAGCTCTTACTACTCATGAAAGGATCCTCACATTTATTGAGAATGCGCGGGATCCATTCATAATGGAAATCATGCTTGATCACACCAGACTTACAGCCAATGGCGGTTCCCAAAGACTGCATCAAGTGTTAGGCAGTCCCCTTCTCCAGGAACCACAGGGTAGAGGTGTGCACAAGAACACACTCTGCTACTGTCACATTCCATGGTGTCATGGTGTTGGGCCACTTTTTTAATGATGGCGTGGAACGACTTAATGGTCATAACTTCTAAAAGCTGATCATATCTGTGTTCAAGAAAAAAAGTCACTAACAAAATCATATTTATTAATTAGCCATTTTTAAATGTAATGTCTGATTTATATCAGGCTCTGCAACATAGACTCGTATTTATGTTGTTTTGTTGTGCCTATTTTTCAAATTTGACGGTTTCTCTTTTTATGGAAATTAGAGATAGCCACTGGTAACTTTTTATTTTGTGTTTCAATTCCCCCCAATAACAAAGGTTATTCTAGAAACTGCAATTGAATCACACTGACACATGGGTATTTCACTGAAAAGCTTTACCTGTAGTAAGACTATTCAATGCAGCAGAAATAATAGAATATAAAACTATACCCACCAGAATGTTTGTACTGAAAAATTAATGTCTTCACAAATTGAAAAATCTATTTTGAAAAATCTATTTTTTTTTTTACCCTATATAAACTATTATAAATATTTATCCATGTTAATCCATCTTTTATTTGTTTTAGCCAACTCCTGAATTTTCCATTGCTAGATTAGCTGGGGGTCTATTGTTGACCATGATATTAGCTTTTGAGATTTCCAGTTTCTTGCTATATATTAAAGTTCCTAGTATTATTACATAATTACATAGACTGCAAAAAGACATGCATCCATCAAGTTCAGCCTTTCCCACATCTGTTAATTGCTGTTGATCCAAAATGCAAAAAAAAAATCCAGTTTGTAGCTGTTTCCAATTTTGCAACAAACTAAAAAAATCAGACCTCTCCTTGGACCAAGAAGCTATTTCCAATTTAGAAACGTTTTCCCTGAATATTATGTTTTTGCAAGTATTCATCCAGTTGCTGTTTAAACATCTGTAAGACTAGGCTATGTTCCTTGGAGGTTTTTGGTCAACTTGTAAAAGTTCTTCTGGGGTAGCCCTTAAAGAAGAGCCTGTTACATGTCTAATTTTATTTAACACTTTTTTTGTTTGATCAGGGGCGTACCTAGAGTATTGGGCGCCTAGGGCGGATCCTGTAAATGGCACCCCCCCAAATGTAAAGACATCTACAAAAAAAATTATGTTGGCAAGAATATTTATTGCACCAATTTGTAAACTTAAATTAATAACTTATAAGTAATATAAATATGTTTAACATTTACTGAACATATAATACTGCTTTCTTTAATAACCCCCCACTCTATTTTGCGAAGGGAAATGGATTTACATCCTGTTCCTTCAAGCCTTCATTTCTGCAAACTGATCAATGACATCATCAAAGCAATGTTGTCAAATTCTTTGTTTCTTCAAAGCTGATCTTGGCAGCTTCCAAATGCCTCCGAAGGCGTTCAATTTCCACATAGATGTCATCATCGGAAAATTCGTAAAAAAATCTCACTCAATTTTGGAGTATAATTCTGAAGATCCTTTTCTGTTGTAACAACCAAAGAGTTTGGCTGAATAATACCAAAGATTTAAATGATTTTTTTCATTGCCTTAGAACAAATTTTCAACTCCTGATGAAACCTATCAAGGCACTCAAACATAGCTCTTTTCATTTCCTCTGGCAATGTGAGACCAGCATCGTTTGCCTTCTCGCCTGGCATTGTTTTCTTGAGCTGTACTCTTCCTCTTCTCTCCATATAAATGTTCATTTCCTCACACATTTTAGTTGCATAACAAACGGCCCTCTTCACAATTTCATTTCTTTGATCCGCAAGAAACAATTTCAGAGCGTGTAGCCTCACAATAGACTTTTCACAACGTGTTATTAGTTTCTTCCAGAACTTCACACCAGAAAGAAAGGTAACACAAAAACGAAAAACCACATACAGCAGCCAGCAACGTCTGAGCTGATCCTCTTGTGTCCACATTTTCTTGGGGATCACACAGGATTTCAAGGGCTGAAGTCAGTTTTTCAAAATTTGCCCTAACTGGTTTCACAGCATCATAATGAGCACGCCATTGTGTCTGGGAAAGTCTTTTCACTGTCATGCCTATATTATCCATCAGCAGTTCCCAATGATGAGTGGAAAAAGAAAAGAAGGAATACACTCTCTCCAATGTTCCAAAAAAAAAAAAAAAAAAAAGGTTCAGAGAATGGTTTGCACATGGCATAAACAAACCCTTTGGATTAATTCATTTTATCTTTTGCCTGAACACCACCATGAATTCCTGCCATAGTTGCAACATTGTCGTATCCTTGACCACGGCAAAGGCGCATGTCCATTCCATCTTTCTCCAGATGTTTTAGGATATTTTCTGTGAGGTCAGCAGCAGTTTTTTTCCAGCAATAGGAAAGAAGCCCAAGAAAGATTCCTTTACTTCAACATGGTCACCTTCAATGTGGACATATCAAATCACCTCATGCATCTGATCATTGGGGGACACATCAGGGGTGCTGTCAAAAAGAATCGCAAAGTACTTTGCTTTCTTGATGTCCGCCACTATTTTTTCTTTCACGTGATTTTCCATAAGAAAAATAGGAGTGCATTCTCTTCCCAGATGCAATAGAATGTTTAAGTCTTATGACATGTTCCTTTAAAACTGGATCATAATTTGAGAGCAAGTCTACCAATTCCAGGAAGTTTCCTTTGTTTGCTGATGCCATGGTTTCTTTATGACCACAGAAAGGTAGATTCTGGCGAGCCAGAAACAGTTACATCCAAGAGGCGTTGCAAAATATCCCTCCATATCTTTTTCATTTTGTCCACAAGTTGATGGCCTTGATCAAGGCATTTTTGTAGCTTCAATCCGGCTCTCAAGGTCTTCCATTTCTTCAAGCATGTAAGATGCAGTTCAGAAGCCTCATGATCAGGCACCCTTGGGTTCAGTTTCCACCACACTTGAAATCCAATGACAAAACTGGAAGTTCTGGTTGTGTCTTCATTAAGAGCAGAAAATCTGCAGCAAAAACAAAACCAACTTTCTTTTGAAGGAGAGTACACCATCCACGTTAGAACTTTCTCACCATTTGGCAGAGCCTTATAGAACCATGCTGTGGTCAGCTGTCGACTTCCCCTCTTAATGAGGTCCACCTTTAAGTCATCTGGAACTGGGACTGGCCAAGCAGCAACATCAGAATAAACTGATAGTCTACCAGTCTCCTCTTCCTCTTGTTCCTCTTCTTCCTCTTCTTCTTCCTTTTCAACAAAGTCTTCCTGGTGCAAACTTTTGCTGGCATCTCCCTCCTCCTCCAATTCTTTTGCTTATTTATATGAACCTTGAGAAGATACTTCTGGTGTTTCCCCCTTGGATTCACTAGATTGAATGTCTTCAGTACTTTCTCCTACTTTGGTAGATGTTGAGGGTACCACATTTTAAAATTGATCCAGACATTGCCTCAGCTGACTTGTCTCTCGCCTTCTTTATTTTTGGTTGCTGAAACCCACTTGGTCAATTTCTCTTCATACTATATATCATAATATATTTCTGTTGTAGGGTCAGTCAAGGGGATGTGTCCCATGTTTCTCCCACATAGATTCATTTTAACTGAAAGGTCTTCTTAGACACTAACAAGTGAGTGACAAAAATTACAAATTAAGTACTGGCTAAGCAGCTAAAGACACTGTAAACTAAAACAATAACACCGTAATAACGTTCCCTTTTCATTTAAGCATTTGCATATATAGTGTCTACTCGTGGTTATATATACCGTATGAACCAGACCCTGACTGTGGTATAGCATGACTTCATTATATAACCGGCCAGACATTGACAATGCTACAGCATTACACCTATCACTATATACTGAGCCAGACAGTGACGGTGGTACAGCATAATGCCTATGACTTTATACTGAGCCAGGCATTGATGGTGGTGCCGATTAACTACTTATATATTAAGGCAAACATTACAGTGAAACAGCATAGCTCCTATCACTATACACTGAGCCAGATACTTTGGTGGAACAGCATAACACCTATCACTATAACTGAGCCAGATATTGATGGTGGTACAGCATAACTGCTATCTTTATATATACTGAGCTAGACATGTACAGTAGTACAGCATAACTATCATTATACACTGAGGCAGACATTGACAGTAGTGCAGCACAACTGCTATCATTATATACTGAGGCACGCACTGACAGTGGTACAACACAACCATTATCTTTATATACCGAGGCATGCACTAACGGTGAAACATAACTGTTATCATTATATACTGAGGCACACATTACAGCATAACACCTATCACTTTATACTAAGGCACATATTGACGGTGGTGCAGCATAATCCCTATCACTATACATTGAGCCAGACATTTACAATAATGCAGCATAACCCATATCACTATATAGAAAGCCAAACAGTGATGTGGTGTAGGCCTACCACTTCAGTGGCTTAGTGTGTGTATATATATATATATATATATATATATATATATATATATATATATATATATATATATATATATATATATATATATATATATATATATATAAACTTAGACATGCATCTTTTAACTACATAATATATAGTTATCTCTTTGAAGTAAAGACCGTGATTGACATATGATTTCAAAATAACAGCTGAACTGGCAGTTAGCGCTACTGTGTTTGATTTTACTACATAACTACCAAATACTTTATGTAAGTAAGTGCCCTCCACATATCCAGTATATTGAGAATGTATTTAAATACATAGAGATTACTTTACTGTTTGTCCTTTAATGATTGGGTTTCAACCTACATATCAAATTAATGATCATTAGCACCTTGGTATAATTGTATATTCATACATCAACTATATGCCTACAAATTCCCTGATTCCGTGCAAGTGTGCCTAGCAAAATTGATGCTGGTTTGAAGGAAAATGATGGTCACGCCAAATATTGATTGAGATTTACCTTCCGTTCACTTACTTTGCATTTTTTTAAAAATAAACTATTTAAAGGCATTCTTACTTTACAGCATTGTTTCACTCCTGCCTAAAATGTTTGCACAGTGCTGTAGATGTAATGAAATAAAAAATACCATTTTATAAACCAAATGCCTTATGACATTGATAAAACCGGGGATTTGCTATTTAAAAAGAGGTTTGTTTAAGGTTGAACATATTACTTTTAATAAGCAACTCACTGTAAAGACATATACCAGTATTTGAGGCATCATTTTTTTCAGGCGATGAGCTAATTGGCCATTCCTCTTGTAGTTTGCCCTTATATAAAAGGCCAGTTAGCTCTGCTGTAATCTGGGAGATAAAGCTTCCCCACGGGAGAACTCAACAAAGCACAATAGCTATTAAAATCCTCTCTTGGTAAAAATGATATGACACAAGAACACTTTCTGAGGTCTGGAAGATTTTTTTGAAGTGTAGAGGAAAAAAAAGTGTATCATTTGACCAATAAAAGTTTTTAACAAAGAAACTTAGAAAAGCTGAACGACAGAAACAATACACAGCTCACAGGAGTCTATCCAAATGTTCTCCACTGATATTTACTGTATGATTTAGGAAAATAATATAACTATAATGTATTATGGTTTTTAGAAACTAATGTCTAGTCTTTGCTTGAAATAGTCCCAAGGCTATCCTGAATATAGGACAATACGGAGTACTGAATATAGCAACAAAAAATGGACAGATTAGAAGATCTGAACTACTGTAGGTACAAATGGGTGAAGTCTTTGGTTTCAAATACTACACATGCTTGTGTATGTCACACTTCATCCTTATGTTAATTGTCACGGTAGGCATCAGGCATGAAACTCTAGAGTGATGATCCGAGTAGTCTGCCCGATCAGTGGAACCCCAAAGAACCTGAAGTTCTTTACCCTGCAAGCTGCTCTTCATTGATTAATCCCAGAGAAGGCCCCTGCCAGCGACCAATAGAGTCGCTGTTACGAACCTTTTACTCCTGGCGCTATCCTACAGATTCCCATTCCTATTAACCCCTGCAATAGTACGTAGACAAAGTAGGCTAGAGGGTGTGACTTGTATGGGGGAAGGGACCAGAGAGATTAGGTAGGAGATATTAACGAAGATGAACACGAAGATTCTTCGTGTTGTGCTTCTTTGTCTTTGTGTACGTTTACCGGCCGCCATATTAGTTTATTCAGTATTCAGTTTGAACAACGTAAACGCACCATTCGTGTTCGTTTTCGTGTTCTCCCAATTACAATTGCACAAGTCTATTAATTATGCTCTGTTAGATAGATGCCTGTTACATGTTTAGCTCTAGTACCCGGTATTATGGAAATATGTGTCTACGTGGTGAAGTGGAATGTTTCCTTTGACATTAAGTAAAACTTTTTTTATTTGAAATAAAAGTAAAAATTTCAGAGGTTCTGTGGATCTCAAACTACTAGTGTGGGAGTGGCACGTGATTCCCCAAAAATTACAAACATTGGCTTGAAAAGAAAACTAATGTTGCCTAACTCAGTTGCTCTATAATATAATAGAATCCTTACCTGACCAAAGAGGTTAAAGGATGATTTTGGCCATAGGGAAAAACATTGAGCTTATTGGTTTACACTTCATACACGTTATACTTGGGAGCCCTGTTAGCTATTTAACCTCTGTGGTTAAGTTAGGATTATGTCATATTTTAAGGCAGCTGAGAGAGGCAACATTAGTTTTCTATTCAAGCCACTGTTTGATAATTTGGGGGAATCGTGTGCTGGCTCTACAGCAGTAGCTCAGACTAATATTTCAGTCTAGTAGCTTGAGGACTATGGAACCCTTTAGATTTTAACTTTAATGTAAGAAAGTTTTAGCTAATGTAAGGACGATTTACTTTACTGAGCAGGTGGTGGATATACCGAACAGGCTCCCAGCAGAAGTAGCTTGAGGTCCACAGAACCCCTGAGATTTTTGTTTTCCTCATCTTTGCCTCTCAATTAACCCTTTAAAGACGGGGTTGTTCTTTTTATATTTTGTAACATTTCTGTGTTCCACTGTAATTTAGTGTACCCACACAAATTATAGACTATTGTTTTCAGGACAAGAAGAACTTTCTTTAGACAATATTATGTTAATCACATCTAATTTACTATAAAAATACTTTATTTGTTTGAAAAATCTTTCACTAATCTAGAAAAGCTAATGAAAAAACTACTAAATAGCTAATACTATTTAGAAAAACCATCCATGCATAGGTTTGTCAGGTTGGTTGGGGCTAAAAGGCCACATTTCGGATATGTGCATTTCAGTATTTCAACTCTAAATTGTGACATTTGGTCGTTCTGTGCATATGTCCTATTTGAAATATCTTTGAAGCTGGCCATTTATTTTAACCTCATTAAATAATATATTTTTTTAAACTAGACACCCCAGGGTATTTCAAATTGTGGTATCTTAATAATTTACATGCACTAATACTACAACCAGCCTTTGTCAATGCAGTCTGAGGAAGCATCACAAGTTTAGTGTGAAGTACTGATTGCATTTGGAATCTCTTGTTGTGATTCTTTTTTCTAGGATAACGTTTGGGGGAGTTTTTTAATAGAGAGGAGTGGTTGTATGAGAGCCTTTTATGTTTGGATCTGCTCTTGTGTTTACTGCTAAGGGAATGGAGAAGAGAGGAAGCCATCGTGGATATACAGACAGAAGAGGTAGTATACATAGATAAAACTTCTTCAATCATCATATTTTGAGAGTTGCTGATAAAAAAAATAGACAATGAAGGATGTCAAAGGCCTTTTCTGCATCAGATTCCCATACGATATTAATATGTTTGTGTGTATTATCAGTCAGTTGTCTACCCACTTGGTCTGGGTGGAGCAGGGAAGGAAAAAGGGGACTGATTCTATTGGCGAGTATTTTAGTATATATTTTAACGAAGGGAAATTAGTCTGAGGCAAATGTCATGGCTTTCCTGGGTTGGGGATGGTGACTGCATGTGCTCTTACATTTTCCATGGAAATATTGCCAGAGTTTATGTATGAGCAGAAGAGAGTTAAAAGAAGTGGGTAGATAAGTGTGATAATATGAACTGGTCAGGCCATTTGTACCTGATGCTAAGTGCTGGCCCTTTTGCTCTCTCCACTTCCTTTAATTCAATAGGGTTTTCCATAGTTCTGTCGTAAATGTGAGCAAGCTGACAGATTTCAAGTACTCATTAATGTCCTACAGGGTTGGCTGATTGACAGGCTAATCATCTTTAAGGTTACATAGTTACATAGTTATATAGGCTGAAAAAAGACATGCGTCCATCAAGTTCAGCCTTTCCTATATCTGTTAATTTGTTGCTGTTGATCCAAAAGAAGGCAAAAAACCCCAGTTTGGCTCATTCCAATTTTGCACTAACCAGGGAAAAAAATCCTTCTTGACCCCAAAATGGCAGTCAGATTTCTCCTTGGATCAATAAGCGGTTTCCCCATAATTCAAGATGATGTGCCCGAATATTATGTTTTTCCAAGTATTTATCCAGTTGCAGTTTAAACATCTGTACAGACTCCGATAAAACTACCTCTGCAGGCAAAGGTTTCCACATCCTTATTGTCTTTACTGTAAAAAAACCCTTTCCTCTGCTTTAGACGAAATCTCCTTTCTTCCAGTCTGAACGCATGACCACGTGTCCTATGCATAGTCCTGTTTATGAACAGATTTCCACACAATGGTTTGTATTGGCCCAGAATATATTTATATAATGCTATCATATCCCCTAAACTCTCATATCCCCTAAACTAAACAGATTTAAATTTGTTAACCTAGTGCTATGATATCCTTTGTGACAGTCATGTAGGATTGGTGGTAGAAGGGAGGTATGTTTCTCCTAGATTCCTTTCCTATGTGGAGTAACACCTGAGACTTCCACCTGCTAGGTGATTAATTAAGTGAATTAGAGGGTGGATATAAAAGGGAAACCAGGAGGGCAGGTAGCTCTCTCTGACTGAGGACACAGAAAGCCTGTCTGTGGAAGAGACCTGTGAGTAAAGGTTGCTGGACATATTATGTTATGTTAAGTTGGCAGAGAGAAGCTCTCCAGCTGGTAGTGAGGGACATCCTATGTATAGTAAGTGCCGGACAGGCAAGGTGTTTCTTTTGTTACTGTTATATTTCTTTTGTCCCTGCATCCTTTCTAATAAACCTGACCCTGTGTCAGATTGCACGAATTTACTGCTGTGTGCCTGGATTGAATGAAGACAGCGCTTGTCCCTTGACCTCAGCGAGGGGCGATCCCAGACCTACCTCACAATTGGTGGAGAATGCGGGCACGTCACTAGACGCAACCGGTGGCTGTTAAGATTGCGGAGCAATACCGTGGAGACGTTGCCGGGGTGACGCAACACATTTAAGTGTCATAAAATGGATGACGTGGTGACTGCCTTGGTGCGATCGGCTTCTGCTCAGCTGGAGGCTACCAGTGAGCAACAGCGCACAAATATACACTTGCAGGAAGCAAACCGCCTGTTGGCAGCCCAGCTGGTTGCATTAACCGAGGCCACAAACCAGGACCGCCAGACGCTGCAGGAGGTGGTGCAGGGCCTGGCAAATCTGCCAAACACGCAACCAGAATCCCCGCACAGGGTTATCCCTGTGGGCCACTATTTGCAAAAGATGACCCCAGCGGATGATGTGGAGGCGTTCCTCGCAACGTTTGAAAGGATAGCTATGCAAGAAGCGTGGCCCAGGGCACGTTGGGCAGGCTTGGTGGCCCCATTCCTTGTAGGGGAAGCACAAAAGGCTTATTTTGATCTTGACCCGGAGGCAGCCAAAGACTTTGATAAACTCAAAGCAGAGATCCTTGCTCGTTTGGGTGTCACTTTAGCTGTCAGAGCTCAGAGAGTACACCAGTGGGCATACAATATGGAGAAGCCGCCGCGTTCCCAGATGTTTGACCTCGTCCATCTGACCAGGAAGTGGCTACAACCAGATGTTTTATCAGCAACTGAGGTGGTGCAACGTGTCGTCATGGACCGATACCTAAGGGCTCTACCCCCAGCATTAAGAAAGTGGGTAAGCCATGGAGATCCTAAAACAGCAGACCAGCTTGTGGATCTTGTGGAACGGTATTCTGCTGCTGGCGAGCTGTTGTGTGGCACCCAGCGCTCAACCGTCCGGATGGCAAGAGTTCCTGGTAAGACTGTTCTGGGGTTTATGGGAGCTGGGAAGAATGTAAAGACTTTCCGTGATAAGGATGAGACTGTGGGCTCAGGAAAACCTAACCTGCAGGATTATGGACAAAGCAGAGATATAAGATGTTTTCGTTGCCATGAGTTGGGTCATATTGCTATGAACTGTCCTGGGACTGTTGAACCTATGCAGTGTGATGCAGCCTTTTTGAAGAAACGTATGTCTATGTTTGCTCAAGTAGTGTGTACTGCTACCAGCTCAGAAGGTTCTAACAGACACCTGTGTGAGCTGACAGTGGATGATAAAAAGGTGGTGGCTTTGTTAGACTCCGGGAGTGTAGTAAGTCTAATAAAGGCCAGCCTCATAGGTTCTTCTAACAGGCAACCCGACACTTTCACAGTAACTTGTGTACATGGGGATACTTGTGAGTACCAAACTGCTGTAGCTTGTATTTCAACTCCCTATGGTTCCGTGTGTCACAAGGTGGGGGTAGTCCCCGCCTTAATGCATGAGGTTATTCTGGGAAGGGATTTTCCTTATTTTTGGAAATTATGGGAGAACAATCTTGTGGTTAAAGATGGCGCCCCTGTTAGGCCTTCACCGGCTAACCTAAGCCCTGAACCATTTGAGAGTTCCCCAACGGAGGATGTAGTTGGGGTGTCGGCAGAAAGGCCCCTATCCTTTCCCTTTACTGTTATGGCAGGGGACTTGGAAAACCCCCTGTCAGAGACAGAAACTCAAGGGATCCCACAGCCATGTATAGCTGATTTAGAGGTCAGAAAAGACGACTTTCAAAGTGAGCAGTTGAGGGACCCTACACTGACTCACGCCAGAGAAAACGTAAAAGTAGTTAATGGGGTACATGTGGAGCCTGGAGCTAGGCTTGCTTTTCCCTATATGGTCCTGGAAAATGATTTACTATACCAAGTTGATAAAAAAGGGGAGGATACCGTGCATCAGCTAGTGGTTCCAAAGGCCTATAGGAGGACAGTATTAGATTTGGCACACGGGCACATTGTGGGTGGCCATTTGGGGATCCAGAAAACTACAGAGAGAATATTGCTAAGATTCTGCTGGCCTGGCATGCATCGTGATATAAAAGAGTATTGTGAATCCTGCCCCGAGTGTCAGATGTATGCACCTATGCCTCATTTCCGTAGCCCCTTAGTTCCCTTACCGATAATCGAAGTACCCTTTGATCGGATTGGGATGGATTTGGTTGGTCCCCTGATAAGGTCAGCCCGTGGTCACCAACATATTTTAGTCATAATGGACTATGCTACACGCTATCCAGAGGCCATACCTTTGCGCAATACGTCGTCTAAGACCATTGCAAAGGAGTTGGTTCAGGTTTTCAGTAGGGTAGGCATTCCAAAAGAAATACTTACCGATCAAGGAACCCCCTTTATGTCTAACGTGATGAAGGAACTTTGTAAATTGTTTAAGGTGTCTCAACTACGTACCTCAGTCTATCACCCTCAAACTGATGGTTTAGTGGAGAGATTTAATAAGACTCTTAAGCAGATGTTAAAGAAAGTAGTGGACAAAGACGGGAAAAATTGGGACTTTTTGCTTCCGTATCTAATGTTTGCGGTAAGAGAAGTGCCTCAGTCATCTACAGGGTATTCACCATTTGAGCTGGTATATGGTAGACATCCACGTGGGTTGTTGGATGTGGCTAAAGAAACTTGGGAAGGACAGGTCACTCCCTACAAAAGTGTAATAGAACATGTTTCGCAAATGCAGGACAGAATTGCAGCTGTGATGCCAATTGTGAAAAAACACCTAGAACAGGCTCAAGGAATACAAAAAAGGGTTTATGATAGGGGTTCTAAGATCCGTACATTTGCACCAGGGGATCGCGTGTTGGTACTTGTCCCTTCCATAGAGAGCAAGTTCCTAGCTAAATGGCAGGGTCCTTTCACTATAATAGAAAGAGTAGGTGAAGTGAATTATAAAGTACACCAACCAGGTAAAAGAAAACCTGAGCAGATATACCATGTGAATCTGCTCAAGGCTTGGAAAGACAGGCCAGCTCTGGCTACGACAGGTGTTTTTTCAGTGTGTGATGGCTCCGTAATACCACATGTTAATATAGCTGAGTCTCTGTCTGACAGACAGAAGAAAGAGGCTAGACAATTGGTGTTTCGTAATAAAAATTTCTTTTCTGAACAACCAGGGCAGACCCCCCTCATAAAGCATGACATCATAACGGATCCTGGAGTAAAGGTACATGTAAGGCCCTATAGAATCCCTGAGGCTAGACGAGAGGCAGTGTCTAAGGAGGTAAAGGAGATGCTGGAATTGGGGGTGATCGAAGAGTCCCATAGTGAGTGGTCCAGCCCAATTGTGTTAATTCCGAAACCGGACGGTACTATAAGATTCTGTAACGACTTTAGGAAGTTAAACTCGGTGTCTAAGTTTGATGCATATCCTATGCCACGGGTGGATGAGCTCATAGACCGACTGGGAACAGCTCGCTACATCACAACTTTAGATCTGACAAAAGGTTATTGGCAGATTCCCCTGACGGACACTGCCAAAGAAAAGACAGCATTTTCCACACCTGACGGCTTGTTCCAATATGTAAATATGCCCTTTGGCCTACATGGGGCCCCTGCCACCTTCCAAAGGTTAATGGATAGAGTGTTAAGACCGCATAGGCAATATGCCTCTGCCTATCTGGATGATATAGTGATACATAGCCATGACTGGGAGACACACCTATTGAACGTACAGGCAGTCATTGACGGTTTACAGGAAGCAGGTCTGACAGCAAACCCAAAAAAATGTTGCATTGGGTTAGAAGAAGCAAAATATTTGGGTTACATAATAGGAAGAGGTATAATCAAGCCCCAGGTTGACAAACTTGAGGCAATCCTACGTTGGCCCCAACCGGTGAATAAAAAACAGGTGAGGGCATTCCTGGGTATTGCCGGTTATTATAGAAGGTTCATACCCCATTTTGCGGCCATGGCGGGTCCCCTGACTGATCTCACCAAGGGAAAAGACTCAGTAATGATAAGGTGGAACCCTGACGCTGAAAAAGCGTTCCAAACTCTGAAATTGGCCCTTTGTTCCCAGCCGATCTTGATCACGCCTGATTTTAAAAAAGAATTTGTGGTACAAACAGATGCCTCTGAGACAGGAATAGGGGCTGTCTTGTCGCAAATCAGGAATGGAGAGGAACATCCTGTGCTTTATTTAAGCAGGCAGTTGAATAAGCACGAGAGAAGGTATGCAATTGTGGAGAGGGAATGTCTGGCTATTAAATGGGCCCTTGAGTCCCTCAGGTATTATTTGTTGGGAAGGAAGTTTAGGTTGGTCACTGACCATGCCCCTCTGAAATGGATGTACCTGAATAAGGAGAAAAATAGCAGAGTGACTAGATGGTTTCTAGCTCTGCAGGCCTACAATTTTACAGTGGAGCACAGGTCTGGTCGGCTGCAGGGAAATGCGGACGCACTGTCACGTGTGCACTGTCTTGCGGTTCCTGATGCTCATTCCCGGGGGCCTGAGCTGAGGGGGGGGGATATGTGACAGTCATGTAGGATTGGTGGTAGAAGGGAGGTATGTTTCTCCTAGATTCCTTTCCTATGTGGAGTAACACCTGAGACTTCCACCTGCTAGGTGATTAATTAAGTGAATTAGAGGGTGGATATAAAAGGGAAACCAGGAGGGCAGGTAGCTCTCTCTGACTGAGGACACAGAAAGCCTGTCTGTGGAAGAGACCTGTGAGTAAAGGTTGCTGGACATATTATGTTATGTTAAGTTGGCAGAGAGAAGCTCTCCAGCTGGTAGTGAGGGACATCCTATGTATAGTAAGTGCCGGACAGGCAAGGTGTTTCTTTTGTTACTGTTATATTTCTTTTGTCCCTGCATCCTTTCTAATAAACCTGACCCTGTGTCAGATTGCACGAATTTACTGCTGTGTGCCTGGATTGAATGAAGACAGCGCTTGTCCCTTGACCTCAGCGAGGGGCGATCCCAGACCTACCTCACACCTTCTTTAGAATAGGTGCCCAAAATTGCACAGCATATTCAAGGTGCGGCCTTACCATTGATTTATACAGAGGCAAAATTATATTTTTATCCCGCGAATTGATTCCCCTTTTTATACACAACAGTACCTTACTGGCCTTAGCAACCGCAGACTGACATTGCACATTGTTGCCTAGTTTGTGGTCTATAACAATGCCCAAATTCTTCTCATTTGTCATTACCCCTAATTCAATACCGTTTAGGGTGTAGGTTGCTTGTGCATTCCCTACCCCAAAGTGCATAACTTTACATTTATCTACATTGAATTTCATCTGCCATTTGTGGGCCCAGTCCTCCAGTCTATCTAGATCCCTCTGCAGCACTGTAATATCCCACTTGTACTGTATTACTTTACCTAGTTTAGTGTCATCTGCAAACACAGAAACATAACTTTCAACACCTATTGCAAGGTCATTTATAAATATGTTGAATAAAATTGGTCCCAGAACAGAACCCTGAGGGACACCACTTACCACTTTTGACCAGCTTGAACATTTACCATTTATAACAACTCTCTGTTCTCTGTCTCTAAGCCAATGTTCTACCCAAGAACAAGAATTTGCATCTAGACCAATTTCCTTCAGTTTGAATACTAACCTATTGTGTGGAACCGTGTCAAACGCCTTGGCAAAATCCAAGTAGATTACATCCACTGCCACACCCTGATCTACACTTCTACTTACTTCTTCGTAGAATGCAATTAAATTAGTTTGACAGGACCTATGTTTCATAAAACCATGCTGATTTTCCCTAATAATACTGTTCTTCCCAATGAATTCTTGAATATTATCCCTGAACAGCCCTTCAAATACTTTCCCAGCCACGGAAGTTAAGCTCACAGGTCGATAATTTCCGGGCACAGAGTTTGAACCCTTTTTGAATATAGGAACCACATCTGCCTTCCTCCAATCCTCTGGTACAATTCCTGAAAGAAAAGAATCCCGAAAGATTAGAAACAGAGGTTCACTTATTTCCTGACTCAGCTCCTTAGGTACTCGTGGGTGAATACCGTCTGGCAGCACCTTGTCCTGAGTTGTCCAATCACAGTCTGACTGCATTTTTTCAATAGTCCTATGTATTTCCATTGCCATAGGTTCCTCAATATATACTGAGGAAAAATAGTTATTTCAAGTTTCTGCTTTTTCCTGGTCCTCCTTAACCAACACTCCCATCTCGGTTTTTATAGGTTATATAACTTAGAGTAATAGTTGGCAAATGCTTCCGCCATATGAGTCAAATTTTTTATTAGCTGACCTTTATGATCTCTAATGTGCGGAGGTCTATGGGGTGCAGTAATGTGTTGGAGTTTTCTAGCTGATTTGTTGAAATTATCATGTAATTTAAGCAAAAGTAATTATTTGTCTAATTGCAATGTTTCTTAATGTGAGATGCCAGACTAATGAATCTGCCCCCTAATTAGAGCTTTATGGACATTACATAGTTTTTCTATTCATGTATCTGGGGTTTGGTTTTCCTGAAAATAGTTAGGTGTGACTGGATTTGTGTTTTATGTTCTTTAGACATTAGTAGGTTATCACTTAGTTGCCAGGTACCTTTTACAACAAAAGGATAGATTTCCTTGATAAACTGATAATAGCCAACCCCACAGCCCATTGCCCCTTACAATGTTGCCTTATCCATAAAGATGTAGTCAATTCGGAAGTAAGTTTTGTGTGGGGCAGAGAAGAGAGAATAGTACCAAGGGATGAAACATTCTCCATGAATCATAAAGTTGGTGGAGCGTACTCAGCAATTCCAACCCCAATCTGTGTATGTGTTTGCAGCATGAACCTTGTGGAATTGCAGAGTTATCTATGAGAGGATCTATAGTGGCATTAAGGTCACCACATAAAATAACATGGCCCTCCTTACATTTGTCTAAGTTATTGAGTAATTTAGTGACAAATTGTATTAAAATAAGATACCTTATTTGTGTATTAACACAAAAGGTAAATGTTTTGGGAATAATATGGAGACTCCGGCTGTTTTTGCTTTGGCCATTGAGTGAAATTGCCAATTAAAATCTTAAAACGTGATGTTTAGATTGTTTGAAGTGAGTTTCTTGGATACATAGGATATTTGCTTCTCTCCTTTTGGCATCATCCCATAGGAGTCTCTATTTGTACAGAGTATTTAGGCCTTTAACAATCAGTGACAGGACATTTTAATTCAGCCATGATTAATAAGGCCCATACAAATTAGGAGCGTGTTATGTGTGGATGGCATAGAGTTTCAGAACCCACAGAAAAAAGTATGGCATCACTTTTGACTCGCATGGACCTGCCCTGCTAAGGTTTGCTGCATACTATAGTATGGATCATATAAATACTTAAAACAAACATAATAACATAAACAAAAAAAAACAGTAAACAACTGACCTAAACTATCCATGTGGTGATATATGTGGCCTGTGCTAACATTATCTTTGTAGCACTTAAGGAAGTTGAAGATTAAAAGAAAAAAACAAAGATAACCAGAGCCATGTATTGAGCTTGCATAGCAGTTACAGTGGGCAATAGTGTAGCTATTGAAAGGGGAGGAGAAGGTCCTTGAGTTGAATCAACTCACCCCATATAAATTGGTGTATTAGGTAAAGTGATTAAATGGTTGTTTTATGGAAGAATACCATGGGTGGTATAGAAGATTTGTAGTGTGTGTATGGAAAAAGTTTTTTTTTTTTTGTTTTTTTTATGGCAGAAAAATATAAAAAATGGGAGGTTAGGAGAGAAATTATGAAAGACAGGCAGGCAAGGTCTGTAGACTCTCTAGAATTATTAAGGACTACAAACCCTGAAATCTGTGAAATCTGTTTGTTTGATATCAAAACAGTGGATGCAGATACGAACATCTCAAGGGAGGTTGGTTTTTATGCCCTTGGGTTTAGATACCCTGTGAATGCGATCTAATCGGAATTTTGAGAAGACATTTTTATCAAAGAGGGCTGCAAATAATTATTGTATCAGTTCTGATTATGGTATTTCCTTAGTTATAGCTCTCAGATGAATATTGTTCTTCTGGGTGAATTCCGCCATCTTTCATTCCAGGTGGTCAGTCCTCTCCCCCAAATTGTCAACATCCTGCCTCAGAGAAACAGCTTTGTCTTGAATGGAATTTCTGAGTTCCGTCATCTCCTGAAGGAGGTTATTTGTGTGTGAGGTGAGTAGTTGTGCGTCATGGGCATCTTGTGTATTTCTCGTGGGAGATGGTGGGCTCAAGAGTGAAGTTGAGTTGCGGCCTATTGAGGTATCAGAATTGTCCTCCAATTTATGTGCTAGGCTCAAGTCCTAGAAAATTCTGGACCAAAACCAAAAATTCAGGGTTCACTTAGCCAAAACCGAAAATGACCCCCAACCTTTAAAAATAATAAAAAATCCCACACTTTTAATAAAAGTAAGTTACACACCAAAATTGTACAAAACATTTAATAACAATGTTACATATAAATATGTAATGTTCCAGCATGTACTGGTTGCTGGGCACGATAGGAGTGTGATTGCTGTCGACAATCATATATAAAGTTAATGTTGTATTTTTTTTTTTTGTCCAATTTTGGTGTGTTAACCACACTTTTATTAAAAGTAAGTAACACCCCACAATTGGACAAAAAAAATCAACAATATGCCTTGGCATCACACTCCTATCATACCCAGGTAACCAGTAAATGCTGGAACCTAGGCATGATGGGACTGTGATTGCTGTTAGCAATCACACTCCTATCATGCCAAGTCAGCCAGTACATGCTGAAACCTGGCTAGCTGCCCCCCTTGTGTATTGATGCTGCCAGCAGTATGGGGTCTGCACATCACTTACAGCCTCCTGTACCATGTCCCACCACACATCCATGCTACCACACACACACTCATTCATTAACAGATTCATTCCCTCAATCACCCATACTCATTCAAACACCCTCCACCACCCCCTTACCTGCACTACAGCTCTCTCGATGGCGTTCAGACTTCAGCAGGGGGCACGGCCTCCCTCTGTGTTCTATTGTACTGCACAGAGGAAGCAGGACTGGAGCAGAGTCATGTGATGTCACGTACATTCATGTGAATCTGCTGGGTTCCTCTTGCTCTGTGCAGTACAAAAGACTCTCCCACAGGTAGGCATCAGGGCTCTTGTGATCCCGGTTGCCCTGCTCACACGGGCTGCACCTAGAGGTCCCGCGGGCCGCATGTTGGACGCCCCTGTCATAGATGTATGACAGACAAAATGCACTTTTTGCCTGCCAAGTGTATAACAGTGATTTTTAGCAGGCTTGAAGTTTCTAATCCTTCATAGGAAAGCAGACATTCTTCATTAACAATCTTATTTTAATGGTCTGTGCTCTTAAATAAGATAGGGATTCATATCTGATTGCTAATGATGTTTTTTTTTCATTAATATGATTTGACCTGACTGTTTAATCATGTAGATTATACCATTACTTTAATGGCAAGCCATATCATTATCAGGAATGTGAATTTAGGCCTCATAGAATTTTAATACCAGCTTTAAGGAGAAAATTGAGAATTCATGTTTTTTATATTAAAGATATACATATAAGTTAAAGTTTGTCTCCTGACATTCACAGTTTACATTAAACTTTAACATATTTACTATTACCTGGATATTGATTTATTGATGATAAGGCATATCAAAGCATAAGTAAAATATGGATGGCAATTCTGCAAATCTAAATAATTTGAATAATTATTGATAAAAGTAACATTTAATAATACATTTGTTAATGCAAATGATTAAAGGAAACATGAATACTACATGAACAAAAATTCTCAGATAATCTAGAAATCAAAGTAATTCACTCTATGCATTTTAGGAGAAGAACTCAGAAAAATACACAGAGCTTATCTTAAATAATGATCATTTCACAGTAATAACCTTTGCAAGAATGAGTTCTTTGTGGCAATGTGCTTGGTATTCAGTATGCAACCATCCTGTCAGTGCTGCCAATGTCGACTGAGAAATGTTCAAAGGAGTTTGAAAAATATTGACAAACCCTCAACCTGTGTGTTACATGCAGATAAGAACAGCTAAATTATGTTTACTTAAATTTCTAGACCAGCATGAATCCATGGAATGGTAAGCCTAAAACTACAGGCGCCGAAAATGTTGTTTATTCATTTTTTACACTTTTGCATTTTCTTTGATTGCGTGATTACAGCCCTGGCACCACTCTTAAGATTTATTTTTTTCTTAGATCACATTTAAAAAGAAAACTGCAGAAAATAAGCAAAAAATACATGCTATTTTAATAAGAATCTACTTGTTTGTGTCAACTCTAATTTTAAGTAATAATGTGCTGCAGCTTTACAAATGCAGCCCACTTTATAATAGATTGTAGAAAATTAAGCACCACTCAGGCTTATACATATTTGAGATAGTTATGCAGTTTTTCACTGTTTCATTTTAAATGTTCTGTGATCTTGCTTTCTAAACCCCAACCATTTATAAACCATGTATGTAAATGTATTGTAAAATAAAATATGTAGCTACAGCTAACCGATCAGGTTGTGTTATGTTATATATCCAGGGTTTTGTTATACATACACCAAAACAAGTTTTATTGTAGGTAAAGCCAGAAAAGCAGATTAACTACAATATCAATGATATTATATTAAAGCAAAAGTACTAACAAAAAAAAATCTGAACTAAAAACTATGGGAAGAATTCACTAATCCTCATAGTTAAATTATGGGAATTTATACAGCATGGAATGGTGGCATCCTTAATTAGTTCACTGTTCTAAGAGAATGGCCAGGTTTATCATGAGTTCTATTTAAATCAGTTTGAAAGTTTTGGTTTTCAGTTCAACTTGAGCAAGTTACATACAGTTGGGAGTCGGTTAGTCATGGCATCACTAATGCCACTAAAAAAATCACATCATAAATACTTTTAAATCTCTGAGGTTTGTACAGCCATCTTTCAAAGCCATTTGGTATTTACAAGTTATACATTAATAAAAACATAACAGATTTAGACGTTTTAGGATAACTGATATTTTTGCTCATTGATTTTTTTTTTTTCCTGTGTTTGGAAAATAGACTATTTTAAGAGTAAATTAAGTTCAGTTTTTGTTTAAGATTTACTTTACAAAATGTCAGATTTAGAAACAGGTGCAAAAATTATACTCAGTTTCTAATTAGCTACTGTTAACAAAACAAATGCCACAAAATTATTTCCAACAGAGACATTAAATCCCAAGATCAGTTTTATACTAAAGTAAATATCCATTTCTTAACTTGAAGAAATACTGTCAAATGCACATTTTCCCTACAGTTCTTATTAAAACCAATGCCCCTACTGTCTTGAACCTGCATTTTTTATTTGAGTAGGTATGAAATATAAATGTTTAAAAAAAAATCGATGCTGTCTGAAAATATTTTCAGTAGAGGATACAGATGATAATTACAATCATTTAAGCACACTGCAGTATCAGAATACTAGACTAGATGTGCCGCTTCTCCATCTTCGATAGCAGTTCCTGTGTAAGAAATAAAAACATTATAAAATAGGACTACATTGAATTGTTCTAGACAAAGACTATAAAGCCAAAACATTTGTATATGATTTGTAATAGGTTTCAACAACAAAAATCTGCTTAAGTGATATGTAAAGTTGCTTGAACAGCACAGAAGCTGCAAACATTAAAGAGTTCTTGCACATCTTTAATAACTTTGCATATTTTGTTATTGTCAACAGATTATTTTTTCCCACTTGTTCTTACTGTTTGGATATTAAATGGACTGTTTCACTTTAACAAAACATTAATTGCAATGTCTAGTATGTTGCACACCTTAGCAGACCAGTAGTTTTATTTTTTTCTTGGAAGGTTTAAATAACAGACACAATCAACAAGCTTTTTCTTTAGGTTCCATGGCAACAGTTAGTGCATGTTTTCTGTCGCTTAACAAATTTAGTGTGCCGGACAACAATTATGGACAGGAATGATGTTTCTAATGCTACACGTAGTAATAGTATTAAATTCAGAATATCTGATGACTCTGGCAGCCGCAGACAACCTGCGCTGCTAACCGGCACTTACACTGGGGCTTCTATGATCTTAGTCTTGTAGTCAGACCTCTATTTGAGGTCCGATTATAAGACTACCTTGAATATAAGATTTGCTCTCAAAAAACCCTTATCTTATTTTCGAGCAAATACAGTATATATTGATAAGAATTATACTGCACCACCCACAGTGTCAAAATGTGAATAAACCGCTGGGTTTAGGGAATTTTGTTTTACTAATTTTTTTTTTTTTTTTTAACTTTGTAATTCTAGTATCATGATTTTCTTTTTTTATTTATCTACTTTTCTAAAAAATAACCTCTGTATAGATATAGCGGGAGGCACAATTTTCTGTTCTTGCTCCAGGTGCAAAAAGAGCTAGCTACAGCTCTGCCCCTCTCAGATGTCACTGACACATTTAATGTAATGCTGTTTATGGGCAAATGTATCCCTGACTACCTGTTCAGGCCCACAATGGCACTGACAAGCTGTTTGGGGAGTGAGTGACATGTTAAATGGTGAAGGCTGGGGGCCCAAAGAGGAGGAGCAGAAAATGGGTGAGTTTAGAGGGGTTATGTTCGTTGAGGGGAGGAGTTAGTAATATTGCCACACCCACCTGGGGCACCAAAAAAAGTTTGCAGCTAGGCATCAGTGACCCTAGGCTCAGCCCGGATGGGGACTCCCATGATTCAAACCTATAATCTCTAATACACACATCTCAAGATAATTGGAACCTTAGTACTCTATAATTTGAATGGAGTGGTTAACATATACTTTATCATAGACAGACACAGCGGGAGTTGAGAATGCTGCCAGTGAGCTTGCCATCTAGCGTAAGTTAATTCATATGTTTACTGAATTAGTAATAATCAAAACAAAGCAAGAATTCAGCTGATGCCTAGGGAATACCATTAAAAAAACACCTAAGGCACAAATATTGTGGATTCATATATATTGCTTAACCCACAACTACATCAAAGTACCCCAAGTTTTTATTGCTTACCAAAGAGCTGCATTAATGGGACGGCACTGCCATGTAACCCAAATGAGTCTCCCAAGTAATTTGAAGCCCCAAGGGGCTGCTCAACCCCTGAGGTTTGGTCAGAATGTGCATAACACATAGCTTCTCTATTTTTGTTTATTAGTTGTGCTATGCATATTTGCAGGTTCTGACCAAACCTTAGGGTTGAGCCACACAACTGCTTGCCACTCTTGCCACACAACTGCTTCATTTATGGTGCCCAGAGAAGGCTTTAAATTGGTTGAGAGTCTCATTTGGGTTAAAATTAAGTGCAGTCCCAATGATTCAGCAACTTGGTAAGCAATACAGCCATAAAAAAATGCCAAAGCAAGCAGAAAATATAGCGCACTTGCTTAACTACCTTGTAGAAAATCTATACATATAAAAATATTCTTTATTAGTCTTTATAAAAACCCATAAAGTGCAGTATAAAGACCAGAATGGAGGTTACGTCTCATGTTTCGTCTGAATGGCTTAATCATAAACGTTACCCGCAGCCTCTACCATCATTTAAAAAAAAACATAAACAGACCAATCAAAATCTTATTCACCTAATTCTAACAGTATCCAATAACCACATAAATTCCATAGAATCAGATTAAGGTGTGATAGTTGGATACTAAACCAATTACTGGCGTAGTATAATAAAACATTATATTAAACTCTTTTCAAAGTCAGAGGGTGTGACAGTAGTAATGAACAATGTTGTCTAATTAAAATGCAATAGCAAATTACAAGGTGGATATAATCTTACTATAATATAAATTCCAGAGATGTTTGCTGGAATAGTATTCTTGATTTAAATCGTGATAAATTAATTGATAAAAGATTACATAAATAAATTATACAAAATATATACCGTATTTGCTCGAAAAATACCACTCGACTTATAATCGAGGTCGTCTTCTAATCAGACCTCTTTCTGCTGGGGCCATGCTGCTTACCGGGCTTTGGTCACGAGCAGCGTCTCTGCTTCTAGCAGCAGGAGAACAGGAAGCTAGCAGCGTCCTCACATAACTCTACCTCCCCCCTCCTTCCTGTGGGGGCGGGGCCAGAGAAGTTGCTCGCACAGGCGGGCCCCTGCAGAAGTCTTCGAGTGAGAGATCTGCAGTTCAGGTAAGGGGGTGGGGGATGCTTTTTGTGATGTGTGAAGTATGTGTGATTAATGGAATAAATGAGTATTTAAATGTTTGTGAATGTGTGTGTGTGTGTGATAGCAAGGATGTGTAAGGGGGGTGGTGGTGGTAGCATGGCATAGGGAGGCTGTAATCCCACTACTATCATCCCCAGGTTCCAGCATGTACTGGCTGCCTTGGCTTGATAGGAGTGTGATTGCTGTTAGCAATATATATATATATATAGATATATATCTATATATAGATATATAGATATATATATATATATATATATATATATATATATAGATATATAGATATCTCCAGAAATGCATTTTAACCCCCTATATGCCACTCAGCCCAATGATATGCCTTTTAACTCCCTATATGCCAGAGTGGCATATAGGAGTATAAGGCATATCATGGGGCAGAGGGACATATAGGGGGTTAAAAGGCATATCATGGGGCACAGTGGCATATAGGAGGGTATAAGACATTTCTGGAGGCAGAGTGGCATATAGAGGGTTAAAAGGCACATCATGGGACAGAGTGGCAAATAGGGGGGTATAAGGCATTTCTGGGGGCAGAGTGGCAAGCCTGGGGGCAGATGTGCATAACTGGGGGGGGCAGGTTGGCAAATAAAAGGAAACAAAAAAATATATATTTTTCTCAATCATAGCTTTTATTAAATATGAAAAAATAGTTTACATGAATTAATATTTACTAGTAAAACTTTTCCTATAGGGTAGTCTTATATTCAGGCTTTTTGTTTTTTCCTAAATTAATATTTTGATTTTGGGGGGTCATCTTATAATCAGGGTCGTCTTATAATCGAGCAAATATGGTATATACAATATAAATAATTTATACAATATAAAGATAGAAACATTACATAAATCCAATGCTAAACATAAAATCAATTAAATAAAAATGTAATCAAATGCAAATATTAATTAAATCAGCCACTAGAGTCTAATAAAGCAATTTGTTTCCTATTCACGATTAACACCTAATGAAGCCCTAGTGCCCATTTTAAATATCCAGAAGACTTCTCTTGTATTTAAGAGGGTTTTCATATAGATGGATGAAAAAAATATGGCATTATATCCTACAGACGTTTGAAAGTGTCTATTGACTGAAGATTTGATGTTATTACAATTTCAAGCATTTGTTTTTTCTCACAACATTCAACTAGTACAGCCCACATATTGTATTTGACATTGTTTACAGCTAACTAACCATTTTTGTATTACAATTGATATAATCTTACATTTTAAATTTCTGTCGATCGGTAGTTTTAGTTATATTAACAAATTTATAAAAATATTGCAAAAATGCTAAAATTCTGTTACACTTGTTCATTCGTTTGCCTGCTATAGATGAGTTAGCTCTTCTCTCACACGTTTTCTGGGTTCGGTTGCCAGTAGTTACAGGATGATGCGTTATCTAGGGTAATACAGCCATGATTATCATTTTAGCAGCATTCCCAGAAAATCTGTTTAAGGTACATGTGTTAAGCATTGAGCCCATTAAATCTGGTGCTGCTTATTAAGTATTAACAAATGCAAACTCCAGAAGAAACACTCAAGGACATGATGCAAAAGGGTTCCTACAGCAAAAGAGAAAAAGGCTATAGTTCACAGATTTATATATACAGTGTCCTCCACTAATATTGACACCCTTGGTAAATATGAGTAAAGAAAATTGTCCTTATTGTTTAATATTTGATCTTTTTTATTGGTGCCACAGTTATAAATTCACATGAACAAGATATATTTGAAGTATATTCCCGTTGATATTTCTCAGTACACCTGGGAGAGGATGTGTGTCTATATTGTCTCAACGAACTGAGGAGAGGATGGTGGTGCATGGGGTGAGTCCTCTGCTCTGAACAGAGGATCATTTTTTTTAAATTACTTTGATTTAATTTTAAAACCTGGTCATACGATGTAAGTCTTGGTTCATTTATGCTTTAGAATGCTGTAGTAGAAAATGGAAGATATCCACAATGCTATTGAATTATAGGACTGCTAGTCATAAGACTCAGTTAGGCATATGGAGGATTATCAGAAAAGACTCTATAGTATAGTGTATCAAAGTTAAAAATCAGAATACAATTTATTATCAACTCACCAGACAATTGGCACTGATACCGGGTCAAGTGTTACAAGTGCTTATAAAGTTACGCAGGTTACCGGTCCAGAGATGTTGTTCCAAATGGTAGCAAGGAAAGTCCTCCGGATGGCAGATAGGGAAATAGTACCACTGTAGTCACTTGTGGCAATAGACAGTCCAGAACATAACATCAATCAGCAACTTTTAGATGATGCTTCCAACACCAGCATGTTTCATCTGAAAAAGCAGACTTCCATACATACCTGCATATACACACCATATAAATATCCCTCCCCTTTCTCCCATTGTCCAGTCCCTGATGTGTCCTCATTAAAAACAGCTTGTTCCACAGCTCCCATATAATGTTTAATGTCACATGACTTACTAGATCTGATCCAAGAATGTATCTAACGTGGACCTATCTAGATTTTAGACATTTAACACTGTCCCCGTAAGAGACTTATAAATATATTGCAAGTATTTGGGTTTGGGTGCCAGAATAGTTAAATGATAAGGCAATGATTGTGTGATAGTAATGTTGTATATTCAAAGGTAGGACTTGTCACTAGCAGGATACCTCCAGGATCATTATTGAGACCTGTAAATTTTAATGTTTTTATTAGTTATGTTACAAAAGGTCTTAATGGTATCATATGCAGATGATACAAAGGCCTTCAACAGGGGACACATTCCAGGTGGAACAACTCAAATGATTTAAGTAAGATAGAAGATTGGTTAAGAGTATGGCAGCTGCGGTTTAATGTTGATAAATACACTTGGGACATAAAAATCCCAAGGCAGAATATAGCACTGAGGGCACTGGTCTGTCAGTAACAACGGAAGAGAAGTACATGGGAGTAATTATTTCTGATGATGTAAAGATAAGCAGACAATGCAATGAAGTATTTCAAAAAGCAAGCAGTAGTAGGAAGAGTAGTAGAAGAGGGGGTAATTATGCCAGTTTTCGGATCTCTGGTCAGGCCTCACCTAGAGTATTGTGTACAGTTCTGGAGATTCCATCTCATATAAGGATATTTACACATTGGAGAGAGTTCCCAGGAGAGCTACAAAAATTATAAGTGGTTTGCAGGACAGAAATTATTAGGAAAGGTTAAAGGGTCTTAATATGTATAGTGGGGAGGAAAGATTAGAGAGTGGTGGTGCAATTAAAACATTTAAATACCCAAAGGGTTATAAAAAAGTGTAGGAGACCGCTTATTTGAAAGGAGGAACAATGTTAGAACAAAAACTAGAGGGTCAGATGTATAGATGTAAAATAAGGAAGTTCTGCTATATTCAGAGTTACTTACATAAAGCTTTCCTCACTATATGACCTGACCAAAGACTGAAAGGGGTTTAAACCCTTTACATTATGAAAAAGTGCCTGCTAGATGGGCTGAATGGTTATCTGCAGACTTATTCTCTTCATGTAAGGGCAATGGCTAAATGCCTCCTCCTTTGAAGCTGGAGTAAACACAAGACTCTTCACCAGCTAAGCCTATGCGTGGAAAATGCCTTAAGTGCTCGAAATGGACATTATTTTCCTAGTTTCCATATATATAATCTCAAGTATAAATGTGTAATTATCCAATATAGCTTACTTTAAGAATGATAGATGAAGTCTTTTATACCTTATAGGGCACACTCAATAAACATGGAAACCAAATCATAATCACAGTTCATTATTAAGGAAATACATATAGCCATAATCACAATTCAATGTTCAAAAACACACAGCCATCAGAAACAGTTTAAATATGTTTTCTGACATAAAATCAATATTTCATTTTACGTCCACAATTCTGATCTCAATAGCTCATCCCACTCAATAGCTTAATATTAAGTTGTTGACATATAATAAAGATATCAGTATAATGCTACCCCATTAAATCCATTCCCAGACAGGAAACTGATATGTAGTACCTGTGTCTAAATGTCTCTATATTGGATCAATTCAAGGGGAAAAAAAAAGTCCAGGAGTCCCATCGCATATTGTCTACCTAACAAAAAGGCAGTAGGTTGGGGAGAGGGACACTAAGGGCAAAACTCATGTACATTGTTTTATTTATTGTTTACATAAACCACATCAAATTGAAATCTTGACTTAAACCCAAAGGTGTTAACGTTTTTAATCTATGTATCCAAAATCTTGGGGACGTTCTATACCACAGAAGTTTATTCAAGTGAATTGTGGACAATTATTTTAATATAATGGCACTGGGTGTTTCTCAGATTCTATTCTGATGCCGTACACGTGTTCTCCTATTCTCTTGGATAATTTTCTTTTTGTTCCACCTATTTATCTTTTTTTTTTTTTTTTTTTTACACACACATTAAAGGATGTAGATAGCTCCCAAATGTCACAAGTGATTTTATTTTTAATTGAAAAGTTTTCCCCTGTAGTACTACTTGTGAAATTTAAAATCATTCTGGGATTATATGTGCAATTTATGCGATGGCAACATTTAAAAAAGCCTCTCTCTTTATCACTTGTGGACATTATTCTAGAAGGTCTTATTTCTGTTAAAAAGGTAAAAAGGCATCCTCTTGTAATGCCAGTTTTTTTTTCTCAAAATGTTTGTATATGAAAAGCTTCAGAATTATATTGTGTGATAAATGATTAATCAGAATGCTTGTTATTTTTTTATTTAACCATTATTTCCATCCAGTGTGTTTCTATCCAGTTTACTTATATCCTTTATCTCACAGTCCTTCATTTTTTTTTTTTTTCGCTGAATGTATTTTTTATTATATTTGCTTGGGTTCTAAACTCATTGTAAGGACACTGGGTGCCGGATCAGGTAGGAGTCTCAATGTGGGGACAGGTTTGGGTTCAGAGCATGGCTGTAGGCAGGCTGATGTATGCAGTTCAGGGCTGCGTGCCACTTTAGCCTTAGTCTTTCTCTTGGGTGCCATCTATAGGTGTTCTGAGCACAAGCATGACATAAACTTGGGGTGACAAGCTCAGTATAGGCAGGAACCTGGAAGCACACTGACAAGACAAGAGGCAGGAGCACAGCTAGAAACCCCTGGCAGGGCACACGGCAGGAGCACACATCTTGGAACCCCCTTAGGCAGGACACACGGCTTGGAAGCCCTCAGGCAGGACACACAGCTTGGAGCACAGTTGGAAGCCCTCAGACAGGGCACACAGCTTGAAAGGTAGGGAGGTCTGGGACATGCCGGGGTCTGGTAAACAAATCAGGATCAAGAACATAGCCAAGAGTCATACATGGGAGACAGATCAGATGCAGCAAAGCAGTAGCTCAGTATACAAGGCCAGGAACACAATGCTCTAGCCCTGAGGTTCAGATAACGCCTGGTTTATATTGGGCCTTAATTGATTGAATGAGAGACAAGTGTGTCAAGAGCACACATGAATAATATAGCCAAGGAGAGAAAAAATAGAATGAGTAACCCTAGAGCCACCTGGTGGAGTAGTGGATAAGCAATTCATCTAGATTCCTCATGGTTGGAGGTTCGCATCTCTGTGGTTCCTGACACTCATCTACCTCAGAACAATTTCTCTTACTGTGACAGTCTCTATATCCCTTACCATTAGTGGGTTTAAAAAAAGTTTTTGTTGAATTAAATAGTTAAATATAAAGTGTGAGAGCTAAAAAAAATTGTTGTATTGTCCATAACAGGTGTGAAACATAAATTATAATTATTGTGACTTAGATGATTAATTTAAAATGTAAAAATCTGCATCCCAGATAATTATAAAAAAATATTGTCTATATAACGCCCCCATGGGACCACGTTCACGCCAAAGGGGTTATTATTCCAGATATAATTCTCTTCCCAATCATTCATATATACAGTAGGTTGGCGTAACCCGGCGCAAACTTGGTGCTCATGGTGGTACCCTTCACCTGCAAATAGAAATTACCTGAGAATAAAAAATAATTGTGATATAAATTAAATTCAATAAAACTTAAAAGAAAATCACCTAGTAATGAGTCCATCGACTGATCAGTTCTTATTACAGCCTCAATGGAGCTTAAGCCCAAATTGTGATTAATTATTGTATACAAGGATGTTGCGTCATACGTTGACCATTTGTATGTATTTTTCAGTTTAATGTTCTCTAATTCCTGTAATACCGTCTTTTGCGTCTTTTAGATAGGAAGGGGTGATTTTAACATATGGTTAGAGATAACGATCTATAAATTCAGATAAATTTGATGGAAGTGGATTTATTAGTTTATTAGTTATTGGTTTACTTCTCCATTTTTGTGAACTTTAGTTAAATAATAAAAAAATGGGATTGTTAAATCTTGATAAATTGCATGATTTCCTTGCATATAATTTTATTATCAACTGCTGCTTAAAAGAAGGTTTTTAATCTTAAATTAAATTTCTTTGTGGGATCCATTTTTAGTTTTTCATAGGTTTGTAGTTTCACCCAAAATTCTATTTATGAGTTTTACGAGGAGTTGGCCAGGATTGGATAATGGGGGAGGGCTATGTATATGATGTGTATGAGTAGGTATGTATGGAAGCCTTCCACAGAAATCCCTGTGAAAGTCTGCATTTGCAGATGAAACATGTTGGTGTTGAAAGCTTCATCCTAACTGTTACTAATTGAAATGTTCTGTTCTGGTGTATCTGCTCCCACAAGTGACTACAGTGGTACTATTTTCCTATCTGCAATGCCGGTAATTTTCTTTGCTACCGTTTGGAGAAACATGTTCTGACCTGTCTTAGGAAGACTACCAGTCCTATCATCCAACAGCATTGTGGATATCTTTCATTTTCTACTACAGTGTGCTTTGCTATATATTGCTATATATTTAGCATTTAGTTTTTTTCTTTGTATGCTTCACAATATGTAAATTTAAATATTAGAAGGCATCAACTATGTTAAGAATAATATATTAACTTTTATTGACATCAAGGGCTTAGTCAGAATGAAAGCGGGATAGTCGGCATGGAGTTTTGCGTTAATGGGTTTTTTTCCCTTGGAGTTATATTCTGTGTTCTTGCCTGTAGCATTTATGACATAATATGATCTATTTTTAAAAGCACATTCTGAATTTCAATAAAATCTGTGTGATTCATATTTTGCCAGTACTAAGCGAAACGGTGTTATTGAAATGTAAATACCATCACTCAAATGCATCTCCGTATAATGAAAAAAACATGTTTGTTGCTTTTCTGGGTATGCGCAAACTAAAGTGTCCTTTTTAAAATGACTTTTGTTGTCTTTTCCTTTGTATAAAAATAGCTTGATAGGAAGTGTGTAAAATTGACACAAACACATTTGATGATCCCTGAATATGACATACCCTTTCAATAGTGCTAACACATTGTCAAAATGAATCACAGCCACTGCACAAATAGTATCAGGCAGAAGTTAGACAGGTACGCAGATGGTGAACAAATAAAATAAGAAATGTTAACACCTGCGGGGCTAGTGCAATTTGTCTTTCTCATATTGTTAATACTAGTTTAGCTAAATTAAATGTACTTAAATTCACCATTAAAACTTTCATGAAAATTGTGATATGAGACAAATTAAATGCTGGTCTACCTTGGACTCAGATGTGTTGCCCATGGATAGAGGAGTTAGGTAGGGATGTCCTTTGCCCCCCTTACTGTTTGCCATGACTCTAGGTCATATCATCGTCGCTGGGCTTTTACAGTTTTAAGGTGTGGTCTGGGGAATTAAGAATTTGCTGATCTATTTCTTTTCATTTCTAAACCTCATAAAACTATGTCTTAGACATTTTGGACGGGATCATGGGATATAAGATTAATAGACAAAAATCTTGGGCACTATATCTAGACTTGGACCTTTGCTCCCTTATTTGTCTTCATATGGACAAATAAGGGAGCAAGGATAGGCATTCCGCAGCTGCAACATATTTACCAATCTCATCTCATGCTATTGATTGGCTTCGTCAAACTCTATTATTTACTGATAATGCACTGGAACAGACATTTTAATAAGATAGGCCTTTAGATATGTTACTACACAAAAAATCTTGAATGGTATGGCAGGAAATCCATTATTAATGGTACTGAGTTAAAAGTGGTCTTCTTTTCATTCCTAAGTGGAAAATCCTCAATTTCAACACAAGAAGGCCCAATATATGTACCTCATTTGGTATAAAAAGGGAATAAGATATGTTGATGGCTTCTTTCATATGACCGCGAAGGCATGTTTAAAAATATGGGGACGTAGACATTCTTTTTTTTTTTTTTTTTTTTTTTTTTTTTTTACTCTTTCAAATATGTAGTGAAATAACGACATTTCATGTACACCTCATAGACCTTGATTGGAACAATTCTTTAGACATACTCATATGAAGCACTGAGAAAACCTCACATGCCATAAGAGGGTTGTACAGAATGCTCCATTTGAAGCCATCATACCTTAATAAGGTACCTCCAGTGGTCACTTACACAGATTTCCATGAGAAAATAATTATTGTAAACAATTACAACAGTGTTCTTTTGCAGTTTAGAGAGGTGGATACTTGTTCAGCTGCAGCAGCTAACTTTACTGCTACTTTTGGAGCTGTCCTAAGATTGCTTGATTCTAGGGGAATCTGGTAAGGTTGGAGTCACATGTGAGAATAGGTACTAAAAGCCCCCAAAATCATCCTGAATTGGTGGATATACCCTATGGTCCTCTTTAATACTAAATTATTTTGGCATTTAAGATGGATTGGTTGAAAACCACCTTAGATAAAGAGTCTAGGACAGAATCATTTGTTAAAACCTGGTCTATGTAAAAAAAATCTATTAAACCCTTATTTAAATTATTTTCTATAATTCAAATGTTTTATAAATTCCCTATATTATAATAATAATATAAGTTTAAGATAAGCCATATTCATGAATGATATCACACCTTCTTGAGATATTTGCATCCAAAAGTGTTATGTTGCTAATGACAAATTCTGCATTTGGTATAAAAATACAGTAAGTAACATATCATCATTGCTTTGGATTACAAAATCCACGAGATATGTGACATGGTAACATTGGAGAAGCTTTGATTGTGACTAAGTCCTCTGTCCTTTAGTTTACTATTTATGTTTATTTATATTTATTATTTAATTGAAGGGGTTTTTTTTTAATTCAGATTAACCATGCTTAGATGAAATAGTTAGATAATTTTATTTTATATGCTAACTTAAATTTAATGTGCTTAATGTATTTTGCATGAAGGTAGTTCCATGTCAGGAAATTGAGTATGTTAATGAAGAAATGTTTTTTCGGGGGCTTTTTTTTTTTAGCTTTGAAGTCTACTACATTATACAAAAAATAAAGCCAAATATGATTGCTTTTTAATTTAGTATTTCCTCTGTCACACTGAATAATCATAATCTTTATTGCTAGAAACTGTCAACAGCATGATTAAAGCAGAAGGCAGATACAGCAGGTGGTAAAAGGGGAAGATGGCTAAAAGCAAAACAACTGATTGTCAAAGCATGTTAATCTTTTTCATACATAAATTGTATATAAATTACAACACAAGATTTAACTGAAGGTGATTTTTTGACAAGAACTAAAATATTTCTTCATTGTATTTAGTAATGCCTAAGGAAATAGTAAGGCAGTGAATCCAACAATGACATATTTCGGAATTAAAATTAAAATAAGAATTAAACCTTTTTATTCCTAAGCAAGTTAGGTATTGCCATCACTGGCAATACCTAGCTTGCTTATTATTATTACTATTATTTTTATTATCACACAGTAATATGGCAATACAATTCACTAAATAAAACATAGTTTACATTAAAGTTCAAAATGAGCCATGATTGACTATGGGAAATTGAAGCTAAAATAGATACTTTCTGCTGTTCAAGATAAACAACTTTTATTATGTTTTATATTTTATAGTGCTGTGTAATTTAAGTATGGGGTGGTTAGCAAGAAAATTAAATAAAACTAAGAGTCCAAAACATTCCCACTTTGCAAAATGAGATGAAAACTGTACCTTATTAATGAGGACCAAGACAGCAGTAATATATACCTGCAGCTGCTTGATCTCTTGTGCCCCTGGACTGCTCCTATGTGTGTGATTTGCTAAATATTTCTATTATGCTACAAATTACCAAAGAGATTGAAACCCGTAGGTGAGGTTGTCCAAGGGCAAATCTATTAAATGTTGCCCTTCTTAGCTGAGATGGTCTTATAGCCCTGCAATTTTTTAACATATACTATGCAAGTTACAGTAAGAATAAGGCATTCAAGGAAACAATACATTTCAGATGAATTTGCTCATTTGAGCCAACCCCTTCTCATCTTTGGTTTCTTTAAGTCCAAATTGTGATGTGATACATACAATTTTTGCCTTGTACAGTACTGGTTAATATAAAAGTGATTTATATTGATATTTATTACTTTGCATTATTTACACAGAGTAGTATATATAAAATATATCTTCTCCATAGGGGAAGAGTAGTGACTTAGAGAACCCTTTAAGTATAGAAGAAGGAAAGTTGCAGGTATGTGAAAAAACAGATATAGACAAAACAATCCAAATTCCACGTGTAAAAAGTGCATAAATGATATAATAATAAATACTCTCCAAGATAGCAGCCTCCAATAAACACTCTTCCTCAAGATGCTCAAAAAAAATAAAATAAAAAAAGGGGTGTAAGATCCACTCACAAACTTGTTGGACAAAATAGGCTCATCAAGGTTCAGTAGGATATTTGCAGAATTTTAATATCTTCCGTAAACAAAAAGAAAAAAAAAAAGGGGTGTAATATGTAAACAAAAAGAAGATATTAAAATTCTGCAAATATCCTACTGAACCTTGATGAGCCTATTTTGTCCAACAAGTTTGTGAGTGGATCTTACACCCCTTTTTTTATTTTATTTTTGTTTACATATTACACTATTATTGTTGTTTCTGTTTCTCCCCATGTATATGCGCTCCATGGTTGTCGTGATGTGAAAAAACTGATTCAGAGTCTTTAAACTTAGTGGGAAGGGTGGTCATGCTGGGTGAAGCAGGGAATTGAAGCTATCTAAGAGGCATTTGGTTTGGTTTGGAAATGCGAGCATTGTGAAGAGATGGTTATGCTTGGGACTATTTTCTCACAAGCATACACAAGAGAATTGCTGATAAATGAGACCGTGAATATATTTAATTGGGTTGTATGGGGGCATGGGAAAGAATAGGGGGACAGTATGAGATAGCAGGTGTTTTGCCCAATCAATGAGGATATGGAATGACAGCACAACACACAATAATTTGATCAAGCAAAACTTTAATATAGAACTCTTACTACAGCAGATAGAAAATAGTTGTGCATGGAAACTTATGTGTATGTATATATGTGTGTGTGTAAAACGAGTTAAGCAATCGATCAATATCACAGCAATCAATGCTATAGTGTCAAATGTCAATACAGTAATACATTACCAAGCCAAGTAGTTGATTAACTTGCAACTCAGCAGGGACTGGGAAACCACTCAGAGCCACTTGTCTTGCACGCAAGGATCCCTGGCTGCCCGTGCACGTTCTTGGAAACACCACAGGTGAAATTTCAAAGTTTGTGGTTGTGGCCTTAGGTATTTATAGCTGGCGTGGGGACTTTCCAGAATCCTCCAGGGATAGATATCTTTACCTCATGGTGTTATCTCTAGGTGGCTTCTGTTCTGTGACGCAGGCTAGCCCTCTATCTTATAATGCTGGCCAGGCACCCTAAACAGAGGTCCTTCGCCATTTTGTTCTTACGTGCCTGGGCGTTTCCTTATCTATTCAGCGTAGTGGTCTGTACATGTTGACTAATTAACCCTATCGTGACCGGGCCCAGGAGTCATATTATTAAAATGCACTACAGCAGGATAATAGGTGTTGGCAAGAGAAGAGGAAAATAGATTGGGCATAGGTTAGAAAATATATGGTACAAGGTATGTCATCCTTGTGAGTATGAAAATTAGGATACCTTGTGAGACCAAAGAGGTGTCATAAAGTTATCAAGGAGAGGGGCGTCAGAGCAGAGGACATGCAGAAATGTGACCAAGAAAGAGGTTAGCAGGATTAGGGGAACAGTATAAAACATCAATAAGGGTGCAAACAGAAGGATATCAAAACCTCAAAAAAGGAAATGATGAAGCAGGTGTTTAAAAGTGGAAACTGGGGAGAGTATAAAGCCTGAGAGTGAGAGTGAGGTGAAGGTCACAATAGGACAGAAGGGGAAATATATTGTAGGAGAAGAATAGCCAAGTTCCAGTATATATACAAGGAAGTGCATGGAACAGTCGTTTTGTTTGAATATGTGTATCTTCATAGACAACCCCCTTTTAAGCCCAATACTATTCTGGAATTTACCTAACATGAACTATAGAGAAAACTTTTTTGTTAATACATGGTTCCAAAACACACAAATCTATAAATCCAAACAGTTTTAAGTATAAAAGTCTACATTTGGATTTCTGAAAGAAAATAGCACAATCTTAATCCCAATTTCTTTATAAGAACTTTATAAATCCCCTCAAATAACTAGACATAACCATCTGGTGAAGTGTAATTTGCAGGAATGCTAAAAATATTTGAGAAAACACATTTAAGGCATTTTAGCTAAAACATTAATGCCTTACAATTGTACGAACATAGACATTTAATACATCAATTTATACATCTGCTAAAACTGTGAAAATATTAACACGTCAAGGCTCACTACCATAAGAAAAACAGAAATTGTGAAAACACCCAATATTGTATGTTTGTATACATGCTAGACATAATATACAGTGATTATTTATATACTTATTTTAACCCCTTAAGGACAATAGGAGTTTTTACTCGTAGTATATTGTGGGACAATGGCTCTTTTTACATTTTTCAGTGTTACTGTTTAGCTGTGATTTTCTTCTCTCTCATTTCGTGCTCCCACACATATTATATATTGTTTTTTTCAGGACAAACAGGGCTTTCTTTAGATACCATTATTTTTATCATACCATCTAATTTACTATACAAAAAATGATAAAATATGGTGATTTTTTGTTAAAAAATTACTTTCTCTCACTTTTTAAACAAAAAAACTTTTACTCATCTGCAAAAACTAATGAAAAAACCTGCTAAATAGATTCGACTATTTGTCCTGAGTTTAGAAATACCCAATGTTTTTATGTTTTTTTGCTTTTTTCTGCACGTTTTGGGGCAATAAGTACAGGTAGCGTTTTGCTATTTCAAAACAATTTTTTCCCCAAAGTTGGTCATTCTGCCCCATGTGCCATTTCGGGTATCTTTGAAGCCGGCCAATGCAATTTACCCCATCAAACCATATATATTTAAAAACTAGACACCCCAAGGTATTTGAAATGCTGGTATTTTAACCCTTTCCATGCACTAATTCTACCAATAGCTTTTGTCAAACTTTATGGTAGTAATTTTTTTTTGTATTTTTTTCACACACGTTGTACTTCAGGTATAAATTTATCGCTCCTCGTATATGTCACTGCCAAACACCCCCCCAATATGTGTTCAGTAACATCTCCTGAGTGCACTGATACCCCACATGCAGGGGTTTGTTGGGTTATTTGGGAGGTAAAAGGCCACCTTTGTGAGGTGTGTATTTTTTTGCCATTTATACATCTGGTCACTCTGTGCCCACGTCCCATACTTGGGACATCTTTGAAGCCAATTCAATTTACCCCATCAAATCATAATTTTTTAAAACTAGGCACCCTATGGGCATTTATAATCCTAATATTTTAACTCTTTGCGTGTGGGAATTTTTGGGAAGATACAGCGCTAATTGTATGTAGCGCTAATTGTGTATAAAAAAACTTATACATATATACCTATTTGCACTTTTTTTGTGACAGTAGGTAATTATTTTTACATGTAACTGTCACGTACAAGTAAATAGGAGACACCGTAGTCAGGTAGGACTCCAAGACAGAACAAGTTCAGACAAGCCGAGGTCAGGATTCCGGAGAGCAGGATAGCCGATAAACGTAGCCGAGGTCAGGATTCAGGAGATCAGGATAAACGATAAACAAGCCGAGGTCAGGATACAGGAAAACAACGTAGTCAGGCGAGCCGAGGTCAAACACAGGAATCAGGCAGGTAAACGCTATCTGGGTGCTAGCACAAGGCATAGACGACCATCAGAAGGCAAAGGTGAAACTGCTCTGAGGGGTTTAAATGGAGAACCGCCGAGGAAGTCTGAATCTCCCATCAGCCCCTCATGACATCACTTCCGGTGTCTGTGACTCGCGGCCATCTTGTGGATGGCGTAATCTCCCTTCATAAATTCCTCCAGTATGTGAGTTCGCCACTAGAGGTCGCGCATGCGCAGCAGCAGGACGCCGTGTACCAGGAGGTCTGCCTCTCCTGCGCGGCACTTCAGAGGAAGGCAGCGGAAGCGGCCTTGCGGTGGAGGGGGGTCTCCCTCTCCCTCGTGGTGGCTGCTGCGGAGGTGGCCGTGCGTTGGAGGGAGGTCTCCCTCTCCTTCGTGGCGGCTGCTGTGGAGGTGACCGTGCGTTGGAGGGGGGTCTCCCTCTCCTCCGTGGTGGCTGCTGTGGAGGTAATCGTGCGTTGGAGGGGGGTCTCCCTCTCCTCCGCGGCGGCTGTTGCGGCAACGTGGGAACCGAGGACAGGTGAGTAACAGTACCCCCTCTCAAAAGGGCGCCCTCAGGGCGACCACCAGGACGAGAAGGGCGTCTTGCGTGGAAGGCACGTATCAATTGTGGCACTGAAAGGCGTGCCGCTGGTACCCAGGAACGTTCTTCTGGACCGAGTCCTCTCCACTGTACGAGGTACTGTAGACTGCCTTGTTGTCGCCGGGAATCAAGAATGGCCTGGGGGATACGACTCTCCAAACCCCTCCTGGAAGTCTCAGCAGTAGACTGTGCCCCTCGGGTATACTGGTTGCAGACTAGAGGTTTCAGCAAGGAGGCGTGAAATACCCGAGGAATACGAAGCGTTCTGGGGAGCGAGAGTTCGTACGCCACCGGATTAATCCGGCGTAGAACCGGAAAGGGCCCAATAAAACGCGGAGCCAATTTCATAGAAGGAACCCGGAGTCTCAGGAACCGCGTGGACAACCAAACCCTATCACCGGGTTGGTACGAGGGATTGGGAGACCGCTTCTTGTTGGCCTGTCTCTGCTGGAGCTGAGCAGCACGTTCCAGGGCGGAGTGAACAGAGGCCCAGGTGGCACGGATGGAAGCGAGTCTCTCCTCCAGATCTGGAACAGGTGAAACCGGTAAAGTCCCTGGGAGAGACTGCGGGTGGAGGCCATAAAGGCAGAAAAACGGAGAGATCCTGGTAGCCTCCTGGAGTGTGTTGTTCCTCGCAAATTCAGCGAACGGCAGTAGATCGGCCCAGTCATCTTGGTGGTCATTAATAAAGAGGCGCAAGTACTGTTCTAGGTGCTGATTAGTCCTCTCCACCAGGCCGTTCGTCTGAGGGTGATACGCAGAGGAGAAAGCCAAGGTGATTCCCAAGGACTTAGTAAAGTCGCGCCAGAATCTAGCAACAAACTGGGTCCCTCTGTCCGACACAATCTTAGACGGTACGCCGTGCAGGCGAACGATGTCCCGAATGAACACATCCGCCAAAGTAGAGGCGTTGGGAAGCTTCTTAAGCGGGATAAAATGAGCCATCTTTGAAAAGCGGTCAACCACCACGAGAATCACGGTATGGCCCTTTGAAGGAGGCAGCTCGACAATAAAGTCCATGGCTACATGAGTCCAAGGAACCGAGGGACAAGGAAGTGGCTGAAGTAGTCCAGCAGGACGTGTACGACAGGACTTATTGGCAGCGCATTTGGTGCATGAGTGGACGAAGGCTGTAGTGTCCCTCCCCCAGTGGGGCCACCAAAAAGCTCGAGAAATCAGGTCCTTGGTGCGCGCTACTCCAGAATGTCCCGAGGTTCTAGCGCCATGAAGCGTGCGTAGCACAAGGGTGCGTAAGCTAGGAGGCACAAATAGTTTCCCAGGAGGTAAGGAGGGCGGAGCTTGTCCTTGAAAGCGAGAAATACGATCCAGCAAGGGAGTATACCCACGTAGATGAATGGCAGCGATGACCTTGGCAGGGGGAATAATGGGTTCGGGTTCCCCATTCTCCTCCTCTGGTCGCGTATGCATACGGGACAATGCATCCGCCTTGGTGTTCTTAGAGCCTGGACGATACGTCAACACAAACGGAAATCGGGATAGAAACAAGGCCCATCTAGCCTGGCGTGGATTGAGGCATTTAGCAGATTCCATGTACTGGAGGTTCTTGTGATCTGTCAAAATTAAGGTAGGTACAGAGGCTCCCTCCAGCAGGTGACGCCACTCCTCCAAAGCAAGGATGACAGCCAATAACTCCTTATTCCCGATGTCATAGTTCCTCTCAGCCGCAGAAAAGTGCCGAGAGAAGTACCCACAAGGGTGCAGCGGTCCGCTGTATGATGCGCGTTGAGAGAGAACGGCACCAACCCCAGATTCCGAAGCATCTACTTCCAGGACAAACGGTAGATGCGGGTTGGGATGCCGTAGCACCGGGGCAGACGTGAATCTCTCCTTGAGAATAGTGAATGCAGACACTGCCTCCGAAGACCACTCCGCGACTTTGGCACCTTTCTTTGTCAAGTCCGTTAGAGGTGCAACGATCTTGGAGTAGTTGCGAATAAAACGCCGATAATAGTTGGCAAATCCAAGGAAACGTTGAAGAGCCTTGAGACTCCCGGGCTGCGGCCAGTCCTTGATTGCTTGAACTTTGGATGGATCCATGTCGAACCCCTCAGGAGTGATAACGTACCCCAAAAACGTCACTTTGCGAGTCTCGAAGACGCACTTCTCTAATTTAGCAAATAATCCGTGTTGCCGAAGACGGGACAGTACACGACGGACCTGTTCGCGATGAGAAGGCAAGTCTGTAGAGTAAATGAGGATGTCGTCTAAATAGACCACGACAAACTGCTGGAGGAAATCTCTGAGACAGTCATTGATAAAGTCCTGAAACACCGCCGGGGCGTTGCATAATCCGAACGGCATGACTAGATACTCATAGTGTCCCGAACGCGTATTGAACGCAGTTCTCCACTCATGACCAGCACGGATACGGACAAGGTTATAGGCCCCACGAAGATCCAGTTTAGTAAAGATCGTAGCCCCTCGTAACCTGTCGAATAGTTCAGAGATGAGGGGAATCGGGTAGGAGTTACGTCTTGTGATCTTATTCAACCCTCTGTAATCAATGCACGGTCTCAACTCTCCATTCTTCTTCTTAACAAAAAAGAACCCGGCACCAGCAGGAGATGTAGACCGACGGATAAAGCCACGCTTGAGATTCTCCTCGATGTAGGTCTCCATAGCCTTGGTCTCAGGAACGTATAGCGGATAGACCCGGCCTCTGGGCGGCATAGTACCTGGAAGGAGATCAATCGGGCAATCATACGGTCTGTGTGGGGGCAACTTCTCTGCCTCCCTCTTGTCAAAGACATCCGCAAACTCCTGGTATTGTCTGGGAAGAGCTGTAGTAACGGTCTCCAAGTCAGAGGACATACTGGCCAGTTTGACTGGTTTGATGCAATGCTCCTCACACGTTCGACTCCAAGAGGTAATCTCTCTAGTAGTCCAATCGATGGTGGGATTGTGCGTCTGTAGCCACGGAAAGCCCAGAATGACTGGAGTAGAGGGAGAGCAGATAACCAGGAACTGAAGCGTCTCATTATGAATCATGCCCACGGAGATTGTCACCGGTGTAGTAATATGGGTGACCTGAGCAGGATGCAGAGGTCTGCCATCAATGGCCTCGAGTCTCACAGGAATGTCCTTAAGTGTCATGGGAATATGCTGTTGGTCACAGAAACCGGCATCGATAAAGTTCCCAGCAGCACCCGAATCCAGAAAGGCCTCTGTGCAAACAAACCCCGCGGGCCAGGACACCCGAATCGGAACAGTCATTCGAGTGTTACTTGAGTCAGAGGACATACCCAGCACACCCAAAGCAGGTCCTCTGAACCACTCTAGGTGCTGGCGTTTCCCGACTTCTTAGGACAAGAACTTGCCCAATGCCCTGCCGTGCCGCAGTACAAACAGAGCCCCTCTCTGTGTCTCCTGGATCTCTCATGCTCTGACAAATGGGTAGTCCCCAGTTGCATGGATTCCTCAAAGGCGGAGGAATTCATAGGTGGTGGTATGAACTGGGGAATAGCACGCACAAGATGACGAACTCCTCTGTCACGTGCTTTCAAGTCGTCCCGCTGTGCCTGTCGCTCACGGAGTCGAAGATCAATCTGTGTGATGTAAGCTATTACAGAGTCTAGGTCAGACGGTAGATCTCGAGCAGCAATCTCGTCTTTTAAAGTCTCTGATAGCCCGTGCAAAAAGGCTGCAATCAGTGCTTCATTAGTCCAATCCACTTCAGCCATTAGGGTGCGACATTCTATAGCATAGTCCATCAGAGAACGTTCCCCTTGGCAAATATTGAAAAGAGAGGACGAAGCAGTGGAACTCCTGCCTGGAACGTCGAATACAGAACGTAGTGCAGACACAAATTCGGAGTAGGAACGAACCACCGAAATGTCTCTCTCCCACAGAGGTGAAGCCCATGCCAGGGCCTTGTCGGTCAGGAGCGAAATTACGTATCCCACCTTAGCGCGGTCAGAAGCAAAGGCATAAGGAGAAAGTTCGAAATGAATTTCGCATTGGTTAAGGAAACCACGACAAGTAGTAGGATCTCCTCCATAACGTTGTGGCGGCGGAAGGTTCGTAGGAGCATGAACCATGGAGACTGGAGCCGGGAGGGAGGCTGGCGGAGGTGCTACTGCTGGAGACTGTGCCGGTAATCCGGGATCAGTGCGCTGAAGGAGGATCTGGAATGCCTGGGTAAACTGCTCCAGACGATGATCCATCTCATCCAGCCGAGCCTCACACGGATCTTGAAGTCCCACCGAAGCGGGTCTCATGATGGCCTTCTGATTCTGTCACGTACAAGTAAATAGGAGACACCGTAGTCAGGTAGGACTCCAAGACAGAACAAGTTCAGACAAGCCGAGGTCAGGATTCCGGAGAGCAGGATAGCCGATAAACGTAGCCGAGGTCAGGATTCAGGAGATCAGGATAAACGATAAACAAGCCGAGGTCAGGATACAGGAAAACAACGTAGTCAGGCGAGCCGAGGTCAAACACAGGAATCAGGCAGGTAAACGCTATCTGGGTGCTAGCACAAGGCATAGACGACCATCAGAAGGCAAAGGTGAAACTGCTCTGAGGGGTTTAAATGGAGAACCGCCGAGGAAGTCTGAATCTCCCATCAGCCCCTCATGACATCACTTCCGGTGTCTGTGACTCGCGGCCATCTTGTGGATGGCGTAATCTCCCTTCATAAATTCCTCCAGTATGTGAGTTCGCCACTAGAGGTCGCGCATGCGCAGCAGCAGGACGCCGTGTACCAGGAGGTCTGCCTCTCCTGCGCGGCACTTCAGAGGAAGGCAGCGGAAGCGGCCTTGCGGTGGAGGGGGGTCTCCCTCTCCCTCGTGGTGGCTGCTGCGGAGGTGGCCGTGCGTTGGAGGGAGGTCTCCCTCTCCTTCGTGGCGGCTGCTGTGGAGGTGACCGTGCGTTGGAGGGGGGTCTCCCTCTCCTCCGTGGTGGCTGCTGTGGAGGTAATCGTGCGTTGGAGGGGGGTCTCCCTCTCCTCCGCGGCGGCTGTTGCGGCAACGTGGGAACCGAGGACAGGTGAGTAACAGTACCCCCTCTCAAAAGGGCGCCCTCAGGGCGACCACCAGGACGAGAAGGGCGTCTTGCGTGGAAGGCACGTATCAATTGTGGCACTGAAAGGCGTGCCGCTGGTACCCAGGAACGTTCTTCTGGACCGAGTCCTCTCCACTGTACGAGGTACTGTAGACTGCCTTGTTGTCGCCGGGAATCAAGAATGGCCTGGGGGATACGACTCTCCAAACCCCTCCTGGAAGTCTCAGCAGTAGACTGTGCCCCTCGGGTATACTGGTTGCAGACTAGAGGTTTCAGCAAGGAGGCGTGAAATACCCGAGGAATACGAAGCGTTCTGGGGAGCGAGAGTTCGTACGCCACCGGATTAATCCGGCGTAGAACCGGAAAGGGCCCAATAAAACGCGGAGCCAATTTCATAGAAGGAACCCGGAGTCTCAGGAACCGCGTGGACAACCAAACCCTATCACCGGGTTGGTACGAGGGATTGGGAGACCGCTTCTTGTTGGCCTGTCTCTGCTGGAGCTGAGCAGCACGTTCCAGGGCGGAGTGAACAGAGGCCCAGGTGGCACGGATGGAAGCGAGTCTCTCCTCCAGATCTGGAACAGGTGAAACCGGTAAAGTCCCTGGGAGAGACTGCGGGTGGAGGCCATAAAGGCAGAAAAACGGAGAGATCCTGGTAGCCTCCTGGAGTGTGTTGTTCCTCGCAAATTCAGCGAACGGCAGTAGATCGGCCCAGTCATCTTGGTGGTCATTAATAAAGAGGCGCAAGTACTGTTCTAGGTGCTGATTAGTCCTCTCCACCAGGCCGTTCGTCTGAGGGTGATACGCAGAGGAGAAAGCCAAGGTGATTCCCAAGGACTTAGTAAAGTCGCGCCAGAATCTAGCAACAAACTGGGTCCCTCTGTCCGACACAATCTCAGACGGTACGCCGTGCAGGCGAACGATGTCCCGAATGAACACATCCGCCAAAGTAGAGGCGTTGGGAAGCTTCTTAAGCGGGATAAAATGAGCCATCTTTGAAAAGCGGTCAACCACCACGAGAATCACGGTATGGCCCTTTGAAGGAGGCAGCTCGACAATAAAGTCCATGGCTACATGAGTCCAAGGAACCGAGGGACAAGGAAGTGGCTGAAGTAGTCCAGCAGGACGTGTACGACAGGACTTATTGGCAGCGCATTTGGTGCATGAGTGGACGAAGGCTGTAGTGTCCCTCCCCCAGTGGGGCCACCAAAAAGCTCGAGAAATCAGGTCCTTGGTGCGCGCTACTCCAGAATGTCCCGAGGTTCTAGCGCCATGAAGCGTGCGTAGCACAAGGGTGCGTAAGCTAGGAGGCACAAATAGTTTCCCAGGAGGTAAGGAGGGCGGAGCTTGTCCTTGAAAGCGAGAAATACGATCCAGCAAGGGAGTATACCCACGTAGATGAATGGCAGCGATGACCTTGGCAGGGGGAATAATGGGTTCGGGTTCCCCATTCTCCTCCTCTGGTCGCGTATGCATACGGGACAATGCATCCGCCTTGGTGTTCTTAGAGCCTGGACGATACGTCAACACAAACGGAAATCGGGATAGAAACAAGGCCCATCTAGCCTGGCGTGGATTGAGGCATTTAGCAGATTCCATGTACTGGAGGTTCTTGTGATCTGTCAAAATTAAGGTAGGTACAGAGGCTCCCTCCAGCAGGTGACGCCACTCCTCCAAAGCAAGGATGACAGCCAATAACTCCTTATTCCCGATGTCATAGTTCCTCTCAGCCGCAGAAAAGTGCCGAGAGAAGTACCCACAAGGGTGCAGCGGTCCGCTGTATGATGCGCGTTGAGAGAGAACGGCACCAACCCCAGATTCCGAAGCATCTACTTCCAGGACAAACGGTAGATGCGGGTTGGGATGCCGTAGCACCGGGGCAGACGTGAATCTCTCCTTGAGAATAGTGAATGCAGACACTGCCTCCGAAGACCACTCCGCGACTTTGGCACCTTTCTTTGTCAAGTCCGTTAGAGGTGCAACGATCTTGGAGTAGTTGCGAATAAAACGCCGATAATAGTTGGCAAATCCAAGGAAACGTTGAAGAGCCTTGAGACTCCCGGGCTGCGGCCAGTCCTTGATTGCTTGAACTTTGGATGGATCCATGTCGAACCCCTCAGGAGTGATAACGTACCCCAAAAACGTCACTTTGCGAGTCTCGAAGACGCACTTCTCTAATTTAGCAAATAATCCGTGTTGCCGAAGACGGGACAGTACACGACGGACCTGTTCGCGATGAGAAGGCAAGTCTGTAGAGTAAATGAGGATGTCGTCTAAATAGACCACGACAAACTGCTGGAGGAAATCTCTGAGACAGTCATTGATAAAGTCCTGAAACACCGCCGGGGCGTTGCATAATCCGAACGGCATGACTAGATACTCATAGTGTCCCGAACGCGTATTGAACGCAGTTCTCCACTCATGACCAGCACGGATACGGACAAGGTTATAGGCCCCACGAAGATCCAGTTTAGTAAAGATCGTAGCCCCTCGTAACCTGTCGAATAGTTCAGAGATGAGGGGAATCGGGTAGGAGTTACGTCTTGTGATCTTATTCAACCCTCTGTAATCAATGCACGGTCTCAACTCTCCATTCTTCTTCTTAACAAAAAAGAACCCGGCACCAGCAGGAGATGTAGACCGACGGATAAAGCCACGCTTGAGATTCTCCTCGATGTAGGTCTCCATAGCCTTGGTCTCAGGAACGGATAGCGGATAGACCCGGCCTCTGGGCGGCATAGTACCTGGAAGGAGATCAATCGGGCAATCATACGGTCTGTGTGGGGGCAACTTCTCTGCCTCCCTCTTGTCAAAGACATCCGCAAACTCCTGGTATTGTCTGGGAAGAGCTGTAGTAACGGTCTCCAAGTCAGAGGACATACTGGCCAGTTTGACTGGTTTGATGCAATGCTCCTCACACGTTCGACTCCAAGAGGTAATCTCTCTAGTAGTCCAATCGATGGTGGGATTGTGCGTCTGTAGCCACGGAAAGCCCAGAATGACTGGAGTAGAGGGAGAGCAGATAACCAGGAACTGAAGCGTCTCATTATGAATCATGCCCACGGAGATTGTCACCGGTGTAGTAATATGGGTGACCTGAGCAGGATGCAGAGGTCTGCCATCAATGGCCTCGAGTCTCACAGGAATGTCCTTAAGTGTCATGGGAATATGCTGTTGGTCACAGAAACCGGCATCGATAAAGTTCCCAGCAGCACCCGAATCCAGAAAGGCCTCTGTGCAAACAAACCCCGCGGGCCAGGACACCCGAATCGGAACAGTCATTCGAGTGTTACTTGAGTCAGAGGACATACCCAGCACACCCAAAGCAGGTCCTCTGAACCACTCTAGGTGCTGGCGTTTCCCGACTTCTTAGGACAAGAACTTGCCCAATGCCCTGCCGTGCCGCAGTACAAACAGAGCCCCTCTCTGTGTCTCCTGGATCTCTCATGCTCTGACAAATGGGTAGTCCCCAGTTGCATGGATTCCTCAAAGGCGGAGGAATTCATAGGTGGTGGTATGAACTGGGGAATAGCACGCACAAGATGACGAACTCCTCTGTCACGTGCTTTCAAGTCGTCCCGCTGTGCCTGTCGCTCACGGAGTCGAAGATCAATCTGTGTGATGTAAGCTATTACAGAGTCTAGGTCAGACGGTAGATCTCGAGCAGCAATCTCGTCTTTTAAAGTCTCTGATAGCCCGTGCAAAAAGGCTGCAATCAGTGCTTCATTAGTCCAATCCACTTCAGCCATTAGGGTGCGACATTCTATAGCATAGTCCATCAGAGAACGTTCCCCTTGGCAAATATTGAAAAGAGAGGACGAAGCAGTGGAACTCCTGCCTGGAACGTCGAATACAGAACGTAGTGCAGACACAAATTCGGAGTAGGAACGAACCACCGAAATGTCTCTCTCCCACAGAGGTGAAGCCCATGCCAGGGCCTTGTCGGTCAGGAGCGAAATTACGTATCCCACCTTAGCGCGGTCAGAAGCAAAGGCATAAGGAGAAAGTTCGAAATGAATTTCGCATTGGTTAAGGAAACCACGACAAGTAGTAGGATCTCCTCCATAACGTTGTGGCGGCGGAAGGTTCGTAGGAGCATGAACCATGGAGACTGGAGCCGGGAGGGAGGCTGGCGGAGGTGCTACTGCTGGAGACTGTGCCGGTAATCCGGGATCAGTGCGCTGAAGGAGGATCTGGAATGCCTGGGTAAACTGCTCCAGACGATGATCCATCTCATCCAGCCGAGCCTCACACGGATCTTGAAGTCCCACCGAAGCGGGTCTCATGATGGCCTTCTGATTCTGTCACGTACAAGTAAATAGGAGACACCGTAGTCAGGTAGGACTCCAAGACAGAACAAGTTCAGACAAGCCGAGGTCAGGATTCCGGAGAGCAGGATAGCCGATAAACGTAGCCGAGGTCAGGATTCAGGAGATCAGGATAAACGATAAACAAGCCGAGGTCAGGATACAGGAAAACAACGTAGTCAGGCGAGCCGAGGTCAAACACAGGAATCAGGCAGGTAAACGCTATCTGGGTGCTAGCACAAGGCATAGACGACCATCAGAAGGCAAAGGTGAAACTGCTCTGAGGGGTTTAAATGGAGAACCGCCGAGGAAGTCTGAATCTCCCATCAGCCCCTCATGACATCACTTCCGGTGTCTGTGACTCGCGGCCATCTTGTGGATGGCGTAATCTCCCTTCATAAATTCCTCCAGTATGTGAGTTCGCCACTAGAGGTCGCGCATGCGCAGCAGCAGGACGCCGTGTACCAGGAGGTCTGCCTCTCCTGCGCGGCACTTCAGAGGAAGGCAGCGGAAGCGGCCTTGCGGTGGAGGGGGGTCTCCCTCTCCCTCGTGGTGGCTGCTGCGGAGGTGGCCGTGCGTTGGAGGGAGGTCTCCCTCTCCTTCGTGGCGGCTGCTGTGGAGGTGACCGTGCGTTGGAGGGGGGTCTCCCTCTCCTCCGTGGTGGCTGCTGTGGAGGTAATCGTGCGTTGGAGGGGGGTCTCCCTCTCCTCCGCGGCGGCTGTTGCGGCAACGTGGGAACCGAGGACAGGTGAGTAACAGTAACTATATATATATATATATATATATATATATATATATATATATATATATTTTTTTTTTTTTTTTTTAATTTTATTTTTTTTTATATTTTGTTTTTACAATACGCTGAGGCTGTGTAGCCCCCTCTGAGGCTACACAACCTCAGTGTATAGTTAAAAAACGTCATTGCCTCAATGAACAGGCAGGCTGGAGTGGGGGGGGTGAGTGATTGACAGACCAGGTCACTGGTCTGTAGTTTAACCCACCGATCGCCGTGATTCACTGTGAATCACGGGGATCGTGAAGTTGTGAAGCCCCCCCAGCCCAGAGCATTGCAGGCTTGCCTCAATGAAGAGGCAGCCTGGAATGCCCCTCTCCCGATTTACATCGGGTCCGGGTGGGGGGGGCGGTTGACAGACCAGTGATTTCAGTCACTGGTCTGTCGTTTAACCCACCGATCGCCGTGATTCCCTGTGAATCACGGCGATCGGGAGGTTGTGAAGCCCCCCCCCTGAGCATTGCAGGCTTGCCTCAATGAAGAGGCAGCCTGGAATGCCCCTCTCCCGATTTGCATCGGGGGCAGGGGCGGGAGCGTGAATGACAGACCAGTGATTTCAATCACTGGCCTGTCGTTTAACCCACCGATCGCTGCGATTCACGGTGAATCACGGCGATCGGGGGGGTTGTGAAGCCCCCTCTGGGGCATTGCAGGCTTCCCTCAACAAAGAGGGAGTCTGGAATGCCCTTCACCAGATTTGCATCTGGTTCGGGGGGGCGTGATTGACAGACCAGTGATATGAATCGCTGGTCTGTCGTTTAACCCACCGATCACCGTGATTCACGGTGAATCACAGCGATCGGGAGGTTGTGAAGCCCCCTCTGGGGCATGTAACTATATATATATATATATATATATATATATATATATATATATATATATATATATTTTTTTTTAAATTGTTTTTTTTTTTAATTTTATTTTTTTTTATATTTTGTTTTTACAATACACTGAGGCTGTGTAGCCCCCTCTGAGGCTACACAACCTCAGTGTATAGTTAAAAAACGTCATTGCCTCAATGAACAGGCAGGCTGGAGTGGGGGGGGTGAGTGATTGACAGACCAGGTCACTGGTCTGTGGTTTAACCCACCGATCGCCGTGATTCACTGTGAATCACGGGGATCGTGAAGTTGTGAAGCCCCCCCAGCCCAGAGCATTGCAGGCTTGCCTCAATGAAGAGGCAGCCTGGAATGCCCCTCTCCCGATTTACATCGGGTCCGGGTGGGGGGGGCGGTTGACAGACCAGTGACTTCAGTCACTGGTCTGTCGTTTAACCCACCGATCGCCGTGATTCCCTGTGAATCACGGCGATCGGGAGGTTGTGAAGCCCCCCCCCTGAGCATTGCAGGCTTGCCTCAATGAAGAGGCAGCCTGGAATGCCCCTCTCCCGATTTGCATCGGGGGCAGGGGCGGGAGCGTGAATGACAGACCAGTGATTTCAATCACTGGCCTGTCGTTTAACCCACCGATCGCTGCGATTCACGGTGAATTACGGCGATCGGGGGGGTTGTGAAGCCCCCTCTGGGGCATTGCAGGCTTCCCTCAACAAAGAGGGAGTCTGGAATGCCCTTCACCAGATTTGCATCTGGTTCGGGGGGGCGTGATTGACAGACCAGTGATATGAATCGCTGGTCTGTCGTTTAACCCACCGATCACCGTGATTCACGGTGAATCACAGCGATCGGGAGGTTGTGAAGCCCCCTCTGGGGCATTGCAGGCATGCCTCAATGTAGAAGCAGCCTGGAATGCCTCTTACCCGATTTGAATCGGGCTCAGGGGGCGTGTTTAACAGACCGGTGATTTGCATCGCCGGTCTGTTGTTTCAACCGCCGATCTCCGTGAATTGCGGAGATCGTAAAGTTGCAAAACCTTTTTTTTTGTTTGCCTGGATAGCCTCACTTGTGAGGCTTCCAGGAAAACCGCGATGCCGCCGATCGCGGCGAAAACGCCGCGGTAAACGGCAAATAACGTTACCACGTACATGTACGGGCATTGTCGTTATCGCGTTGCATGGCAACCCCGTACATGTACGTGGATTGTCGTTAAGGGGTTAAATAATATCACATGAAGGAGAAAAACAAATACATTTTCTTACATGATCAACTAAATTAGATTTTAGATTTGAAAAATAGACATCACATGGACAATGGGTTGGATTAAATGGGGGATGAAAAAAATATAATATCACTGTTTTTATCAATTTTTTTCATGGCAATCTCTGCCAGAATTGTTATCCAATAGCTTGTGGTAGATGTATCTCTGGCTTTAGACCAAGCCCACTGTATTAATATTGAAGACTATTTTATTCCTATATGTTAAAGTCAGGGTTTCGCAACATCTATTAATCAGGCCCATGCTGGAGATGATATGTCATACTTGAGGAACTAATAACCAAAATATGCAGGTATGAAAAAATGTTATTATTAATATTGAATATAAAGACACAGCATTCCTTTTGGTAGTACCTGCAGTTTGTTTTGAACATCCACAATCACTTTTGATATTGAACACTATTATAGTTAATGTTTTTTATATATAACACATGTATTATTTATTAACTTTCCATTTATAAAATGTTCCAGGTACAATAAATCATTTTATATTGATAATCGAAATCTCAGGTTAAAATACCCAAAGGTATAGGATTTCTGTATAATGCTATTACCTTGAACAGCTCAATTCCCGAACTATATGAGATATTCTCAGTTTTCAGCAGTGTATGTTTCCCGGAATGCTTTTATTATGTTACACTTACAGTATCTATGCATGTTGCCACATAAGGTAGATTTCATGAATTTCTAGTGGTTAGAGACCACATTTGAAAGACCACATTGTGGTGTATAAAAAATAGGCTTTGTCCACTGTAGCGAAATTAAAATTAATGGCAAGGTGACTACCATATAACCATCAACACTTTTTATAGCCTGAAACTATGAATCTCCTTTGACCTGTGCATGGTTAACTAGTTCACATAAAAGTAATCAGATTTCAAAATATCTTCCAATACCAGCATTAATAAACTAATAATTAATATTCTAAGAATAAAACATAGAAAGTATACATGTATATGTATACTTAAATATTAATAATAGCTTTTTATTATACCCCTATCCACTGGTGTCATGGCTTGGTTTTAATTATCTATGTTTCTTCAAGGCATAAAAAAATCATTATGTGTTCTTGACTAACACTTTTAAAAATAAGTGTTCTGCTCTTTCTTGTGCCAACACAGAACAAGGATTATTATTATCAATATCAATTTCATGGCATTAACCTGTCTCTTCATGTTAACATATGGATAGATTGTTAAAGATGCATTGAATTGTCTGCTGACATAACCTGCGTGAAGTACTACATAATGACAATTGTCCCTAAAATACAATAACCCAGAATGAGTGGATTTATATGATCACAGAGGTATTGTAAGACCATTAATATATAACTATGTGTCAAGCTTTTTATCAGAGTTTGACTGATCAAATATAATATAGTCATAGACATTAACTTAAGCAATGTGATAACCTATGAGTCTACAATGGAAGCCAATCACAATTCATTTTTCTTATTTTTTTCTCTTCTGTCTACCAACCATTACCTTATGTTCCCAAATTAAACTGTTTTCTCCCACAATTATGTGCAGATATAAAGTCTCATAACTTTTACATACCTACTTAAACTTGTGTCAAAGTGCTATTCTACAAACCATGTATATTAATTTATAACTGACACTTTAAGAAACATTTAAACTTTAAGAAATATTATTATAATGGCTCATTTTTGAAGTGTTTTGTTTTCTAAGCAGCTACACTTTAGTGTTTCATTTAACATTTTAATTAACAAATCTCAGAAACATACCCTTATGTTACAGTCATCATATTTTATATTCATATCTAATCATGCTCAATTATTGCTTAGAAAAGTTAAAATAATTAGGCTCTAGGCAGCAAAGATGCACAAAGTGATGAGGGACCATGGGATTAAGCTGAGCATGAACATACTAATAAGAGAAAAGGTCACATGCTGATATAACAAAAAATTTGATTAGACCTGGGATCTATGTGCTGAAAAATCATTGTTCTGGCTTGAACATTTCTGCTGTAGAGCCTAGTGTTCTCTAGAGGATAAATGTCTAATCACTGGATATACAAGTGTTACATCCTCCTATAAACACAAAGATGGCAAGAAAATAGAATTTTCAGGTCAGTATAAAAAAGGCTTTGTAATCCCAATTGATGATGAATAGAAAAAAAGGCAGCTGTAACAATGAAGGCAAATTAACTGTGCTGTTGGTCAATTGGAATTGCCTTGATTGCATCCACAGGATTTGCCCAAATTGCATCCACAGGACTTACCCTGTACCCTGATTGCATTCACAGGGGTCTCCTCTCAGAGTCTCAGGTCTCCTCTTGGTCCTCCTCACTTATCTTTATCTCAGCTCTTCCTTTGCTCTTTATCTCTCCTTTCCAGTTTTTCTCTTTTCTGTCCTTTCTCTTTATCACTACTTCTCTTCACCTCACTCTTTTCTCTCTCCCGTCTCTCTCTCACTCCCCTTTCTCTTTAATCCCCATTTTCTTTGATCTCCATTTTCATTATGTTGACTCTTTGTTATTTAATTCATTTCTTCCACTTTTCTGTATCTCTCCTTTGATTTTACTTTATCTTAGTTTGTCTTGTTTATCTCTCTCTTTCTTTCCATATGCCCTCCATTTCACTATTACTCCATATCTCTAGTCTTATTCATTATTACATTTGGCAATTTTTCCCATCTTTCTCTTGCCTCTCCCTCAGTAACTTGCATATGCAGAATGGCACACATTTTTACAGACACACACACATGTCAGGCATCACCCAGAGTCCTGCAGACAACAAGGCGTGACCTCCCCGTTATGAGTCCTGGCTGGACCTGAGCTCATATATCCACCAATCCAGTCAGGCTCTCTAACCTGTGGTCCACTGGGGCTCTATGTCACGGCTAGAGGACCAGCAGTGCAGGAACTTGGTATCATCCACCAGTACAGGAGCAGAGCAGTATACTGGTTGCAACAGGCAAAAGAGTAATCGTTACACGGAGCCAAGATCTGGAGTAGGCAAGGACAGAATAATCAAAACAAGCCGGGTCAAACACAGGAGATAGACAGGAACGTCAAAAACAAGCCAAGGTCAAAAGCCAAAATCACGAAGTAAGGTATTTAATAAGCACAGCCAACATGCACAAGGCACTATCACAGGCAATGAGCTAGTGGAACAGCCAGGTTTAAATAGACATACTAATTGTATTTCCCGCCCTGCGTGAAACGGAGGCTTGGAATGCATAAGTGCAGTGCCTATAAGAGGCCACACGGCGTATGTACAGAGCCAGAGTCCATGCAGTCTGCGTTCAGGAAACCTGCCAGCGGCTACAGGGAACGAGGAGCTTCAGTAGAATGGCAGTTCGGGGGGACGGAAGGTAAGTACCCGGTAGTTACACTCTATACATCTTTGATTTTTGGTCTGTGGGCACCTAGTTCTGCTATGGACTGAACTCCGCCTCCCTCACCTGAATACAGGGATATCAGCACACCTGGCCTCATCAAGACACTTTAAGGTCAGCCTCACCTCCAACCCAGGATCTGGTTGTGTGTTTTTCCTTCTGAATGTGCTGTCATTCTATGCCTGATTTCTTGGCCTTTGACTTCTGCTTTCCTACATCGTTTATGAACCCTATCCGTCGGCCCTGACCTCTGCATTACACTTAACTCTGCTTCTATCCCCTGTCTGTACCGCATACCTGTTTTGCCCCCGTGGATCAAGTGATCCCTCCATCCTGTCGCTCTGAGCAGTTACTTTGCAAGGGTGTGCACCATCTCATGCAACTGGACTCCAACTCCTGGTAAGTCCTTACAACATACTCACATCAACACATACTTACATATACACATCCATGTTCACACACACTTACACATACATGCTCACACACAAACATTTACATATCCATGTTTTGTTTTGCATATATTATACCTTATGATTTAAGGCTACTACTTTCTTGAGAATTAACGTTATTCCCAACATTGCTTTATTTTGGCTCATCTATAGTTAAATATGGCAGATACAACTAAACAAATCCTATAATTATAGGGTGCAAAAAGACCCTAAATCTAGGCTTAATGTTATATATAATTAATGTTAGAGTCTAATTAAACATACTTCCCACATCATAAGTCAATTAATGAATTTGTGTTAAAGACAAATGTTGATGCTATGATAAAATTTTTATTCAAGAAATATTATAATTTATAATTTGGATGCATTTGAACCACACAATAGTGTTTAGAAATGTGGTCTATATCCCAACATGTAAGATGGCAGTGGTTTTGTGTACCTTATTTAAAAAAACAAACAAACAAATGATATGTCTATCCACTAAAATGTGGCAGCTACATACTCACACGAGTTGGACTCAGATGTGCAGTAAATAACACTTGTCTGACATTGATGTGACTGAAACAAAGTAGTATTGATGCACGTGTAAAAAAAAAAAAAAAAAAAATAAGTAGCTGCTCTGAAATTTAGCTCCAAGAAAAAAAAAGAAATATAAACATAGCTTTTATAAAATAAATATTTGGCACCATTTCATATTAAAATGAATTTAATAGATTAAAATGAAATTTAAAATTCAGTTTACTTAACACCATTTCGCTAGGTTATGGATAGACTCTATTCTAATTCTAATTGTATGTAACAATTTGCTAAATGATCTAGTTATTATGTATGTCTTGTTATGAAAATAGATTATTAATAAAAGTAATAAAATCATAAATATGCTGGTGTTTCCAGTATTTATGAATTTGAAAAAAAATAGTATATTGAATGCCTTGACTGTCCTAGTATGTTACAACTTCATAAGTAAAGGCTATTAATTGCACATATCAAATGAATAAATACTTAGTTTTGCAGGAATATCCCATCATAAAACATTTTAGTAATAAAAACATATAATATAAAACATATAAGTGCGGCTGTGCATATGCAACTATCAACCGCCCTGACTTACATTCATACAACCCAATGAAAAGGAGGAGGTATAGTCAATGAAACAAATGAAAATGAATAAGAATCCTCAGAATATTGGCTATCCATTTGTTGATTATTTTTTCCATTTTAACACCATAAAAACCTCACGTCACCCTTCTATTCCTTACCTGAATTATTAGGATTCTGTCCCATAATTTCTGAAAAGTCATTTAACAGTCAATTACAGCTTGTTATATTTTATGACTTCAATAAAATGTAACAAGTGGTAATTGATTATTGGATGACATACCAGAAAATATAGGCAAAGTTCCAAGTGATTAAGTTAAAGAGAAGAAGGGTAAGGTGAGGAAAAATAAATAATTAAAGAAATGTAGAACATCCTATGCTATTGCTTGAAGTAAATCTTGTTGAAATGTGAGTCCGGAAATTGGCATGATATCCCCTATTAAAAATTCTGCCCTGGATTTTGTTTTTGAAATTTAAAAACTCTCTTAATTCATACGAAAAAGAAACACAAATTTTTATGAATCGACTGCTTGCGGTGCACATGCATAGTATATACACTCAGTGGCCACTTTATTAGTTACATCTGTTCAATTGCTTGTTAACACAAGTAGCTAATCAGCCAATCACATGGCAGCAACAGAATGAATTTAGGCATGTGGACATGGTCAAGACAACTTGCTGAAGTTCAAACCGAGCAACAGAATGGGGAAGAAAGGGGATTTAAGTGACTTTGAACGTGGCACGGTTGTTGGTGCCAGACAAGCTGGTATGAGTACTTCAGAAATGGCTGAACTACTGGGATTTTCACGCACAACCATCTCTAGGGTTTACAAAGAATGGTCCGAAAAGAGAAAATATCCAGTGAGCGGCAGATGTGTGAACAAAAATGCCTTGTTGATGTCAGAAGAGAATGGGCAGACTGGTTCAACATGACAGAAATGCAACAGTAACTCAATTAACCACTTGTTACAACCAAGGTATACAGAATGCCATCTCTGAACGCACAACACGTCACCTTGAAGCAGATGAGCTACAGCAGCAGAGGACCACATCTGGCGCCACTCCTGTCAGCTAAGAACAGGAAACTGTACATTCACACAGGCACACCAAAATTGGACAATGGAACACTGGAAGAATGTTGCCTGGTCTTTTGAGTCTCGATTCCAGCTGCGACATTCAGATGGCAGGGTTCAGACTTTGGCAACATGAAAGAATGGATCCATTCTGCCTTGTATCTACGGCTACGGCTGGTGGTGGTGTAATGGTGTGGGTATTTTCTTGGCACACTTTGGGACCCTTAGTACCAATTGAGTTTAAACGCATGCCCATCCCTTCATGACCACAGTGTACCCATCTTCTAATGGCTAATTCCAGCAGGATGATGCACCATGTCACAAAGCCCACATCAAATTGGTTTCTTGAACATGACAATGTGTTTATTGTACTCCAATGGCCTCAACAGTCACCAGATCTCAATCCAATAGAGCACCTTTGGGATGTGGTAGAAAAGAAGATTTGCATTATGGATGTACAGCCGACAAATCTCTGCGTGATGTCATCATGTCCCTATGGACCAAAATGTCTGAAGAATATTCCATCACCTAGTAGAAAGTATGCTACAAAGAATGAAGGCAGTTCTGAAGGGAAAAGGGGGTTCAACCCGGTACTAGCAAGGCATACCTAATAAAGTGGCCAGTGAGTATATAGTGGTCAATGAAAGCACACATATGTTTTAAAAAATGTCCTACATTTTTGGAACATAAGTACTGTGGGCAAGAGATATTGTGGAAGAACTGCTAAACATATATTTTAAGTTTTTAACAACTGAAAGCAATGAGACTTTATACATTTTTTATACACCATCTGTTGGAAAAGACCTTTAATTAATTTCAGACTTAATAAAATGTGTTCTGCATTCTAAGTGTAGGGATATTGGGAGTGAACTATCAGCAAAAGAGAAATTTATCAACATACAGAGAAATCATCACCATTTACATTAGAAAATTAAAGGACTTACCAACTGTTGGTAATTCCATTCAGAAATAAAGCAAAATGTTGAATATCGAGGTATTCTAGAATAGAAATTAATCTTAATTGACACCTGATAGAATGTAATGATAATTTAAAAACTAACACTGATGTCAAATAAGATAAAAATAAGATCTGTGTTTTGTAATGTTTCGTTATTAGTTTATAAATTTATAAAACCAAAAATATGTCTGTAAAAGTTGCCAACAATATAGCCTAACTATTAATATAAGTCTGAATAAAAGATTTGATCCACGAAAGTCTCCCGTGACACATCTGGGTAGATACCGGAAATTCCCTAGCTGAAAAACAATTGAGGGCTGACAGCTGTGAAAATAGAAGCTCAATGGTAATGAATTGCTGTGGAGAACCTCATGGATATCACTTTTTTGACACTTTCAGAAGGAAGCTTAAACTCCGAATCATCTTTTAAACATAACTTTAATAAAATCAGACACATTTTAATGATAAAAAAACACAGCATGTTGCTAGTTTTACATGTAGAATTATATTTACACCCAGAATGTTACATTTAAAATTGTCATGAAGTCCTGCTGAGCTTCCATGCTTTTCCATTTTTTAAGGGGGGATCATGTGAACATTATGGAGATCAGTGAATCTTCCCTGAATGCCCACTGAGCTGCAAAATCAATTTAGGTCTATACTTTTGCAGCACAAACTTTAATCGCACTCACAAAAGTCCACTTTGGAATTTGTTAATGCAGAGAGTGCTATACTTCAATACATGGTGAGAAATGGCATTTCACCATGGCTAAGATCGAGCGAGAACCTGTGAGGGAGGGAAAGCCTTAGGGCCCTGTTCCGGTTTTGGTTCCTGATCTGTTCCTGTTTTGGTTCCTGATCTGTTCCTGAGTTACAGCGAGCGCCCCACATGTGGACTCCAAAGCTGAGTGCCCTGCAAGTGGGATATCTGTCGTGTGCCCTGCAAGTGGGCTTACCTGTCGTGTGTGCCCCATCCAGAGGGCTTACCTGTCGTGTGTGCTCCATCCAGAGGGCTTACCTGCCGTGTGTGCCCCATCCAGAGGGCTTACCTGTCGTGTGTGCTCCATCCAGAGGGCTTACCTGCCGTGTGTGCCCCATCCAGAGGGCTTACCTGTCATGTGTGCCCCATCCAGAGGGCTTACCTGCCGTGTGTGCCCCATCCAGAGGGCTTACCTGCCGTGTGTGCCCCATCCAGAAGGCTTCCTGCCAAGAGACTTTCTATCAGTATATGTTGTTGTACCATCATCTGCAATACAGCTCTTATCAGCATATTCTGTCTGTGATTTATTTCCTGCGCCTGTCTGTAACAACCCCAAGTCATCGTGCATTGTGGGGTACAGACGGAGCCCCTCGTATCCCCTGCACCTGGGCTCCTATCAGACCTGTTCACCCGGTCCGTGACATGGTCCATGTCTGGGGGCAGTGCACTGGTAGTTGTTGTTTGAGGGTTACTACATGTTCAGTTTTTGCACTTGCTGTTAAGCACATTTGGCACTTTGGACCAGACTAAAGGGCTGTAGCTTCCATGTTAATCTATATTAAGTACTAGACTTGTGCATTCAGATTCATACAAAAATCTGCTATTCCAAATATCCACCACCCTAAATAAATCTTAGGGGTTCTGTCTCACATACTGATGCCTCCCTCCTCCCTGCTCCTTGTCAACATGGTCTCTGCATCTGCCAAGTAATCAATGGATATAAGAAAATGGCTGGAGAAGGTAAGTGAGCAGGTGGGAGGACTGAGGGACAGAGAGGGAGAGAAATGTTTTTGGCCAAAAATTTTATCAGCAACGAAAGGGCAGGAAATTAAATTTGTTGCCCAAAAACAGATTAGTGAAAAACGAAAAGAAATATTTGCCTGAAAGTATTTTGGACCTTATGCATAAGTCTACAAAATACTTAGACTTACAGTTCATGTAAGCGTAATATATGTAACGTAACCAAAAAACAATACTATTCTTGTGGTTAAAGATTTAATTTTTAATGTAATCAAAGTCAGCATTTTTGTAGTAACTACCAATGTAAAACATTAAAGTAAAGACAATTCCTTCCAATAAAGTAACTCTAGATTATTGGACTTCTGTGTGTGTTAGAGTATGAGCATGAGCAATGTTTTAGGTTGGAAAAATTTCATTTTACTGAAAATGACTTATTACATTGCTTGCAGCAAAATATTTTGCTAATGTTTTCACATTCTATCCCTATTTCTAACCCTCTAGAAATTCAGACAACTGAATATTTTTGCACAATCTTTGTAATATAGAAATAAAATTAATGTAAGCGAGTCACAATGAAGAATTGTAGTAAAGCTTTATCAAAATATTGTGGATTTGTAGATATGAGTACTTATTAAGCACAATGTGAAACATCTGTCTTTCTGGTGATCTTAATGCAACTTGAATATTGCCACATAACACTTTATTACATAGTATACCAAAGAGGTGCTTAGATACAGTAATGCAGGTTTATGAAGTGTGGAAAGACACAGGCTCAATTAGGTAGTTTTGGTAGCTAGTTGTTACGACAGAAGAGTTGGTATTTCAATCTTAAATATTTTTATCACTGCAGTCTATTTATTCTCTATATCCTGATGGCCGCTTAAAAATAACTTGGTGCTAGCAATGTCAATGTGGTCATCAGAATACATTAAAATAATAACACAGAGGCATGAGCATAAAAGACTACACTGTTCATTGAACATTTTGACAATTTATTTGAATGTTAACAAACTGCAATAACTTATATAAAGCAACTAAACTATGAAGCTTGAACTGGAATGTGGTCCCTGGGAGTACTGGCATAGGTGTGGCAGTATCACCAGGAACCTAACACACAGTAGATCATGAGCTACTATTTTTTTCATTTTTGGGCAACAAATTTATTTTCCTGGTCATTCGACTTGGACAAAATTGGGGAGGGGAGCTTTTTTTTTATTCCAAATTATATTTGAGGGCGTCCCCAAAGGATGAGGTCCCTTACACCTTCTGGACTCACCTTCCATTATAACAATTTAAAAAAAGCTTCTCCCAGAGTTAGGACGGTCAAAGAGGCGCAGAAGCAGTATTATTAGAGCACTGGGTCTGGGTGGGCAGACACCGGCAGATGATAGGCACATGCAGCCCCATAGAGCAGGACTGAATTCCCCTAATATTATATAGTATACATATTATATTGTCACCAATATTTATTGTCACCAATGTTTATTTATCAATGAAAGATAATAGATAATGAAAAAATAACTTGTCCACAAATTACAGGTTTGGTGCATAGCATAAATGACCATCTGTGTTAATCAACTAAACTCTACCCATGGAGAGGGTAAAAATGTCTGCTGCAGTCCCTGTAATACACTACAGTAGTCACTACAGTGTCTCCAATCCACCCTTCAACAGTACATTTTGTACACTAAAAAAATGATTAATTAAATTGCAGTATGGTGGGTGAGCAATGAGCATCAATATCAGCCCCTACTAAGATAACTGTCACTGTCACACTGTCACATTACAACTCTCATCAGTCTGTAACTGCTGCTGACAAGTTAAAATGGCGTCAGCACACATATATCTAATCCTTGTAAGTAAAAAAGTAAGGAAAACCTCCCATAGGTTGTTGGACCCATCAATCCCAGCCATTACCATCAATGAGACCATCCCCTGTTTTTGTGGCTACTTCTACATATCAGTCCTTGATATGTACCTTCCCATACACAGTCCATCCCACTTTAGCTTAACAACAAGCTCCAAAACTCTTTGTAACAGCGCCAAAACGGCTTATAATGGCGGTGGCTACATGTGGCGAGGAATGGAGGCCTCATGTTGAAGTTTTGGAATGTTTGCAGTTCGTTTCTGTCAGTTTTACCTGTTATGGCCCTCATTTTAGTTGATTCGTATGAACGAACGAAACAGGTGATTTTTGTTAAAAATAAAGTTTCTACGAAAATGAATGCACGTCTATCAATATCTTAATGCATTCCCATGTAGTCAAGCTGACTTTTTAATGCTAACTTGGGCTGTAAATATACACTACATTCCGAAGCTACCATGACACATTAAATTTGCCTTAAAGTTAATTAAGATTCATTACTAGCTTGTTCTAAGCTCACTAGTGTAGCCTATATAACTAAACCATTTATGGCCTAAGCTGTTTTCCATTTTTTACACTTAAGGACCACAGCATTTCTGCTTCTTGATGCGCTATTAGCACCTACCTGGTCTGAAGAATTGGGAGTACAAATTTCTTAAAGGTAGGTCATGGGCCTGAGATGCCTGAAATGAGTGGCAAGGTACTGTAGGTGCTACCACAAACTGTAGGCAAAACAGAGTATGGAGAAAAAAAGAAGTACAGGGGAATCTTATCTTCTTTAGACAATGCTCATCTTCTGCGTCACAGATATAGGACTGCAGAGAAATGTTACCCTATTTATATGTATTTTATGCCTGTTGTACGTTCCCCAAAAGGTGTATAATCATGCCCTGGAACTCGAACTGTTTAGCAGGCATATACAGAAAATGCCCACTGACTTTTGACACCCATTGCCCCACCAGAGCACTCTTTTGTGGATCTGTTGGATACTTGGTGGGCTATGGGCGGGAGTTGTTACTGAGGGAGAGCTCACTAGGGAACCCTGGTTTCTATTACCATCTTCAGACCAGGGATCAGCAGCTACAGCTATGGATCCTCTGCACTGTTGCATCAGGTACTGTCCCAGGGAGCTTTTAACTGCCGCCACTCGGGTCTTGCCCATGGATGAAGGCCCTTTTTGGACTGGATAATCTATGAACCCCCAGCTATCAAGTGAAACCATGCATGGGATCGCTGCCGCTCCCCTGGGTTACCCAGAAAACAGTGACTTAGGGTCACATGGGCATTGCTGTACCTGGTGGCCAGATGTGGCACCATGCTCCTTATCTGATTCTGTGGTGTATATAAAGCTATGTGTTTTTTCAATAACGTGTTCTTGTTCTCATCTCAGCATTGGTTCTGTCTGATGTTTGGGGTGGAGTGTTGCAATAGCTCACTGTCATTTTCAGGACAGTACAAGCAGTTTATACACTAGGCTACGGCTAGCTCCAGCATAATTGCGGCTCCGGTGTAGCAGTATCTCCCTTCCTACCTAAAACACTTGTTTTACCTGGAACTGAAGGGGTTAATCATTTGAGTTTTGGAAGGAGGAAGCACAGTTTGGAGGGTGTACCCATCCTGGTTATTGGTAGTCTCGTCGCATTCTGCTTCTCCATTTTGTGGAGCCCACCACTGACTCCCTATCATTATGTAGAACCGAGGGATTTCTCTGTAATTAGTGTGTACCCTGTATATAGATCTATAATATATATTCACTAATCATCTCTCCACCTGCTGATCAAAGTGATTAGGAAGCAAAGGATTTCAACCTTGAGTCAACATGATCAGACACCTAAGCAGGGTATGTACATGCATTTAAATCTGTTTAATATTAACATAATATTCCCCATGAGTGCTGTTACATTGAAGATGTGAAATAGTAAAGGACATACTGGTTGCAAAATGGGTAAATATAGCTCTTGCAGGAATCTGCTTAAACTGAATTAAAGCGTGATTAACTAAAGTATTTCAAAATACAACTGATGATGTAATTTAATGTAGAAAAATATATGAATGCAATTATTGTAAATTTAGATTATCACTTGTTTTTTCACAGCCTTCCCTTTCATGTCAGTGCTAGCCAGGTGGTTTGCTGGGAAAGATAATAGTTTTAAATGATTTATCCTATATTATTCACTCATTAAACAAAAAAATAAAATAAGAAGGACTAGCCTTGCTTGGAAATTGTAGTAATTAGAATAATTTCAACAATAGTTAGATAAGGCTTGATTACATATTCTTGGCTTTGTTTGTGATGGCCCACTGGATATCAAGATACAAAATGAAATTTTAGATCTGCATGCCTGTTTTAGGATCTCCTTGCAGTCAACACTAGGATAGACAAAAAGATATCTGAAGAGAAGGAACCTAAGCTGCAGCATAAACGCTCAACTCCCAATGTGGAACATTTTATATGGAACATATTCTGGCTATTGAACAACATCATCCTCACTCTTATAATATGGTGCTTGCTTCTGCTAGCAGCTGGTGGCAGCTGTAAAAATATTTTTTCACTTAGCCTGTTTGCGTACCTACTGACATACCAGTACATCCATAAAAACTAAAGCAAGGTGTATCTTTATACGTATCTGTACGCCCAATAGAAAATGCAAAGGGGCTCCATGCAGTTTTTTGCGAATGTTAACTGATGGAATGCGAGACTAAGGGACCTACAATTTAGTTTTCCAAACATAAGTAATAAAGAAATTTGAGCATGAGGAATTTAACTTTATAAGTACTTAAAATGTCATCAGAAAGAGCATTCCTAAATTATATTATGAATCTCACCACGTGCCCTTCACTAAATGCTGAAAAAGAGAAATGTATTTATGTTGTACCCTAGGAAACAACCTGCTGAGTGTCCACTGTGTCAACAGATTAATTACATGCATCAAACATCCAGAAAAATATAATATGAACATACCCACGTAGGAGATATTCTAATGAATGCCTTCTAAGAACTAATAAGTTGACATTGTAGGTGTTCTCTATATAGTTTAAAGCTACCAGGTACACAACTAAAATAATCTAGAGCAGACTTGTGCAAATGGACCAAAAACTATACATTTTTTTTCCGTTTAGTTTTTGGTCCAGTCGTTTTCGTACAATAAATTTTGTTTCCTACCCTTTCGGTTTGGACGAAAATTGGTGGGCATTTTCAGAAACAAAATTTGTTGTCACTTACTCATGCTCTCTCATACTCTCATTTTCTTGCATGCTCATTCACATTCTTTTACACTCTCATTCTCTCTCACGCGCTCTCTGAATATCTCCCTTCCTTCTCTGATGACCAGTTTCATGTCCCTGTCAACTTGCTGCTCAGCTCCACTTTTTCTCTTGCATCTTCTTGTTCTTCTGTGTTCTTTCTTTTACCTTCTTACATCATACACTTCTCCATGGACACAGCCTTTTCGTTTTTCTTTTGAAAAAGAGCAGAGCCTCTGACAATTTGCAGAACAGGGGAGAGGCCAGAATTATTCAGATAGATTTGTAGAGAAAGAGAGGTGCAGAAATGATTCATTATTCTGGCCTCCCAGTGAACTTTTGCAAAAGTGCAAAGCCCTTAGGTGCACCCTCTCAATAATTCCTCCAAATGTGAATGAGCGTGAGACAACATAAGTGAGAGTGAGTGAGAGAAAGTGGTTGAGGATATGAGAATGCATGAAAGACAGTGAAAGAACCAATGAAAAATTTTAGTTTAGCTTTGTTTTCATAGCTCTTTTCCCAATTTTTTTTTTTTTTTGGGGGGTCCCTCCTCGTTTTCAGAAATCTGTACTGATTGTCAAAATTGGCAAATTTCATTAAATTGGAAATATGTGCAAATCCGTATGCACAAATGTATTAAAAAGAACACAAAGAAAAATATTAAAAAATCTATCAATAAGGATGAAATTATAAACTCATCGATAAATTATTGTATTTATAAGCATTAACGTATACCGTATTTGCTCAATTATAAGACAAGGTTTTTTTCAGAGCAAATGCTTTGAAAAATACCCCTCGTCTTATAATCGGTGTCGTCTTATAATCAGACCTCAAATAGGCAAATGAATATGCTGCCCCAAAATCAAGTGTTTTTATACAAACTGTTTGATTTTCTTTATGTAAGGCTAAAACATGATATGATATCAGTAAGGACCAATTAGCATGTCTCATCTTTCCATCCTTCTTCTAAAATTTTAGCCATATTACACTGACATTCACCAATACCCACATTTTACATCCATTCATGGCTAAACCATTGTTTGCAATAATTATGTCAAGGGACATAATTAACATTCTCCTGAACATATTTTCCACTTTCTTATGTTTCCAGTTTTGAGTGAAAACTTAATGACTTTAATTAAACTTTGAAATGCTTTTTATTTTTTTTTAAGTATAATTAAATATTAACTATTGTTCAAATCTCTATGGTAGCATGAATTAAATCAATGTAAAATTCAAATACAAATTAAAAGTACATTTAACAAAACATTATGAATTGTTAACACAGAAATGCACGTTATTCTTAAATGCATTATTATTGAAAAATTTACAAACTTGAATACTATATACTATTTCCAGAATATATAAAGCTTTTCTGGTTCTGTGTTATAAATTATGTAAAGGAAGAAGAGTAAAGTGTGGTAAATATGAAATTACCTTCTCAGAAATCTGTGACACAATCCAGCAGATCTATCCCAAAGACTAATTACTATTTTTCAACTATATCCAGGATTGTTAAGGTATTGTAATGGTGTTTCTAAGGCAAATGTATAGCACATATATAGCAAGTTAATGAGTATAAAATATTAGTTAAAAATATTTATTTGTATCTTTATTTAGACAGTACCCAAAGATAACAAACATTGCATGCTGAAGGGAGGGTGGGATGACGTAGGACCCACCAATGAACCTTGGGTGTGTCCATGTGATGTCGGGGGAGGAGGAAGCAAGAAAATATTAGATTCGCAACAGGAAATGCTGTAAAGTGGGTGATTTTGATGATTCCTGTTTGAAACCTGCTCTTACCGGACTAAGATTAATCCCTGAGACAATTCTTCATTTTTGAGGCAGAGGAGCTGCTTCTCCAAATAATATTCTGCAAGTTATTATTTATTTTAAATAGTTTCAAAAGGAACAACTACCCGGTGAACTTACTATTGATTTGGAGATAAAGGTCAGCAAAACTATAAATGTATCCTAGTGGTATGGAAAATATACTACCATTAATGCTATGCAGTTGTGCAATCTGAAATCTGCAAAAAAAAACCAAAAACCTATACGTCAGTAAGACTACCAATCACTAAGCACTAATATTGTAAAAGAAAAAAAATATTTACCTCAGAATGAATAATACTGGAAGTATTAATACTATTTTAGTGCTGCTTCAACAAGGTCAGCATTTAGGCTGCTTTAACAACACATCAGCATTTACAAGTCATTTGTCACAAGACCTTTTTTGATAAAACAACTTATTTTACCGTTTACTTTATGGTCCTTGCAAGATTTATAAAACAGATCATGGCACCTAAAAAAAGAAACCATTCTTGTCTATTATTCCACTTAAACCAATGATCACTGCCAAATTAAAGTTTGCCTGATAAAATTGCTGCTGATGAACCACCTGATGATGAGTAACAATGCATATAACTTTACTTAAGCCATTTTATTGTGTTCATTAGATAACCGACAGCAGGGTTGGGTCAGGTACTAACCAGGCCCAACCCTGCTTAGCTTCCGAGATCAGATAAGATCGGGCGCTTTCAGGATGGTATGGCTGCAGGTGTGAAAGCTTTTGTTTTACTTCTCTCACACAAAGAGAATTATAAGCCCTGGGACAGGACAGAGAAGGTGATAAGGTTCAAATAAGGGCTTAAAGCTTTGATGATGAGCAAGAAACACATGTAAGAAAAGAAAAAGCCTAAAACTTCTGGTATTCCCAGGCGGTCTCCCATCTAGGTACTAACCAGGCCCAACACTGCTTAGCTTCCGAGATCAGGAGCTTTCAGGGTGCTATGGCCGCAGGCGTGAAAGCTTTTTGTTTCACTCCACTTCTTCTGTTAATGCTCCTTGTCACACAAAGAGAATTATAAGCCCTGGGACAGAGAAGGCGAGAAGGTTCAAATAAGGGCTTAAAGCTTTGATGATGAGCAAGAAGCAAATGGTGAAAATCTCTCCCCGGACTGTGAGAAAAGAAAAAGCCTGAAACACCTGGTATTCCCAGGTGGTCTCCAATCTAGGTACTAACCAGGCCCAACACTGCTTAGCTTCCAAGATCAGACAAATCCGAGTGGTATGGAGCAGGTATGAAATCATTTTCATTTACTCCTCTTCTTCTTCTGTTGCTGCTGCTTGTCACACAAAGAGAATAATACGCCCTGGGACAGGACAGAGAAGGTGAGAACGTTCAAATAAGGGCTTAAAGCTTTGATGATGAGCAAGAAACACATGTGAGAAAAGAAAAAGCCTACAACACCTGGAATTCCCAGGCAGTCTCCCAATCTGGTACTAAACAGGTCCAACCCTGCTTAGCTTCCAAGATTAGACGAAATTGGGTGCTTTCAGGGTGGTACGGCTGCAAGCGTGAAATCGTTTTATTTTACTCCTCTTCTTCTGTTGCTGCTGCTTGTCACACAAAGAATTATAAGCCCTGGAACAGGACAGAGAAGGTGAGAAGGTTCAAATAAGGGCTTAAAGCTTTGATGATGAGCAAGAAACACATGAGAAAAGAAAAAGCCAACAACACCTGGTATTCCCAGTCCCCGATACGGGTACAAACCAGGCCCAACACTGCTCAGCTTCTGAGATCAGAAGAGATCGGGCGCTTTCAGGATGGTATGGCCGCAGGCTTGAAGACCTTTTGTTTTACTCCTCTTCTTCTGTTACTGCTGCTTGTCACACAAAGAATTATAAGCCCTGGGACAGGACAGAGAAGATGAGAAGGTTCAAAAAAGGGCTTAAAGCTTTGATGATGAGCAAGAAACACATGTGAGAAAAGAAAAATCCTACAACACCTGGTATTCCCAGGTGGTCTCCCATCCAGGCACTAACCAGGCCCAACCCTGCTTAGCTTCCAAGACCAGATGAAATCGGGCGCTTTCAGGGTGGTATGGCTGCAGGTTTGAAAATGTTTTGTTTTACTCCTCTTCTTCTGTTTCTGCTGCTGCTTGTCACACAATGAGAATTATAAGCCCTGGGACAGGACAGAGAAGATGAGAAGGTTCAAATAAGTGCTTAAAGCTTTGATGATGAGCAAGAAACACATGAGAAAAGAAAAAGCCAACAACACCTGGTATTCCCAGTCCCCGATATGTGTACAAACCAGGCCCAACACTGCTCAGCTTCTGAGATCAGAAGAGATCGGGCGCTTTCAGGATGGTATGGCCGCAGGCTTGAATTATAAGCCCTGGGACCAGACGGAGAAGGTGAGAAGGAGAGAAGGTACAAATACATTTTCCATTATAGTTCTTTAAATAAAAAGTAAAAACATTAATGTAATAGTAATGAATAAACATAAAATAGAAACTGTATAGCATATACAGTATTTTTCTATCACAGTGATGTAAGGTCAGAATTTCATTAAATGCAGAAGGTTGATCTTTCCGTATAGCTTTGCCCTAATAAAAAGAAAAGACCAAGAAGTTTGCCACGTTTCTTCTTCTGTCTTGTAATAATATCAGATCTGTACTTGTTTGAAAGTCATATGCATAAAACAATTTACTTAGTTTATTCTATGTGTTTAATATGTGTCCCGTGCATGTACCTTATCCAATTCTGGCTCTTTTGCCACCTAAGCAGCATTCATAGTGTGAAAATTTCACACTGACATCAAGGAGGCATGATTAGCCGTGAGTGATCCTGCTATAGCTTACAGCCAAAAATAAGAGGTGGTAAGTATGCACAATAAGATACATACTAAAAGTTTTCCTGCTGCAGTCTTATCTAAAATTGATATTTCAAATGATTTAATCTGCTGGAAATTATTGTTTTGTGTTTATTTGTTTTTTACTTGTTTTAAGACAAAAGTACAGAAAGAAATTGACAAATATAAAAAAGATAGACATGAGTCTGAAAATAGTAATTGGACAATGGAAGTAGAGGGTGAGAGAATCTAGCCTAAGGGTCATTTCCACAAGAAATCAAATAAGTAGAAGTACACTATACATAATACCATCAAGACCAGATTTCCTCATACTTCAACATTTTCTTATCCATTTCATACTGATCATTAATCTGTCTACAAACCTCCTCCCAGTGAGGTGCCTCAATTATTTTACATTTCTCTGCTAAACAGAGTTTGACTGCAAGCAAAATAGAAATAGCTAAATTTGTATCATTATCCATTGAGGGTAAATCAATGTGGAATAAGAATTGATGGGGTTATAAAATTATATTAATTTTAAAGATTTCTTTAAATAAATTAGCTTCTTAAGTGGTGACAATCCCACCAAATATGACAAAGGGAGCCTTCATTGTTATCACATCTTCAACAGTTGCTAGGAAGGAACTGATTGTTGAAATTTATGAATTTTGGTATGTATCATACACCATCAATGAAGCAACTTTATATATAGTTTGTGTAAATTAACACAATGCACAGTTTTTCTAGAAGTGACCCAAGCTTGTGTCATGACTTACCTCGGCTCCTTCGCTGCTCTGTCGGCAACTTCGAACCATGGCCTCTCAAACATGCACATGTACGAATACTAGGGGCAGGCAGCGACCTCTTTGCGAACAACACAAGACGCAAAGGAGACATACATGCTCGATTCATGCCGCAAGACAGCCATGCGGGTGCGGCTAGGAAAGGAGCACCCTCCCATGGCAACTCCAAGCCCTCTGACGGACGCAGCATTATCTGGATAGGGCAGAGACACACCAGATGAGGTGTGGTCTCTAATAGGCACCTGGTTTGGTGTGTATAAGCATTTCCCTGAAGAAAGGTTAACTGGTTCCAAGAGTCTGAAGCCAGTATTGCAATTTAGTTGATTGGTATCTGCTGCTGTAGCAGTTACTGGGGCTTAAAATAAACACACCTTTACTTGGACAGAAGGTTCATTTGTGGATCTCATGCAGGCAATGACAACACTAAGCAGCCTGGATTTTTGTTGTTGGAAGCCGTTTATTTTGCCCTTAGGTGGTGGGATAACTGAGTGGCAGTAAGGTTTTGTTATATGTTTAACCTGTATGCTTTAGGTCACTGTGAATGCAGAAGAGGAGGAGATGGGAATCCCATAAAATTGAAAATAAAAGACTGGTGTTCCATCCAACAAGGTCAACTCCGTTACACCACCCTATTTAAACAGAGAACAGCTATATTCGTCTATTATTTCCAGCACTTTCTTGGGATTGAAGACTATCGGTGAGTTAATGTTAGGAGAACATTGTCTGTGTATAATGTTATTTTAAAATTATATGTTTCAAACTTAGAGGATTGATGAATTAAAGCAGCTAGTTAGCATATAATAAAGGGGCAAGAGGACAACCCTGTCTTGTTCCATTATTTATTAAAAAATTAAAATCATGGCCTACAACCTTAGCTTGGGGAAATTAATATAAAGCTAATGCGTTGTTATTCAAAGAGCCTTCCATGCCAAATGCTTCTAATGTCTCTAATAGAAAATCCCAACTGATTCTCTCGACTGTATTTTCAGCGTCAAGTGTCATAAATATAGAAGGTATTTTTGCATGATGAATTTCAGGGATGAGGTAGCACAAATTACAGGTATAATCTGCCCCTGTTCTCCCAGGCATGAAACCTGCTTGGTCTATATATGTATTAAATTAATAATTGCTATTTTAAGTCCAAATTAATTCAGCCAGTGGTTCAGATGTCTACTTTAAAAATGGAGAACACAGCTGCCTGTAACATTTCTAATGTTTTACTGTCACCTGTATAAGCATACTAAGATTGGAGAACAAGTCAGTCCCAAAATTTGATATAAGAGAGCCGAACACCCATCCAGGCGTGGGGATTTCCCCTTTTCTAAACCCATGATATTACTCTTAACCCCTCTTAAGGAGATAGGATGAATGAACAATTATAGATTCTCAGGTATTTGAACTTGTCCTTTTTGGGAGACTTGTTTTAAAATCACTTTAGAGGCAACAAATGCAAACAGTCCAAATCAAGTTTAGTAGGTGAAGGGAGAGAGAGTGTCTTTTTTTGGGTAGGATTATGTAGCTGCTACATTAAAACACAATAAAACAAATATAGAAACAGTAATTGGTGGGAGTGCTTAAGAAGTTAAATATTTAAATCATAGCCTGCTTCATTGGGCAATAGCTGAAGCTTCTATGCATAGATGAATCCAAAGCATAATCATATGTTAGTTTGTACATAGTCCCCACAATTTTGATAACCATATATTTAATATAATGCATTGGAATGATGCCTATGGGTGCCAGGTTAAAACTCACTGTAATCATTTTCTTAATTATAACTATGACACCTACAAATAATATTTGTCCAGGGAAGAGAAATCATGTTCCAGTAAATAAGTAAAGTTTAGAGTACCGGTACCGGTACGTCCAGCCCTTCTTGCAGTGGCAGGGACACCCGGACTCTCCCCTGACAGCAGAAGCCGGCATCGCTGGCTTTCCGCTGTCCGATCTGATGTAACAGCTTCCGGCATGGAAGCCGGAAAGCTGTTACATTTTAAAATGCCCGACTGCGCCCGATCTGCAGGGGATATCCTGTCCTCAGATGAGGCACAGATGCTGCAATCTCTATGCACGTCTGTGAGGACCTGCATAGAGATCACAGTGTGACCGGTGCAGGGGGATCGCGGGGAGGGGAGTGAGAAACCATGTCTCTCACCCACCTCCCGTGCTGAAACAGAAAAGGAGAAAAAAAAACGGTTAGTCATTTAAAAAAAAAAAAAATCATTAAAATAATAATATAAATAATAATCAAAAAAATAAAGTGAGCTAAGTGATGTCATTGTGACATCACGGGCATTAATAACATGTTCAAGAGGTCCCTAAGTGGACCTCTAACCATTAAAAAAAAATAATAAAAAAAAAAAAATATATATATATATATATATATATATATGTATAAAATACAAAAAATAAAATATTTAAAAAAAAAATATATATATATATAAAAAGATAATAATAATTAAAAAATTACAAAACCTTACATCCCATAGCATAACATCTACCCAGTATAACCCTCCTGCCCCCGTTCACAACCCCCAAACCCGTTAAGCCATAAGCATAAAAATTCTACAAAAAAATTTCACCTTATAGTATGTTCCCTGGTGCTGGGAAAGTATGGAAAATCTATATAAATGATGTATTTCTGAAATCAGGATACCTGAATTGATAAACGTGGAGGAGATTTTCTATCACTTTACCTAATTTGCGAGGATTCAGATGGAAAATTTAAAAAAATTAGGCGTTTTTTTCTAATTTTTGCTAGTTTTTACTACATTTCTCATTCTAAATTTTCAGCTAATCATCTAACTATGGTATCAAAAGAAAGCTCTATCTCTCCTTGAAAAAACAATATATAGTTTACATGGGTACACTATTCACAGGAAAGGAGAATAATCATTTATCTATTACATTTTTAGCTTTAGTTAGATTAAATAACTACTTAGTTTCTTTAACAGACGCCGTCTCATACGTATCATGCAAGCCATCTAAAGTGAAGTGTCTCTAGGAAATACAGATGATGTGATTTTTGGAGTGTTTTTTTTTTATTTTTGGCATTTCCCAGCGTGGTGTCAACTTTAACTGTAAATTGTGGTGCACTTTCTATCAGCTAGGCTTAGACTAAACAACCCTAATCAACCTACCAACTATATACCAGGATTAGTTGTCCTTGCACATATAATAAGTCTTCTATAAGAACAGATACATATGTGTATGAATAAGAACGTGTATTTTTATATCATTTCAGTATGTGATAAATCCATATACTTGTAATTTGTCCATTACTGCTCAACCATGACACAGATTAAGAACAGATGCTACTCATAGAAATAGAGAAATGTTATTATAAGCTATGGGGACATTACATAGCAAATATATGTTATTTTAAAAGTGAACTAAAACATCAAAATAGTGAAACAGATTGTAACCTACTAATTGTCCAGAGAAACATCATGCACATCAGCAGGAGGGGATTTATTTGGTACCAAGCACTCTATGTTAATCCTTCTTTGAAAATAAGACTATAATTTATCTGTACATCTGTCATCACAAACAGAAACATTTTAAAGAGCATTCTTGGTGCTTTGCCTATATCTTTGTACTAAACTATCAAAAGAATTGACTCCCAAAGTGAGGTCAATCAACTAAGCTTTAAAAATGTTTAAAATAAATGCAGTGATTGCTAATTAATTCAGTCACTGGAGGTTAGATAATGACAAATCCCATTTTACATGATTTTATTTTGATTTAGCATTAACTCCACTCAACTAATTATAATTCATACAAAATTATTTTACATAAAGGATGCTTTTTGTTGTTTTGGGTTTACCGCAGACATGTTGTTTATGCAAGCATTACCAAGAATCTTTTCTTAAAGCAATATATTTCACAGGAAAAGGGGTTATTTACCAGCAGAGAATTTAAAATGCAATAACTGCTTCACAAGTGTTTAGGATGAATTGTCTACCTATGGGAACTAAATCCCTATGCCACCCACACGCCTGCCCCTAAAGTATATTGGATACATTTATTTAAATGACATTTGCAGTGATATGGATATATATATATATATATATATATATATATATATATATATATATATATATATACATACATACATACATACATATGTATATGCATTTGAGACAATCATGTTGGGACATTGAATCAAGACTAATGTGTGTACAATTTGTACACCTGCAACTAATCCCCTAATATTTAGATCTGATAAAGCAAAGGGTATAATCCTTAAAATTCTATACCTTTTGAAATAAATCGCATCTCAAGAACAATTGCCCAACCAATGACTGTAAATTCTAGCACTTGACCTTTATTTTCTCAGTAATGCAAAAACAACCAATACACAGTTGAGTACAACTCAACTATGTGACAGCAGTATCCAAAACCATAATGGTACAAAGTAAATTGAATTTAATGAACTGAGATCATTCTCTTTTCATCTACATGCAGAAAGCCTGTGATGTATATGTACTGTATTCTTAGCTTGTATGCAAACCTTCAAGTTTAAATGTTAGGAGTCTTAACAACTAGTATTTGAGTAGTCACAATGCTGAATGATAATGAATATGGGTATGCACTAGAACTTCATGTTTTAGTTTTAAGAATCAGTGTTATTCTTGAAAATAGTTGATCTTCATTGTTCACACATAAAATAATATTATCATCCTTATAGTTCGGCACTTAATATTAAAATATGCTGATAGCTTTCATGGCTACCATTGTTAGCAACGGTCTCCAATAACATAAATTTATGACATTCAAAGGTCAGAGTCAGAGGTGTTTTTTCCCCCTCAGTTTCTAATAAATTCAAAGGTCAACTTACAGTATGTATAGTGCCTGTAATAAAAAGAGCATATAAATGGAGAAAGTAATTTCCATAAATTACAACTGATCTATATAAAACATTTGTGAAATAAGCAAAATATATACACCTTATGAACAGGACAAAAATCTTATTAATAATGAACGCTATGTATATGAACAATTTCTCAAAAGACACCGTGGAAAGCACTGTATATGGAATATAAAAATACACAATTACTGTGACACTTTTAAGAATGTGTACTGTGATATCTGGCACCAAGATGTTAGCAGCAGATCCTTTAAATCCTGTAAGTTGGAGCCTCCATGGATTGGACTTTTATTGTCTAGCACATCCCGCAGATGGTCGATTGTTTAGAGATCTGGGGAATTTGGAGGCCAGGAACTTGTTGTGTTCCTCAAACCATTCCTGAATAATTTTTGCTTTGTAGCAGGGCGTATTGTCCTACTGAAAGAGGCCAATGCCATCAGGGAATACAGTGTCCATGAAAGGGTGTACATGGTATGAAACAATGCTTAGGTAGGTGGTATGTGTTAAAGTAACATCCACATGGGTTTCCCAGCAGAACATTGCCTCAAGAATCACACCGCCTCTGCCGACTTGCCTTCTTCCCATAGAGCATCCTGGTGCCATGTGTTCTCCAGGTAAGTGATGCACATACACCCGGCAATCCACGTGATCTATAAGAAAACATAATTTGTCAGAACAGGCTACCCTTTCTTATTGCTCCGTGGTCCAGTTCTTATGCTCTCATGCCCATTGTAGCTGCTTTCCACAATGGACAAAGGTCACCATGGGCACCTTGAATGGTCTTTGGCTACCTAGCCCCACACCCAACAAACTGAGACGCAGTGTGTGTTCTGACACTATTCTATCAGAACCAACATTAACTTTTTTAGCAATTTGAGCTGCAGTAGCTCATCTGTTGGATTTGACCACACAGGCCAGCCTTCATCCCCCACATTCATCAATGAGTTTTGGCCACCCATGACCCTGTTGCCGGTTCACCACTTTTCCTTCCATGGACCTCTTTTGATAGTTACTGACCACTGTAGACTGGGAACAGCAAAAACAGTCCTAGACTGTGTATGATGGGTAGCATCACGATTGTTTCCTTTTTAACTCTCCTGTGCTTTACTAGTGGTTCCAAAGTTAGCCACTGGTGCATCTAGAGTTTAGGCAGCATTTCAACAGTGACTGGACTAGATATTTACTGTTAGTGGATTAAACTCACTGCTCAGATAACCTTTATACTCCTAGGCAATTGGGCAAGTCTTATCTGCATACCAGGAAACTCTCTGGGTTTGCCCGGAGATTGCCAGGTAAAGAACTGCTTCTCCGGGTCAAGATCCGAATCCTCTGGGTCGCAGGGTCTTGACACGCCCCGCTCCCCACCCATTTTCCATTTAAATGGGGGTGTTTCTCACCAACATCAAGGGGGCCTCCCACCAACATCACGAGACTGCCCGCTGACGTCAGTGGGCAGTTCTGGCCGCGTCCCACAAGGGAAGGCTCCGGGTAGCCAGAGCCCAGAAGTTCCCAGGTATGCTTATTTGCCTGCCCACACCATGCTGACCATTTCCAGCTCTCCCTTTACTGTGTACATGTCCCAGGAAAGTTATTATGTTATATATTTTTTAAAAAAAGGGTCTTTTACATACCTGCAAATTATACTTACCTACATTTTTAGCAAAAAAGCAGGAGTCAACTACATTGTCAATGTGTTTTAGATGGCAATAAGCAATTCTGTCTATAGTGGATACAGCCAAAATAAAGGATTTGTTTTTTAAATAGCCAGTCTAGTATTCATACTATAGTGTATTTTATATGCTATTTTAATAAAGGTATTGTTTGTGAAGGAACAACATTACACTTTGTTTATTGTGCTTTGCATTTGAAATTCCCCAGGTCCTATAATAATCAATGTGTAATTAGACAATAGCTCAAATTAAGCCATTCAAAATACAGCTTTAGCACCACAAACATAAATCTGTCCCATAAACCCCTGCAACTAGTCTATATGTAATCCTTTGTAGTCATAATTCTAAGGGACATTTATTAATGTTCTGAGTATTTATTAACACCCTATATGATAACCATTATTTCTTGTATTAAGATTATTTAAATGATCTGTTCATTATATCATTGAAAATACATAATTCAAGTAAAAAGAGGTGATCCCCTTTGTGATGAAACTTATAAATAAGTGCTGGAACACAGAATACTTTAACCTTTTGGTCTGTTTCAGTAATGCTACAACAATTTGATAAACTTATATTGCCTCCAAGACTGCATTGTCGTGATTTTCTTTCTTCAAAAGCTTTGTTGTGGACTGGAGTCTCCTGTAAAAGAGTGAAACATTGCTCACTTCTCAATCTGGCATTGTGAGGTCTGAGATTGTGTCATGACTGGTAGACCATCAGTGCAGGAACTCAGTAGGCGATTGTTAAAACCCAGTTCAGCAGTGGACAGAATGCAGTAACGGAGCAGGTCAGAAACATAAAATGCAGGACCAAATCTTAGTAAAAATCTGCAGCTGAGGTTAGGAGTAGGAGACAAGGTCAGGTTAAGTCAAACAATACATGACACAGCCAAATGCGCAAGGCACTATCATAGGCACTGGAACAGTTTCAGTAGCAGGTTTAAATAGCCCTGCTTTCAAAATTCCCGTCTCATGAATTGAAAATGAGTCTTGGAATGCATTGAGTGCAATGTCCCTTTAAAAGAGTGTTCGGAGCCTGGAGGAGGTGTGTTTCCGTATAGCTGGTACTTGCCGCACTAGGCGCATGTAACTGACGACGCAGGAGGCCATGCTGCGAGAAGATGAAGTGGAAGATACAGGAGCTCGAAGTGTTGTGGGACCTCGAAGTGTTGACAGGGCATTGTGGCAGCAGGAAAGGTTTTCAATCTCACAGATTGCTTTACTGGTCCCTAAAAAAGGGGCCATGATTGCCTTGTGTCCAAGAAATTACCCCTACTACAACTCTGTTTGAGAGTTGAGTGTGTATAAAATGTGTCTATGTTGTTAACCAGATAAAACAGTGCCTTTTCTCAAGAATATTTTTTTTCTACCCAATTTACTGTGTGTATGTAATATGTTGGAAACCCATCACTTGAAGTGACTGTAAAATTAGACTTAGTTATATCAATTCAAGATACTTCTTATGTACATGGCCAGTACATGTCTATGTATGCAAAGGCGAAACATTCTGTCATGTCAAAATATGAGCTTTAGGCAGTGGCGGAACTACCGGGGTCGCAGGGGTCGCGACTGCGACCGGGCCCTGGAGTTCTGCCAGTCAGGGGGGCCCAAGGGGTGCTGAGCGGTTGCTGAAAACGACCGCTCGGCAACTCTTGGGCCCCCCTGACTGACAGAAATCCAGGATGCCTCTGCTCCCCGCCGCCGCCGCCGCTGCTGCTGCTGCTGCCGCTGCTGCCGCCGCCGCCGCTGCTGCTGCCGCCGTCGCCGCTCTGCCCAGAGTGCAGTGTTCGGAGCGTGAGGCGTTTGTCTCGGGTGCCGGCGCTTCACGCTGAACGCCGGCATATGACGTCATATGCCGGCGCTCAGCAGTGAAGCGCCGGCACCCGAGACAAACGCCTCACGCTCCCAACACAGGAGTTGACGGTAAGTGACCTACAAAGGGGGGGTAGGGAGGGAGTGGGTAGATCGTGAGAAGGGGAGGGTAGATCGTGAGAAGGGGGTAGGGAGGGAGAGGGTAGATCGTGGGGGTGGGTAGGGAGGGAGAGGGTAGATCGTGAGAAGGGGGTAGGGAGGAAGAGGGGAGATCGTGAGAAGGGGGGTAGGGAGGGAGAGGGGAGATCGTGAGAAGGGGGAGTAGGGAGGGAGAGGGGAGATAGTGAGAAAGGGATAGATGGGTTGGGGGGGCCCTTAACAGATTCTCGCACCGGGGCCCTGAGGTTTCTAGTTACGCCCCTGGCTTTAGGTATGGAAGAGACTCAATCAACACATCAAACAATAAGTATAATCTCAGGATATACTGTATAATGGTTTCATGGTTTATACTAATTTAGGATCTGTGATAGTACAATCCTGTGCAACCAATACATTTAATATAGCCTGTGTATAATCAATTTCTTACAAGATCTTATATTGATATACGGTACCTGTTTCTATAAAGCGGCAGATTTGAAGGATGTAATCAATAAATATACTTTTAAATGAAAATAAAATAAAAAAATAAAATACCAGCACTTTAACTCTGATGTCATTAATCTTGATTTATCTTTAAGCAGGTATGTTTTATGGAACAGATGGGTTCCTGGAGGAATTGCAGTAAACATACTGTATTTTAGGGATAGCTCATCTGTGAACTGCTTTTTTAATTAGTAAGGATGTAGCTTTTTTCACCTCTTTTTGTAAGTGGTACATTTAATGTGGTTATTCCCATGAAAAAGTATTAATCATTAAAACATCTCTAATCACAGTCCAATATATCTAATTAAGTACAAAAATGTAACTACCAGATTATAACTAATGATGAATTACATCACTGAACTCTCACAAGTAGGGTTAATGACATGCATAATTGGCATGATAATTCTTATAATTATGCAATAACAACTATACAATATTAAACATTTTAACAGATTCATTTTTCTCCTAACAATTAATTGCATTCCTCTTTCTCAGCCTGATTCTTATTTTACTTGGGGACATTGACTTGCAATGAGGGATATTTGCAATACATTTAAAAGGACATTGACTGGCAATGAGGGATATTTGCAATACACTTGTGCATTCATTTCCGTACAAACTTTATTTTTAACTAAAATGTCCTGTTTTGTGCATTCGTATGAATCAACGAAAATGAGAGTGATCTCTGTCGAAACTGAAGACAATGAACTGCAAAAGTTCAGAACATTTGTCATAATTCGCAAATTTTCTCGACGTGTAGCTGCCATTACAAGCCATTTTCAGCTTCATTATAAGCCGTTGATGAGGTAATTTGGGAGGGACTCTGTATAGGAGGTTAATTATCAATGGCCAATCAGTATTTATAAGGGGAAGGGACACACATTAGATATATACCATATTGCCCCATGTATAAGACGCACCTTAATTTGGGAACCCGAAAAAATGCATTACATAGTTATTGAACTCAAGTTTTATTTATCATAAAATTCATACTCATCATCCTCATCACTCCCATCCATTAACTGCCCCTAAATTAACCGTAAAGACCCCATCAACCCTAACTGCTCCTAAATTAACCCTAAAGACCCCATCAACCATAACTGCCCATAAATTAACCCTAAAGACCCCATCAACCATAACGGCCCCTAAACTAACCCCCACCTCCCCTAACTCATCTTTACTTACTGTTAGATGAGTTGCTTAGCCATGTGGATGCTATAAAGAAAGGGGCGGGGCCAACCGTAAGTGTGACTGCAGGGAGGGACTGTTAATCAGAAAGGGGGAGGGCCGATTCTCAGAGTGACTGGGAAGTAGTAACTGCAATCTACAACCACTATATAAGACGCACACAGTTTTTAGACCCCAAATTTTTCGAAAAAAGGTGCGTCTTATAAATGGGGAAATAAGGTAAGTGTGCTGACGCCATTTTAACTTGTCAATAGCAGCAGTTAAGAGAGTTAAGAGAGTTGGAGTGTGAGACAGTGACAGTTAACTCAGATTTGTGGATAAGTTATTTTTTATCTTTCTATCATATCATCTAGTATTCTTTATTGATAAATAAATATTGGTGACAATAAATATTAGTTACTATATAATATGTATAGTATATACCGTAGTTGCTCGATTATAAGACAACCCTAATTATAAGAGGACCCCCCAAAATTTGAATATTAATTTAGGGGAAAAAAGTCTGAATACAAGACTACCCTATAAGAAAAAAAGTTTTATTAGTAAATATTAATTCACATGTAAACTGATATTCCTTTTAACCCCCTATATGCCACTCTGCCTCCCTGATATTCCTTTTAACCCCCTATATGCCACTCTGCCTCCAGAAAGCCCTTATACCCCCCATATGCCACTCTTACTCTTACCCCCGAATTACCAGTGCATGCCTAGACTTGCCAGTGTCAGCCTGCCCAGGCCCAGTACCCTACTATTACTGCTGCTGCTGAACTTATTTGACCGTTCTAACTGGGGAACCTTTTTTTTATTTCTATGATGAAAAGTGAGTCCAGAAGGTGTCATGGACCTCCTCATTTGGGAACCCCCTCCCATGAATGCCGTTCCGAAAAAAAAAGGCACACAAATTTTGTCAGAGCTGAACGACTGGGAAACTAAATTTGTTGCCCAAAAACTAAACTAAATACATTTATCGTGCAACTTTTACTATTTGAAAATAAGTTGTGGGAATATACTTTATTTTGAGTCCCAATCCTATTTTTATTTTCATTTTTGAAAAATAGTAAGAGAAACCAAGAGCTTAACTTTTTGTCACTGGGTTCTTTAGTACAAGATAATCTTATCCCCTGTTCAGTGCAGTAACCTTAGTTGTTAGATATTGCCTGTTTTCTGTTTGTTTGTTCTTTTCTTATTCCAACTTTTTTTATTAGTGACCCATCTATTTTGTTTAGGTGCATATCTTTCTAATTCTATATATATATATGCAATATTGAAGGCCAAACCATCTCCTCTTAGAGCAGAGTCTTTCTGGGGTTTGACTTGTTCAATCCTGATACAAATCCATTACAAGGACTCTATGGGGGGAAAAAACAATGTGCACCCAATGTGTACTTTTGGAATTATTGAATAAAACATGTTGAGGTAAACAAGCTTAAAACTACCAAAAGTTTTTTTTTTATAATAGCAGCGTGGAAGAGACACATTTACTTCAAGTAGTAACAAATCATTTCCTTATGATTTGTGTGATATGTTCATCTGTTTAGAACTTTTAAATTCAGGTGACATAAATGCCTCCACATTAGAATTTTAATGTCATATACAAATTAAAAACACTGATAATAAAAATTATATGTCATGGATCGTCTAAGATGTAGTAATAAAACACCTTTGCTAAGAAAAGCTTGTTGGCAGAGATGTTCTTGCAGCACATCTGGTGAAGCAGCATCCTTAAATTGTGATGCATTAGATGGATGAGTTTAGGACAGGCCCTGTCTGCCACAGGCTGCATATGCCAGCAGGAGACTTTGCCAAGCCCACTAGGCTCATTAAACTCAATAGAACGCTGCAGGAAAAACAATTTCTTTAATAGCATTTGAAATTTCCCTGGGCTTTCAAACCTATTTGCAGAATCATTTTTATTCTACTTGAAATACAAAACAATTTATGTACCAGAAAATACATCTGCCGTACGTTACAAAATATGGGCAGAAGCAAGCCACTTTTTGCTGAATTATTTATTACAATTCATGTTGATTGTCACTTGTTTCTATATATGCACTGCAGGTTGCTTACATTCTAAAAGTTTATAGGACCCCCTCCTCCACCAAAGGAAAAATATATATATTCTTCAAAGCAATCATGCCATAAAGTGTGTAGGTGCTTACCTTCTGCCAAAGATCACTTCAAGTGATTGCTTCTTTATTACAAATAGTAAAATCGCAGTAGGTTACAGATCCCACATACCCTTACAGGGCTCGTCCTCTTATTTATTCAGATAATTTGCACTCATGTGCTTGAAAGTTAATATTCAGAATTTTCAACATTAATTTTAGAAATAAACTTTGGGTTTATAACATAGAAATATTAAGAAAGATAACAAACATTGATATGCTTTACAGAAAGAAACTCAACAAAGTGTGATTCTCTGTGGAGTTAGAAACCCATCTCTTGAAGTGACTATAACATAAGATTTAGCTAGTTACACAATGTAGGATAATTCTTCTCTACATGATTGCCACATTTCTATGTATGCAAAGACAAAGCATATTCTGGCACATCAAAATATGAGCTATAGGTATGGAACAGATGCAAGTGATTTTTACACTCTCATGGAAGACACAGCAGCCACATTATAATGCAATTCTAAGGAGGCTATTCCATCTGCAGTGCCGCCATTTTTCATTTTACTGTGTGTATTGACATTCTGTCATCAACCTTAACTCTCATCCGTCTGTTCTGACCTTTGGCTGGATAGCACACAGTTAAACATGATATGATTTTCTTGTCTTTCTCCACTCCCAATTTGAACCAAAGCTGCGTTTTAAAGCCTTGGACAGATTTTATTATTTTACTTTTTCAAGACATTTATAATATTCCATTTGACAGTCTTGCTTCTGCCATCTATTATACCATAAAGGCCTATTGATTTTCTGTGCATATCATCCCCAGGTTTCTTACAGAGGTGGAGGTACTGTACTAGCCCTTTTTTAAATGCAAGATTTAACATAAATTGTATGCAATTTAATATACATATACCTACGTATGTGTAGGTTTGTTCATTTTTTGTCATTTTGTATTAACCCTTTCAGTGCCTACGATGTGTCCCAACTGTAGTATTGATGATTATTCAACTACACACACGACTTAAACACTTTCTTACATTAATGTAATGGGTTCCTCTCCACAATACAGAATGCTGCTCATTAGTCATACACCAAATGGTAACATAAACAGCGATATAAAAATGTGATCGTTGCCTTTAGGGATTAAGGCAACCTTTTACGTTTTAAAAGGGCTGTTTGAAACCATGACTACCAATGTTAAAAAGTTAAAAATGGTGACATGCTATAATATTTCATAAGATCGGCTTGCTAGCATGCAATAAAGATGTCTGTCATGCTAAAATGCTGTCAAACACATAAAACAAACAAATGTATAAAAGTATATAACTACCTTTTAAAATTATTTTCTGAAAAATGATTATCTTTTGTGACTTCAACTTCCACTAACAATGATTATATGGTGAAGAAACTTTAAGCCCACAAAGCATGTGAGCTTGTGACACAAACATAATGTCATACTTGGGGAAATGTGTACTTAATAGTGGATTGTTAAACAAATAACATATAAATCTTTCTGTTGCAACTTTCTGTCTCGTAAATCCTCCAAAATTCCCAGTACCACAAACTCCAACTTCAGGGGGCACACACTGTAAAAGTAAAAAAATATATATATCTAGGCTCCTGAGGAAGCTTTGGTGGAGGTGAAAACCACAGAGTGAGAGATGCATACAGTGGTTCCAGTTTGTACCCTTAAATCCAGCAGGGTCTAGTAAACTACTGCAGCAGCTATACCTAACTGGCGTGGGTCTTCTGGGAACGTTTTATGGTGTTGTACCATTTCTGCACCATTGTGCACCTTATACACTAGATTTGCATCACTTTTTCAAATACATTGTCTCTCATTTTTGTTCACTATAGTGGCATTTTCTTTTCCTAATTCTGTCCAGCATAGGACCCCTGGAATGTTATGTGTAAGGTTGCTTTATATGAAGAATTTTGTAAGTGTAATCTATAGATAGGGTCAGAGACAGGGAGGCCCAGAGCCTGGTTGTAGATGTAGGTGGGGCCTAAAGCCTTCTTACCCTCACCTTGTGGAACTATGTTGATAATATTTATTTTATGCCAAACCACGCTATTATTTTATATGTACCCTTGTTTTATACGTATGCTTCATAAAACAAAATGTAATATGCAGATTTGTTTATGTTGTATTAGAAACACAGAATTAAAATATTTGGCACATAATCTTGGAAAGGATTCTCAACGTGACATTTGGCTGCATTTGATACCATCTGATTCTCAATAATCTTTCTTTTTATAAAAAAAATTAAGCTGTTTTTTGTTGACAGAGTTTTTCATCCGTTAATCTGTGTTAAGCCCAAAGCAGCAAACAACTACTGAACTACCATAAATATTTATAATTTTGTACACTACAGCATCTGCCAAGGTAAATCATGTAGATACTATGTGACATCAATCAGCTGAAGATGGGAAAGTGCACACTTATATGTAAGTAATTTAATAAATCAGAGTTGTTTGTAGATATGTGCCATATATTTAAAGTGATATGCAGGGATGGCCTGTTCAAAGTCAAAGCTTGCATTGTTTTAGGGAAACATGACTGAAAACATACACCTAATTTATTCACTTCATTGCAACATGGCTTTTATTTATGAACGTCATTGCAGCATGGCTATTCAGAGCAATTATGAATGACTTGAACTGCGAAAGGGCTTCAACTCAACAAAACCAAACTGCCTCAATCTTAGTAGGACTGTACAACTTGACTACTCAACTACTGATTCACACAATGAGCTCAAATGTCGTCGATGCTGTAACTGTGTTGAATTTGACATCAATTTGACCTAATTCAAAGGAGACTATCATCTTGAGCAAAATAAGCTAAATGTAATGATATAAGCCTAAAATATTTCTCTCTTAAATGTAGGAAAACATAAACCAAAAACTGAAAAACTACAAAGAAAATTACACAGTCTGTGTGGTATAATTTATTGTCCACAATTTCACACTGTAATACTTCCATTTTGCTTAATGATCATATTCAGTTTCTCTGTGTATATTTTTTGTATTGTTGACACCTGCTGTTTTTTAATTTTCAAACTTATGTTCAGTTTGTCAAGTATATTTCATACTCACAGCTTGATCAGTATATGAGATGAAAATCTTTAGGAGGAACTTATCAAGGTGAAAATTACTTTCTTTACATTATAGAAAATCATATTTGATCTTATTCTCTCTATCATATTTATTTGTTCCAACTGATTTGGGTCATTACCTGAATTTCTTAATTGTGGTTAAATAAATAGTAAGGAAAGAAAGAGAATGTTTCATGAAGGAAGGAATAGAAGAAAAAAACATGGGGGTAACAGGATATGATACTAAGCAGGCTCTATGTATAATGAATATGATGGGATCGCAGAAAATAACAGCAAGGAAATGAGGGGGTGGTAGATAAATGGAACCCAGAAGTCTGCCAGAAGTGGAAGAGGCTGACACAATGAGGGTATTTAAACATGTGTATGATAGACATAAAGCTATCCTAAATCTAAAAACAAGACCAAGGATTGAGTAAGGTCTTTACATCCGGAAAAATGGGCAGACTAGATGGACATAAAAGTTTGTATCTGCCATTCAAAGTTTCTATGTTTCACTCAATATATGTCTTGTAAATACAATTTAAAAATGACAATTTTATAAAGCTTCAAAAACGTTTGAGGATGTTGCAATTTGCGGTGAAATAAATGACACTACTGAGTGCCGAGTAAAAACGTTTCTTTTGAACTTTTGTATCTGGATTGGGTCAAGTACTATGGCCTCTGTACTGCTGAGTGCTGTCTGAGAAATGAAAATTCCCTCACTGTTGTATTCGTTTAGAAATGTAATAAATAATATAAAGAAATTGTAATTAAAAAATAACCATCTAATGGCTAGATTTTGTAACTTTAACAGTTCAGTTTTATTTTTAATCAAAACGAAAAAAAAATCCCAAACAGGCTTATTTCTGTTAGCGGCAGTGAGAAAGGGACAATCAAAAACCGTTTTACCTTTTACATCTAATTCAAATTTAGAAATAGTAAATTCTTCCATGACACAGGACAAAAACAGAAGAAATCCAAAAACTACAATACTGTTGTAAAATAAAAAATTAAAATAAAGAATTTAAAATTCACATCTTTGTGCTTTTAGAGACCCTAACACTACTTAAACCAGTTGGTTTACATTTTTTTTGTCATATGGAATATACTAAGCCTTTCAAATTTGAAATCATAAAAAGTTAGAACTATCAAAGGTGGTGACAGGGGGAGATCCCCTACAGATGTATAGATTTTAGTTTTTTTTATATGTGATAGTACCTAAAAAGTCTTAGCATCCAACTTATGCATCAAACAATGGTTGTTTTAACTTAATAATTGTTTTAATTAAATAATTAATGCAGGATAGTGGATCAGCCTATACACCCCCATCATTAAATATTTGCTATAAATAACAGCTAGAAGGGATGTGTGTGTACCTATGACTAAGTCCAGCAATATGGACGAAACTCTATTGACATTTTCTAAATGCATAGACAGTGATTTTTGTGTACCAAGCTGAGGAGCTAGAGTAGTTGAAACCTGAGGTAAAATGAGGGCCGTAATTATTGAGTGAACACCTTCACTGATAACAAAGCATTCCCACCAAAAGTATATGAATGTATCTTTATGTTCCACACACTCTTTAGCAGGTGGTGCTTAACCGAGGAAAGATCTTGTGGTGCCCTATATCAAGGTGGCAATAACAGATTTGCAGGAATTTGGTTGTTATTGAACATGCATATGTTAATAGAAATATTCTAGTCTACTGTTTCATGGAAGAAAACTGTTTCTTCACAATATTTTGTAAAGTATGGGAGAGAGTGTGTATCTTTTGGATCATTTATAAGCTTGTAAAGAATGTAGATATACTATGGGAATATGTAATGTCCTGCTTACAGAGTTCCTCAAATGGTGTTTGGTCCCTAATAAGAAGGTCAAAAGAGTATCAGTATTTTGCATAGTGTTAATTGGAAGTTGTGTGGGAATCCATGACAAAGTAAAGTGGTAAAGGAATTGAAAATCTAAAAAATAAATCAACTAAAAGACTATAAAAAAAAGTCCAAAATGACAAATGCACCAGCAGAACCTGTGCATTTTTAAAATATACTTTCTATAATAAGGACTGATGTATTGTGTTGTCTGTGTTGTCTTATATTTTCCTGTAAGCTTTGCACTTGAAGCAGGGCCGCTTACAAGCATTACAGTTGTAAGGAGCCTGCTCAATGAGACAAAGTTTAAAAAAACAAACCAAAAAAACGTTTTCAACTTTCCTGATTGCCTGAGAGTTCAGGAGCCTCTCCTGATTGTTCCTCCACATAGTGTAAGATGCAGCAATCACCAGGGAAGAAACCCCCCTGTGTGTTTGATATGTGTGCATGTGATTGTTTGTTTGTGTGGCAATGTGTGTTTAATGTCTGAAAATAAAGGGGGTTCATTGTCTGAAACTGCTCATATCTGGGAATGAAGGGGGCTTATTGTCTGAGGCTGCTAGTGTCTGGTAATGGAGGGGAGTTAATTGTCTGAGACTGATCATGTCTGGTAATGAAGGGGGTTCATTGTTAATTGGGGTTGATTTTTTTTTTTACATCACGTGGATGGCTGGGTGCGTGTGCGTCACTTACCTGGAGCACACATGGCCCAAGGGTGCTCTTTGGGAAGAAGGCAAGCCGGTGGAGACAGTCTGATGCTTTGACCAATGTTCTGATGGGAAACCTTGGGTCCTTGTGGATGCATTTTTGCAGACCACGTACACCCTTTCATGGACAGGGTATTCGTTGATGGCATTGGCCTCTTTCAGCAGGATAATGCGCCCTGCCACAAAGCAAAAATGGTTCTGGAATGGTTTGAGGAACACAACAACAAGTCCAAGATGTTGACTTGGCCTCCAAATTCCTCAGATCTCAAAACAATCTAACATCTGTGGGATGTGCTGGACAAACAAGTCTGATCCACAAGCCCGAGGCCCCACCTCACAACTTATACAACCTATAGAATCTGCTGCTAACGTCTTGGTGCCAGATACCACAGCACACCTTCAGAGTCGTGGGCGATGACACAAAGGGGTAACTTGCGCACTGTTATTAGATGTCTCTCATATGCTGCTCCTCACTGCTATGTGTGTGTTTTTGGGACCTCTTAAGTCTAAGAGCACAGGGTTAAAAGGTTGACAGGAGCAAATTAAGCGGTACAGACCCACATCATATTATTACCACTATAATAACAGTCCATGATAAGGGCCAGCAAGATAGAAGCAAAATCAAATATTAGTTTACAGGCTGTGTTATTCCTTGCAATAAGGTGTGATCAGTATGCTATAGTACAGATAAAAAGGCAACTCCTAACGTGTAGTGCAACGCATTATCACAAACAAATACAAAATGCATAGATTACCACTAAGGGCAATGGCTCACACAAAACACAATTAAGTTGCATTAAGCTGTATATAACATAAATACAATTATAGAAAAGACCAAACGTGTGTGTATATATATATATATATATATATATATATATATATATATATATATATATATATATATATAAATATATATATATCCACTATATGGTCAAATAGACATTAATGTGTAGTTTGTTCCCCTTTACAGCTATAACAGCTTTCACTCTTCTGCGTAGGCTTTCCACAATATCAGTTTTTCTGTGGGTTTTTTTGCCCATTCATGCGGTAGAGCATTTGTGAGGTCAGGCACTGAGGGGATTCCTGTTCATCTCAAAGGTGTTCGATGAGGCTGAGGTCACAGTCATGTGGAAATAGAAAAAGGCCTTCCCCAAACTGTTCCCACAAAGTTAAAAGCATAGCATTGTCCAAAATGGCTTGGTATGCTGAAGGGGACAGACCAAAGAGAAGGTTAGGAAATAGAGTGAGAGACAGAGTTAATGAGAATGCGTTTTCAGGGCTTTGTACGAATCAGCAAATTTACCAAAATTACATATATACAGTATGAAGTGAATCTTGCATTCTTTGGCTACACGTTCTCTGTTCTTTATCGAAACTTTTTATTGCTGATTAGTTTTATTAACTAAGCATTGTGTTACTGTATTGTGTTTTGATACCTTTTCTCATTTCAGTACTTTATTGTGGGAATCTTCTTCTGGAAACATGCCAGCTACTCATTATAAGGCAAGAACTGTGTCTGGGGTTATACATTTTACTTTTAACCCTACATTTTGTTTTATTTTGCTTACTTAGTGAGTGAAATTGTTTCTCTTGGTAATTCTTTGCAGAACAAGGTGTAACCTTACCGACCTTTATTTTTTTAGCGGTTTGAGATACTGAACCATTGGCTAGTGTGTGCATAATTATAAGGGTCATCATATTGAAATATGAATGAAGAGAGATATTGTAATTATTAATTTATAAAGGTACAGCTATTTTATGTATTATGTATCATAAAAGAAACAAAGAAAACCACACAGTTGAATGTTAATATTGTTCTATAAACTCTGAAATAAAACAAAACATGTGGATTCTAAAATTATTTATAACTTGAATTTTAAATAGATTTGTTATCATGACAAGCAACTCATTTATTGTTATTTAAGCTTCTATAAAAAAGCTTCCATTTACACTCTACTAATTGTCATTTGTATTTCTTGACTTTTACCTAAACTTGAGGAGATAAATTGAAGAACTATGGTAACATCCCATGTTTCCATATACCTTGGAACCGGAGGATTTTGAATCTTAACACCTTTTAAGACCCTGCATATCAAAGGATGTCTGCCTATAGGCACATCATTGACTAAAATATGATGTGCCGAGATCACAGAGCGATATAGATTGATAGTTCTGTAAGCCTTACCACTATCATACAAAGATGCCAAAAAATTTACAACATGAATTACATCTGCTCGAACAGGATCCAGACCCCGTTCCAAACACCAGCAAGACCATACTTTCCAGGCAGATGCATACACTGCCCTGGTACCTGGTGCTCTAACATTGGATAGGATGATGGTAGCTGATTCTGAAAGTCCCTCGCTAAATGAGGGATTCCCGGAATCAGCCATGCCACTAAGGTAAGCCATCCGTCTAGAATCAGTTGATGAGATTCTCCGTAAAGATTGAGTAGAGGATCTGTGGATGGAAGTAATCTTGGGGCATCTATGCTCAGTTCCAGAATCATTGGGTACCAAGGTTGTGATTGCCAAAACGGGGTGACGAGGACTATGGTAGCCTTCTGTGTTCTGACCATCGACGACAATCTGGGAATCATGCAAAATGGTGGGAACGCATAATGTAGATCCCGAGACCAATCCTGCAGAAAAGCGTCCACTGCTAGGGCTTCCAGATCTGGTCTTCAACTGAAGAACTTGGGCAATTGGGCGTTCAACCTGGACGCAAACAGATTTACCTGGAAGGGGCCCCAGAGATCCGCTAGTCGTTGGAAAATGGATTGGTGAAGTCTCCAGTCTCTGGAATCCTCTAAATATCTGGAGTTCCAGTCTGCTACCGTGTTCAAAAGACCTGGAATATATTCCGCCTGAATCATGATGCTGTTATCCAAGAAAAAATGCCAGAAATCTTTTGCCAATTCGGTCAAAGGTCTCAATCGAGTACCCCCTAGACGGTTTATGTATCTTACCGCAGATACATTGTCCATTTTGAGTAACATGCAACAGTTCACTTTGTCCTTTGCAAAGGATCCCGCTAGAAGCTCCAATTGATGTGAAGATCTACTTCCTGAGAAGACCATCTGCTTCCCATTGTTTGAGATCTGCAGCGCGCTCCCCAACCGAGTTGACTGGCCTCTGACTCTAAGATGATGTCGGGAAGAGAACTGAAAATGGCCTTGGCGTTCCATGCATCTACGTGTTTCAGCCACCAAAGAAGTTCCCTTCTTGCTTCGACCGTAAGCGGTACTAGGTCTTGATAGATTCGACCTGCTTGGAGATGACGGTTCTTGAACCTTTGCAGAGCACGATAGTGGAGAGGCGCCGGGAAAATAGCTTGAATTGAAGCTGACAGCATTCCTATAATTCTTGCAATTTTTCTCAATGAGACTAAACCCTTTGATAGAACTGATCAAATTTCCATCTTTATGAGGCTGAGTTTGGAGCTCGGAAGACTTAACAAAGCATGTATGGCATTTACGGAAAACCCGAGAAACTCCAGTTGGTGTTGAGGAATCAAGAATGACTTCTCTTGGTTTATGACGAAACCCAGACTGGTAAGAGTTTTGATGGTCCACTGAGTGTGAATTCGTCCCTAATGCTCGCTTTGAGACATGATGAGAATGTCGTCTAGATAGATAATCAGCCAAATTCCTCTGCTTCTAAACAGGGAGATCACTGGTTTCATTAACATTGTGAAACACCAAGAAGCTGATGTTAGACCGAATGGTAGATATGTGAATTGGTATTTGACGTTCTTCCTTTGAAACTGTAGGAATCTTTGGTGCGTCCTGTAAGTCTATCTTCATTAACCAATCTTCTGGAAGGATAAGGAGAAGGATTAGATTGTGAATACCTTCCATCTTGAAATGTTGAAAGGTAACCCATCTGTTTAGATGTTTGAGGTTTATGACCGGACGGTAACCTGCATCTTGCTGGGGAAGAAAACTGAACAGGAACAATAGCCGCTTTTTGCAATAAATTTTGAATTTCCAAATCTATAGCTAGAATGTCTGATTTTTGGAAAGAAATAGGGAGAGGTGGGTAGGGTTGCACAGGCATTTCTATGAAATCTATAACATATCCCTTGACTGTCTGAAGGATCCAAGGGTCCTAAGAAATCATAGACCATTGATGGAAAAAATTGATTAGTCTGCCGCTCACTCTAGAGAAAATTGAAGTCTTACCTGAAAAAGATCTAGGCTTTTGCCACCGTCTACCACCTCTCTGTCTCCAGGAAATCCCTCTGGATGGGAAAAATGTATTTCTCTCCTGTGGTTCTTGTTGATGTTGGGATTGCCAATAGTTTCTGGAACCTCTGCCCACATTGTGGGAAGACATGGATCCGCCGGTCCCTTCCTTTACCAGCCCTGTCAAAAACCTTCTGGGAAAAAACTCTTTTAAGAGATGACCTGGCTTTATCAAATGATATAAATGTATTAACGAATTTCCCAAACTCTTTCACAAAAGAGTCTCCAAAAAGGTTACCCTGGGCTGATGGACCAGGTTCCTTAGTTGACAATGATGACAATTGAGGATCCAATCTGAGTAAGAGGGATCGTCTTCTTTCGCTGGATAAAGCCAAATTAGCGTTACCAAAAAGACAAATGGCTCTCTGACTCCAGCCACTTAAAATATCTGCATCTAGAGCAGAATGAGAAAGTCTAGCCTGTTCAACTAACTCATATATTTTAGTCTAAGGGCCTAATATGTCCAGGAGTTTATCCTGACAACTTCTAAGAGAATGGTCGATACACTTTCTGGGGTCTTTACCGGTTTTAGATAAATATTGAACGATAGGCGCATCAGTGATAGGGGTTTGCTCCAATTTATCCTCCAATAAGGGTCTAGGGCATTCCGGCCTTAATTTGTTTCTGGTATTTCTCTCCATAGGTTTGCGTATCCACGCTGTTAAATATTTCGTAATATGTGCATCTGGCTTTCAAGCCAGAGAGCAAGGATGGCAGACAGTATCATTAGGTCACCAGCTTCATCCCTTAGGGAAGAAATATCGGTATCAACTTCTCTTTTATCGGGGTCATAATCGCTATCAGAAACATCAGAATCTGATGCAGTGTTTGGTGATTTGGAGGTTTTGTCTACATAAGAGTCATCTGACTCACTACTGGAAGTACTGAGAAATGAGTCAGGCTTCAGTCTTGGCCTTTTAGGCCTTAATAATTTTTCCTCCTGAGAGGGTCTTATGTGTGATTTAGCAACACATGTATGTACGCTGCTCATAGGTTGGAGTGAGTCATTATGGTCTTGGTCTTGCATTGATGGGAAATATCTAAGTTTTGAATCCTCCGAGTTACAGACTGCATGACCGTCACAATGGCACCTTTTCTGAAGGGCCTTGCCTGATTACACCTCATCTTTCACATTATCTCCCACTTGGGGGGTCTGACAGAACATTTGTATATCAGTTTTTTTAGGCGCCATGGTGTTAGCAATGGCCAGTGACACAGATTTAGCTATAGCTTCAGACACGTTAGCCATAGCCGATTGGAATGCCTTTGAAACAGATTCCTCCATAATGCGATGTAATTGAGGGTCAGATTAATTAATCTCCCTATCACTGTTAGGTGAAAGGGGACAGGCATCCACATATGAGGAAATGGATTTTGAAGAATCAATTTAGAAAAGAATAGCTTTACTGTCTGAAAAGATATCTGCTAGAGGAAAAAATCGCCTGCTACGATGAATTACTGCGTCAGAGCTGTGGGCAGGGAATTGCAAGTTGAGGTACTGAGCATGTGCGAAAAATGTCAGTCAGATAGATGAAAACAGAAGAAAAATGGCAGTTTCCGAAGGAGAACAACCAGAGCTAACATATACATAAAGTGGAAAGTAAAATGGGTTAACGCATTGAGTAAATGAACAAAGACATTTGATAAAATGGAAAATTAAAACAGAAATTATGAAGTAAATAAGAGAGAATAACGAAAAAAACAATATATACCATAAACGGATGAAATTCAGCATACATAGGTTGAAAACCAACCAAAATATGTATAATAGAAAATCACAGGTACTTATCTTTCTAGGGAGCAGCAAAGAAAGATGATTTGGCAGTTTCTCAGGTCCCTTATATATATACTCTGGTGTGATGTTCAGTTTTCTGTTAACTGTTTCAGTGCTGTAATATTTTCTTTGCTGCTATTTGGGAGTAGTAAAGAGAGATTTGCATAATATAAAGCTTCCTGTCTTGACATAACATCTAGGTATAAAATGCATATTTGAATACAAGAGCCTGTGCTGCTGAGTTGAAATATATCTCAGATTTAACAGTAAAAGTGATAAAACCAAAAACATTTCATTAGCATTTCAGCAAAGCTAAATAAATTATTAGACTCAAGCCTAAGTGGTTAAAATGTCATCAGATGAACAAAATGTGATTACCTATGTTGCCTGCCATCTGTTGCTTTGTTAATTTTTTAATAGGACTTAAAAGTAAACAAAATAAATGTTGGGATCTTGTAACAATAACAGAATGTAATTCTGGATATTGTTTTTCACAAACGAAATAAAAGAATAATTCAGTCATTACTTTATTTTTATTTTAAGGAGCCCTGATTACAGGGTTCATACAAACTTTGAAAGGGCTTGTCTCTATCTTACTATAAGTACAAATGTGTATACTGTATATGTATTTTGTACATGTTGTATCACTAGGAGCTGAACTAATGGAAAAACATTTGACATATCAGCAAATCAGCGATGGGACACAAGGAAACATTAAAATTAGCATTGGAGTGCATGATGTATGTGTAAATAAATACATTTCATGTTAGTATTACATGCATAGGTGTGGTAACAAACATTTTCTTCAAGATCAACAACACACTTAATGAAAACCCTGAAAATTATAGGTCAATGTGATTGTAGCAACAAAGGTATGCTTTCCTTGTCACTCACTATGCTGATTTAACTACAGCTACTAGCAAGCTCACCCTAAATATATTCTATGTAGACCACCACTGCTATAGTGCGAAATGTGGCATGAATTACTAACCATTCTAGAACCTGATTTGGATCACAATTCCATCATTTTCATCTAGCTCATGGATAAGCATTATAGGAATTGCTAAGAAGAAGGTAAAGCATAAAAGTCCGTCAGGTAAACAGCCCTTTACCTTTTACTTGTTATCTGTGAGAAACCTTTATCACATTCAGAAAACCCTCTCACTCAAATGAGTTTATCTCCCAGAAATAGCCTTTGCTAGCACAGACCTCCCATGTAATGCTGGGATGGCTGGAGGAAGACCTCTGTTTCAGTTTTAGTTTGTAAGCTTCTCTGTGCTACCTGCTGATGGTCCTGAAGCTTCAGTTCCATCAACTCCTATGTTAATCTGGCCCTAAAGGCAGCTACTCTAGTCTGCCTCTCAAACTTGGATTCCAAATAGTATGGACGAGATCTGCAGGGCCTGAGTGAAATGTAGCAAGACCTTGCACATACCTTCTGATTCTGCCCTTCCTATGGGTTTTGTTAACGTACCCATTAAATCATGAGGCCGCTAGGTACATGAAGGAACAGTGATTCATATTTGAATATGGAACTGAATATATATATATATATATATATATACACATTTATATGTGTGGGACTGTCACATAAATATGAAAAACCAAATCTGTTTTTTTTATTGTGCTTTATACGGGGCCTGCTATCTTAAAGCTTCATCATATGTTACTTAAACTGTTGCCATATGACAGATTCTATTTTCTAATGTTTGATGGGCATATTGAACACATCCTTAATTTACATGAACCACATAAAACAGAACTATATTAGAGTTAGTAACTCAGTTTTACTTTTAGCATGAATAAAAGTAGGAATTAATTAATAATCCCATCCTATATTGGGAGCCTGTTTCACTATCCTAAAAATAAGTATTTTTTCTTATCATCTCTTTAAAACCCTACTAGACAGGGTTCATATTTATATTTCACTTTGATGAAATCATGACTTTGTCTCTTTTCAGCTCAGTAGCCTTGAGTTTCATGCATTGTAAATACGTAAAGCTGCAGATATACCTCAGATTTGACAATATGTAGGCTACAAATGGGACAACTGATGAGAGTGAATGAAAATGGTCAGTCTAAACAAATATTTCAGTGGTGGCTTGTTTTGTTCATATAACGGGATGAAACTGTATTTAACAAGAACTTCCCATTGACATCTGCTTCCAAATAAACAGGACAATGTAAAAAATCTAGGAGGAAGACATAGAAAAAAAAACGTACTATCAAAATGCAAATCAAGTGTCAAACTAGCGGTATAATACTATGTATCACCTCTATTCCATTCTGCAGTCTCTAATAATACAGTAGGTAATATATTTTGTTGACACAATAAAAGGCAGCATCTTCACATAGAGACTGTATCTCTCTCTTATGGCCTTCTCAATTATTCCATTATATTCTGGTTATCTTTATGTGTATTCATTTCTCCACATCCATTTGAATAAACACCTTAACCTATTAAAGACAATCCGTGATGCTAACAAGACAAAGTATTAAAAATATGTATTTTTTAAAATGTACAGATTATTTTACTGTTTTATTTTATTATTTATTAAAAATAGATTAAGAAATCTAAATTATACTAAAAGAAAATAATTCAGAAAACCAAAAAATATTTGTAAACTAAATTGTTGTAAAAAGTAATCATTACATTTATTAATCTCTTTGTATATTTAAGAAACTATGTATGTTTCATTTCATAAATTGCCTTTGCAACGTTAGATAAAGTCTAAAAATCCTTATCATAAAAGAAAAGTGTCAGATTTTTATTTTATATTTTCCCTGTAGCATTATATTAAATTATAGACAATGACATTTACATTATTATTACTATTATGCTTATTATTATTTGTGGTAAGGGTCTCAACCATGCAAGAGTCTTTGAGGAGGTCTGCAATGTGCCTAGGCTTAGAAAATGCCACCTAGGTAGGGATAAACGGCCAAAAGTAGACGGAAGAGGGATAGGAAAGAGAGAGAAGAAAACTGGAAAGAAGATAACAAAGAGGAGGAAACATTGAACGTAGTGCCCTTAGGAAAAGGACTTTAAGTACCTCTTGTGACCCCTCCCACAAATACAGGCATAAAACAGCCTTTAGGGTAGGAGTCTTAACAATGCATGAGTGTTCAAAGAGGTCTGCAGTGTGCCTAGACCTAGAAAACGCCACATAGGTAAGGATAGAGGACAAAGAATAACTTGTGCATATTTAGTTGAGAAAAGAGATTATTATTATTATGAAGACCAAATAACAGAGTATCATTTAACAAGATCTTGGAATGCTTTCTGAGTTCACATTCAGGACTATATGTCCTGGTAAATTGTGTTGTGATGCTGAAGATGCTGTCCCAATGTAAAATGAGTGACCGGTGAAAGAGTTGGGGGTTCTTAATAGTTGTTTAATGTACTGTGTAAAATCTGCCATAGTTCCACAGGGAATGGTAGGGCTGCCACTTGGTTTACCTGTTAGGTAGTTAACCAGGCACCAAGACTTTAACTGGGCACCTCTATGGGTGGGGCCTGCCATTGCTTGCTCTAAGCTTACATAAACAGTAACATATGCTTGGTGCCACCACCATTACATTCACAGCACTTAAAAAAAAGTTTGGATATTTGTTTTGGGAATAGTAAAAGGGATAGATATTACACAAGATATTTTTAAATTTTTATATATTTTTGTTCATTTCTTTACATTATGTATTGAAGTCTACCTTGGGATGCTTTATGAAGCCAGGGATCTCTTTTAAGACAAGGTGAACTTGTGATGACACTGATGACATCATAAGTAGTGTTCTCCTGCACACCAATTGAGGGTCCTCCTGTACAGCAGAGGGTTCCCCTGTAGGCTTCCTCTGTACAGACCACGCAAATCTCTGCTGGATCGTCTACTACGTCAACAAGGATCAATTTTTTGGGGACGTATCCCTTCACTTATACGGTCATGAAGGGGTGAAAACAAAGCAACATCAAAATAATAAAGAAACATATGCAGCAAGGTAAATTATTTTTATGCTTTCCTGGTAATTTGAAGAAATTATGTACAGAGTAAATAGACTAATCTATCATTTTTGAGCTGTCCTGAGGCTTTATGAATTTAAGCATATGGAATGTTAAATTCAGGTACTTATTAAGAAGTTGAAACATGTGGTTTTACACTTATTTGAAAAACCATTTGAATTTCCAGACTCTATTACCCAGATGCAGATCTTCTTTATTCAGCATCATTTTCCACATAAGTTAATACAAGGTAATGACAAAATGTTATTTAGAATAAAAAAAAATGTTGAGATAAATCACCAATGTGTTTGTTTGCTAAATGTGTACACAGCCAAAATTAGTTTCATTGGTTTTATGTATTTCCAATGTATCGCAGTTTAATTTAGCTAACCCTGCTGTGAGAATTCTTCAGTACAGATGGCATAAAAGATTACCTACTGTTCTGAAATCCCTTGATAGAAGACCATATGTGCTACTATTCTAACACAATGGGTGTTAAGTATGCCATCACAATCAAAATTATTTTAATTGTATTGCTTATTTGACATTATGTTTAATGATTATCTGCATTTTACTGTCTCTTTGAAGCAATTTACTTTGACTGATCCCTTAATTTATTTGTTAGGTTTTCTGCATATTAACAAGACTAATTATATTAAAATAATAGCAATCAAGAATTGTTGGTGATCAGTCTTGCCCCTTCTTATACCACTTAACCTTAATAGACAATTACAAAATTATTTCTTCCCACTTAGGCCTTTCATTTAAGTGCCTTAGTAAACTTTCAGAAATGTAGTGACAAATATTAACTGAGATCAATACTGCAAAGCATTCAAACTGGAGGAAGAGACACACATCAAACATGTGTGTTCATTAATAATAATAATGCCAGAACTAAATACAGTAATTATTCACAGTCAATTTATTTGCTTACATTTAAATTTCCAAATATGGCTTATGTTGGAATGTTTATGAGCAGAATAGGGTGCTGGGGTGCGTACTTGCATGAAATATGCAGATATTATAGAAATTATATTTAGTATTTATTTGATACCAACTAGTAGGATGTGGAATTTCATATGGCAAACTGGCCATTTAACATTTAATATTAGCGAAGAGAGAGAAAGGAATGATTAGACATGAAAATAGGAGGAAGGAATAATCAAAACAGGAAAAAATGTATATAGTATAAAAATGCTAGAAAAAATAATATTCACCTGTTGCAGTATAGAAACTCAAGCAACTGAAAAAGGTGGTTTAGCCATGTAAGTAAAGCAAGAAATTGACTCATCTATGTGAAATGTAACCACACTATGTATATATGTTGCAAGTGTTGTGATATACACTTCATGTGATCGCTTGTGATATCAAGTAGTAAGTAACTGTCCAGTGTCATGCTTGTCATTGTAGAAGCAGAAAAAAACTTTATTTTTGAGGTGGTTACCACAAAACCATTTTTTTTTATATTTTACACTATTGTAGATCACAATGACATGCTTTAAAACATTACAATGTGAGCTTTAGAAGAGAATAGTTCACACAGACATGAAAGGCATACAAAGATTTTCCAGGTAGCCTGGAATAAGATTATATGTAGAAGCAACAATATGGGGAATAAAGTGCTGAGTTTGGCTATGATAATGGTTTTCTTGCTGTGGTCCACTGGGATCCAATCCTTGAAAAATTTGCAACAATCAAGCTCTGAGGACATGGAAGTATAAGGTGATGTTCTTGGCGCATCATGAACGTTATTCAATCAGTGTGGAAATTTTAGTCACGGCTTACATGTGCCCAAGTGTCAAACCAAAATCTAGAACAAATCCAGATTTTTTCTTATTTTAGTGATTTAGTGCATAATTTTAGTGATTCTGTGTGTGAAGTATGTAAAGTCTCTCTCTTTAAATATGCTCCATAAAATATCAGAAGTAGAATGACTTTTCTTGCTTCAGTGAACCTTCTCTATATATCATTCTATAATGAATATCTTGTCTCATTTTAGTGATTTATGCACACTTAGATTTATAAGGGACCACTTCATGCACACATCCCCACTAATACTGCAGTGTTTAGGATGGTTATGATTTGTCTAAGGCATACATATAAAAGTCATCTTTAAACTCATGCTAAATTTAATACAAAGATTTGCTTATTTTGACATTTATCCAATAACTCTATAAATCTTAAACTGTTATAATATAATGCTATGCATATTTTTCCATGTTCCAATCACATCCCATTTAATTATTTAATAGTTATCAGTATATTTATTCTTTTATAGCAACATTTTCATCCAATATTTGCTGTCCGCATACACACCTATGTCGAAGTCTGTCTGGTAGAGGTGATGCTGGAGAGCTGTGATGATTTACAGGCTGTAAATAAGACAAATATCGATAATATGAAAAATAATATGAAAAATACATATTAAAATTGCACACAGGATGAGTGAGATGATAATGACACAGGTAACAGGACATTCATGGTCCAATGGAAGCTCCACATTCTTTAGTTTTTAGGAGTTACAATATGTACTGTAGTTACATATAAGTTATGATTTCAGCAGTGTTTCCACACACAATAATATATATAGTTTTTTGCAAGTAATTCAATCCTAAAAAAAAAAACAGTGTACATCTACACCTGGAGATCCCCTTCTTCTTAGGGAGTTGCTTCATAATGGCCTCATGTAGGGGTGAAGCTAGCCTTGCATAGATGCGGTTAGCCCGGGGCAGTCTTTTGTAGATGAAAGTAGGTGGAAAAACAAGACACTGACCCAAAAACCCTGGAGGTTGGGCTTCATCCTAAAACTCAGGTCAAATCCAGAGAGTTTCCACTTAATGTGATAGCAAATAAATGGCTGCACTCAATCCAAATGTATGCGCATGGCACTGTGAAAATCAGGAAACTGTGTTCCTGTAAGGCACTGCGTCCACTAGACAGGTCTGGAACCCTATGGCAGAGGGCAACAGGTCCATATGCATCAAAAGGAGCAAGCAAATCAAGGTCAGGCAATCTGGGTTCGGGTCACATGGCCCCCTTACTTGTCAGGACTCGACCCATCGATCAGAGGTAAGGGACAAAGAAATAATAATTTAGACGATTTGCTGTACGTTTTAGTTATCTGTTTGTCCAGCATTACATGTAGAACCTTGGTACAGTATGTTGATATTTCAAATTTCATTCCAACTTCTATTATTTTCATCTGCTAAAAGATATTGGGATATTGTGTATTTTGTCTAGTTTTGTTAGAATCCCTTCATCTCTGTGTCCATTCATAAAATACAAATATTATATTTCCATTCTTACATTTTTGTTATGTTTGCATACAATTATCTTTTACTCATTACTATAAAACCAGGTCTGAAAAGCAGGTTAAATGTAAGTGAACGCAAAAAGGGTGCCTACATATACCCCCTTAACCCCTCCTGCTACTGACTTCCACCAATCAAATACAATGCTCCCAACTATGCCCACCTCCTAGCTCTGTCAATGCCCCCTCCAGTTGTTTGGAGTTTTGCAGACAAAATATGGTGCTAGGTTAAAAGATTTTGAGCCCCACGTGATTTGAAAGTGTTTTATTTTTATCATCAATAATTCTCTTGTTATTCTATTTGGTATGGCTTGTTGCCAGGCAATTTAATTTGTTTAAACTCTCCTGGTAACATCACATCTCTCTTGTAAGTATATATATATATATATATATATATATATATATATATATATATATATATACATGCAATAGAGCTTTACAGTAATCACTATAGCATCCTATTTTGTGAAAGCTTTTTTTTTAATTAAATCTGCAATAAGGTCTATTAAAGTTGCATACCTATAATCCCTGACCCTTATCAATCTATTGATCTTGACTGTTGCTTAAATAAAATAAGTATTTAATAGGAAGACCTGTCAGTGCTCTTGGACCTAATTTCCTTGACTGATGAATAGATACATAAATATATATCTGTATTGCTGCCACATAACATACACACTACATGCACTTTGGTTATAGTCTTGTTTGTCATGGCATTTTGATCTTCGATAAACATGTATAATTGTTTTGTTTGAGAGTCCCCAAGACTTTGCAAATTATTTTTATAACTTATATCTATATCTATATTTATATAATGTATCATTGTATTTGGCTGCAAGCGTCCATATACACAGTATCTAATACTTATTAACCCCTTAAGGACAATGGGCGGTCGCCAAAACCCATTGAAAACAATGCATTTTGAGCCTGTACATGTATGGGCTTTGTCATTAATGCCTTCAATCCCCTATAGACGTACCGGGACGTCCAAAAAACGCCCACAAAGAAACCCCTATGGACGTCCCAGTACGTCCAGCCCTTCGTGCAGCGTCAGGGACACATCCCTGCCGCTGCACGGGAGACCAGGGTGTCGTTTGACAGCCTGGACTCCCCCCTGGCAGCAGAAGCCAGCGTCGCTGGCTTTCTGCTGCCCGATCTCCCGTAACAGCATCCGGCGCGAAGCTGGAAAGCTGTTACAGAGAGAAATGCTCGATCGCGTGATTGGGCTTTCCCTGCCAGGTGACGTCGCTACTGACTCACCTGGAAGCTCACGGGAGGACAGGGTATCCCTGCAGGGTCTATCTAGACCCTGCTGGGCTACCCGATCCCTCCGATGAGGGAGCTATAACAGATACCGGCATGAATGCCGGTAAACTATTATAGTTGGAAATACCCGATCGCGCGATCGGAAGTTCACAGGAGGACAGGGTATCCCCTGCAGGGTCTGTCTAGACCCTGCTGGGCTACCCGATCGCTCCTATGAGGGAGCTGTAGCAGTTACCGGCACGAATGCCGGTAAACTACTACAGATATACAGACATTCCCTCCTGTATGTCATTAGCCTTGGGGTACTGCCCCACATCCGGGGCAGTCCCCCAGTGCCACACATCGGGCAGTAATGTCACATGATCGCTGTGATGACCAATCACAGCGATCGTGTCACGGTTACTGCAGATTCTCTTCCTCTCTCCTCCATTATTGTGATCGGAGAGAGAGAGAGATCATTGTGCAGAGCTGCAGCGTTTTGTGAAAAAACACATATATAAACCATCATATATAAACCCCTACTACCTGTCTTATCCAAAATCCACCCACCCTTTCCTCCCCACAATCCTCTAAAAAAAAAAAAAAACCTTAAAAAAAAATAAATTGGGTTTAGTTTGGTGGGTGGTTAGAGGGAATTGGGGATAGTGTAGTGTCTTAGAAATTGGGTAGGTAGGTGTCCTGTACAATGGCGCAACGTGTCTTCAGCGCTGAGGAGGCTTATGACTTCCTCACTCAGTCTGATGATGAAACCACTCTGACTGCGTCAGACGACGATGTCACTCTGACTGCATCAGATATTGATCCAGTATCTGATGGATCTACGTCTGAGTCAGAGGAAGAAGATGATGGCCTGGGTCCATCTGCTAAAGTCGGGCGTGGAGAGCCTGACTCTAAATATAATTGGGTGCCCCCAAATATGATTGACCCAGTAATCCCTGCTTTTACTGGGACTCCTGGCATCAGATGTGGCATTGATGCTAGTGAGCCAAACTCATTTTTCAATTTAATGTTTGCCCCTGAGTTTTTTGAGCTGCTAGCAGCTCAAACAAACATCTATGCAGCCCAGTGTCAGGCAGCTGACCAAGGAGACAGAAGCCAGACCTGGTACCCCACTGACCCCCATGAAATTAAAAAATTTTGGGCCCTGACCCTTATGATGGGCATTGTCAAAAAGCCTACTATGCGATTATATTGGAGCACAGATCCCATAATATCCACCCCTGCTTTTTCCCAAATAATGCCCCGGAACAGGTACTTTGAGCTCCTAAAATGTTTACATTTTAGCGACAATTCCCAATGCCCCCCTAGAGAGCACCCCCAATTTGACCGTTTATATAAATTGAGGCCCATTATTAATTATTTTTCAAGTAAATTCCCTGAAATTTATACCCCCGATCAAAATGTGGCTATAGACGAGTCCCTGGTCCTATTCAAGGGTAGACTGAACTTCAAACAGTATATCCCATCCAAGCGCTCGAGGTACGGTGTAAAGTTATATAAACTTTGCGAGAGTGGCACGGGATATACTGTTTCCTTCAGAATCTATGAGGGGAAGGACAGTTACCTTGATCCCCCTGGCTGCCCACAATCTGTGGGTACTAGTGGGAAGATAGTGTGGGACCTGCTGTCCCCCTATTTGAATAAGGGCTACCACCTCTGGGTGGATAACTTTTACACCAGCCCAGATTTGTTTCATTTTTTATTTTTACAGCAGACCCCGGCATGTGGCACTGTTAGGCCAACCTGCAAGGGTTTTCCTAAAATTCTGATGTACCCAAAACAGAAGCGCGGCAGTACCAGTGCTCTGCGCAGTCAGGAGCTGTTGGCCCTCAGGTACACTGACAGGAAGGATGTGTATATCCTCTCCACTATACACAATGAGAAGGTGGTACCTGTCAGTGTACGTGGGGAAGGTGATACTCAGGGGCTCAAGCCTCAGTGTATCACCGATTACAACAAGAACATGGGGGGTGTAGATCTTTCTGACCAGTGTCTGCAGCCGTACCTGGTGCTGCGTAAGACCAAGACCTGGTACAAAAAGGTGGCCATTTACCTCACCCAGGTTGCCATGTACAACACATATGTGTTGTACAAGAAATGTGCCACTGGGAAGATCTACAACTTCCTAGAGTTGCAGTTGAAAATCCTGAGGGATATCCTCTTTGAGCAGGCAAACCCTAACGTGCAGGATGAGAATGTCCTGCGTCTTACCGGCAGGCATTTTCCTTCTACAATCCCCACCACTGGTGCCAAACAGAAGCCTCAGAAAAGATGCAGAGTCTGTTACAAAAAGGGTATTAGGAAGGACTCCAGGTACCACTGCCCTTCCTGTCCCTCTTTGCCAGGACTCTGCATCAATGAGTGCTTCATGATCTACCACACCAAGGTAGATTATTAAATTTCCGTTATGCTTTTTTTTTTGTGTTAGGGTGAGCCACAGGGGGGTATTTTTTGCCCTACAAATTAAAAAAAAAAACATAAATAACCATATGCATAAAAAACCTATGCGTGTGGGGTATTTCCGTAATCAGTGATCCAGTATGCCAGCATGTTACAACTTATGCCCTGTAATGTCCAGAAAACCACAAAAAACTAGGCATGTGGGGTATTTCCGTAATCAGGAGAGGCGACTGAACACTTTAGGCTGGATTTCTCTGCCATTACATATACCATGTGCAAAATATCCTAAAAAAAAGCGCATGAAATGATTGCTACGGCTGACTTTGGCAGTGATTGGCGGCCACATGGTTGCATGAAAATTGTCCAAATGCTCTTGATGAGATACTCTGGTTTGTCTGATTTTCAGAAATATATACTTTTATGGGGGTATCTATAATTAGGGGGGGTGCTAAACAGCCCCAAATGAAACATAGGTCTACTAATTGAATTGTTACTATGAATAAAATGAAAAGCTTTTAAAATCGCAATCTAAAAGGTATCAGTATATTTTTATATGTATGAAAGGTTACATTATACGGTCAAATGTGAAAATATATATTATTAAGTATCTGTAGATAATACTTAGAGAATTGGAAATCTATGTACAAACACAATGTCCCTGTAAACAGCAGGTGCATTCTTTAAAAAATACTTTCCTTCCAGTTGTCAACTAGCTTTTTTAACTAGTTTGTTTTTGAAAATGATATGCAGGCATATTTGTGACATAAACAAACTGGTTCAGTTTCTACAGTCTAATTAGAAACTGGCGAGATGATCATTTGCTATTAAATGCTTCATCTTTTGCGATAAGGACACGGAGTGCTGCAGGGAATATCTAAAAAAATGAATCACAGTAGAACTATAGTCTGATTAAAGATGTATTTTAATGTTTAAATGTATGTGTTACCATGGGAACAACATAAAAACGCAGAATCAAAGAAATAAACATCATTAAATAAAGTAAAATCTCAAATGGCTACAGAAGCTGCTTTTCATTTTAGAAAAATGTTTTTTTACATAAGCATTTTGAGGCTTTCTAGTTGTGTTTAGTGCAAATCAGTCCATCTTTAACATCATTTTGAATTCCAAGCACATTTAAATGAGGCTGATTCCTTGCTTCCTTGTATTACCGTTTTTCCTTATTAGACTGTTTTCTGGGTCTCATATAATGGTACAGTAAAACACATTTTAATGGCTTGGAAAGGACAGCTTAGCAACAGCTGCTTTTTCTTGCAGAGCATTTAGCTGAAGGTGGGGAAAGGGGCCAGGACCGTGCTGAGACGGTATGGGGTGCATGGCACCTAGGCAGCAGGGAGAGAGTGGGACGCCAATCGATCTCTCATGAAAAAAATTTCAGCAACCGCGCGGCGCACCTTTCTCTCCTCCACTCCCTATCGCTACCCGCAGTGTTGCTGCCCTGACTGCGGTGATGGGAGGGCAAGGCCTTTATCTCGGTTGCTGTGCCAGCAGTTCATGCTGATCGCCAGAATATGATGTCATATCCTGAAGCTTAGTGGTGGCACATTCCGAGATGGGGGCATTGCACTTGGGCCACCACAGGACTTCAGTAAGGTAAGTGGGTAGACCATACGAAAGGACAAGAAATAGATAGTGAGAAAGGATGGGGTAGAGGTAGATAGTGAGAAAGGGGGAGAAACAGTGAGAAATGTGGGAGACATAGATAGTGAGAAAGAGAGGGGAGAGATAGATAGTGGGAAAGAAGGGGGCTGCTAGGGCAAGTCCTCTGAGGGCATTCTGGGTACTGAGGCAAGTCCTCTGAGCACAACCTGGGTCCTGGGGCAAGTCCTCTGAGTGCAACCTGGGTGCTGGGGCAAGTCTTCTGAGTGCAGTCTGGGTAATGGGGCAATCTGGGTGCTGAGCAAGTCCTGTGCATGCAACCTGGGTGCTGAACAAGTGATCTGAATGCAACCTGGGTGCTGGGCAAGTGATTTTGATGCAACCTGGGTGCTGAGCAAGTCCTGTAGATGCAGTCTGGGTGCTGAGGGAAGTCCTATGAGTGTCATATGGGTGCTGAGCAAGTCCCGTGAATGCAATCTGGATGCTGGGACAAGTGTGCCATCTGGGTGCTGGGGTGGGTCCTATGTGTCCAATCTGGTTGCTGGGCAAGACCTGTGAGTGCAACCTGGGTGGTAAGCAAGTCCTCTGAGTGTAATTTGGGTGCTGGGGCAAGTCCTGTGAATGGAATCTGGATGCCAGAGCTGGCCTTTGGGGTGTGCGACCTATGATCTATGCCTGCTTTGTGAGTCAATGAATAACTAATGTACATCACTTGATCACACTTTGGTAGCTTTCTGTTTTTGTTTGTATTCTAACTTTGGTAACACCATAAAAATGTAATTTGTCAATCTGTGATAAAATCAATGTTCATATTGTTAATTGTGCATTCTGATGGGCCAACCTTTCATAATAAATATATGTGTATTATATATATATATATATATATATATATATATATATATATATACTATTTTAGTTAATCAGCACCAAAGTCTGTAGATCTGCCCTTTGCAAGTTTGAATATTTTTAAAGAACGACAGTAGGTGAATCAAACTGTGACTCATAATACCTCTTCAAAGTGTAATTCTGGAAGTACATTAGAAATCTTATCATATGCGGAAGAACATTTTCTGATCTTCTTTGTACTGAGCCTTGAAAGCCCCTACAGGAGGTTTTATTTTCAGATTTTCATAAAATATCCCAGTCAAATATAGTTTAGAATAAAGAGGAAAAACCTGTAATATTTTTAAGCACTAAACTGAACAGAGGGGAGTGATCTTTTTGTTATTGATGGAAAAGAAATGGATACAGGCATTTCCTTAGTACAGACACTAAATACCCAGAATTTTACCAACTTCAGCTGTTCTGAATATTACATATTAAGTATTATTAATATGCATACATTATTATTTTTTTATACATCTCAAGTTCTTCCTTTAATATCCACTGACAGCCCTATGACTACTATTAGCTATAGAGAAATTTAGCTGCCGCTGGGAACAGACCTATGGACATTCTGGTCTACCTGTGCCAAAATCAACAGGTACAGTTCATCAAACCCATCCTTTGCCCTAGTCCTCAAATCTTTGGTGAGTTGGGAATAGTTTAATATTCTTTCATAGTTCTTTAGTCATGTAATAATAACCATGCAGTTTAGTTCAAGTACTAAGATGTGTAATGCTCTGTGGTTAATAATAAATCCCATACCAGGCTATACATTAAACTATTTACATAATGTACACCATAGTGCAAATACACATCACCAGGTGGTATAGAAAATATATTTAAGAAAGAATGTAAAATCACTATTAAACCATTTATTTATATGACAGCAATGCCTATAACCTGCTGTGTTTTAATTATCTACACTAATTTAGAGAGCTTAGTGGAGCATTTGCATTTGATATGTCTATTATAAAACTAATTAGAAGTAGCTATTTTTATAACGTGAGCTATAGGTAAATGTAGTACTAATGACTACTAAATAACTAAGGGTGTGAAATTTAAAGCAAATATATTAGTGCAATAAACCAAAATCTGCCCAACTACCCGACCAAGTATCATTTGGGTTATTTTCCTACCACAGTTTCCAATATATATATATATATATATATATATATATATATATATATATATATATATATATATATATGTATATATTGTGATCCAGCACCCACACAGGGTACCAAACAGCACGGTCCTCTAGGGTATTAACGCCACAGCTCAATTAGGTAATCACCCACAATTTATTTGTAGTCCACGTACGAAGATATTTACAGGATTACATAGAAAACAAATTCTCTACAAACAAAAGCCTAGCTCGTCTGAGCGCTTACTAACATATAACTTCCCTCACTACACAGGGTCTAAAACTAAACAAAATGTAATCCCACCAACCTTTTTGATGGTCTCTCTTGAGCAAAGCAAGCCCTGCTGCTTCCAAACAAACTCTCCCTCTTCTGTCCAACAGGTCAGGTTATATTGCAGCCAGTGCAGCTAATTACCTGCAGCTGACCAGTGCATTGGAGTCAGCTTAAACTCCTGGCCTGGATCCTGGGTCAGTCCAGGTGCATGTAAACTGCGGGGCGGAGCACCAGCCTGCCCTATATGTCATAGAAAACCCTGCAAAATCGAGGGGGAATGTATACCCCTTCCACAACAACACCCCGCACCTTGTTACATATCCTCCCCCCCAGCTCAGACCCATCGGGGCGAGCGGCCTTGGACCACAAACAGTGAACTCGGGAGAGGCCATCCACATTACCCTGGGCAGTACCAGCCCTGTGAACCATAGTAAACTGGAATGGCTGGAGACTAAGGAACCACCTGGTGACCCTGGCATTCTTTTCCTTGTTCTGCCTCATCCAGGTTAAAGGTGCATGGTCAGTAATCAGTGTAAACCTTCGACCCAACAGATAATACCTCAAGGACTCTAGTGCCCACTTAACAGCCAGGCATTCTTTCTCAACCACTGAGTACCTCTGTTCATGAGGATTTAACTTCCGACTTAGATACATGACTGGATGTTCCTCTCCATCATGTGCTTGAGAAAGAACCGCGCCCAGGCCAACATCAGACGCATCGGTCTGTACAATGAATTGTTTAGAAAAATCCGGAGCTACCAATACGGGGTCAGAACACAATGCCTCTTTCAAGACCTGAAAGGCATGTTCTGCTTCTGGGGTCCACTTAACCATAACCGGGCCTTTAGCTTTTGTGAGCTCAGTCAACGGGGCAGTAATGGTGGCAAAGTCAGGGATGAACCTGCGATAATAGCCAGTTAAGCCCAAGAATGCCCTTACTTGTTTCTTTGTTACAGGACGTGGCCAATTGGAGATGGCTGCTACCTTGCTCTGTTGTGGTTTAAGGAGCCCCCGCCCTATTGTATAACCCAGATATTTAGCCTCTTCTAAGCCTAAAGAGCACTTAGCGGGGTTGGCAGTCAAACCGGCAGCCCGTATACTATCCACTACCGCCTGAACCTTCATCAGATGTGTTTCCCAGTCCACACTGTGAATCACTACATCGTCCAGATAGGCAGCTGCATACTCTCTATGGGGCCTAAGTATCCTATCCATCATACGCTGGAAGGTGGCTGGGGCACCATGCAAACCAAACGGTAACACATTGTATTGGAACAACCCCTCAGGGGTAGAAAAAGCAGTCTTTTCCTTTGCTCTCTCTGTCAAGGGAACCTGCCAATATCCTTTGGTCAAGTCCAATGTACTCAGATACCTAGCTTTACCCAACCTCTCTATGAGCTCATCCACCCGAGGCATAGGATAGGCATCAAACTTGGAGATATTGTTTAATTTACGGAAGTCATTACAGAAGCGTATTTCTCCATTTGGTTTAGGCACTAACACAATTGGGTTACTCCACTCGCTTTGTGACACTTCAATCACCCCTAGTTTTAGCATCTTTTTTATCTCTGCACTAACCGCTTCACGTCTAGCCTTGGGTATTCTGTAGGGCTTCAGATTGATTTTCTTTCCGGGTTCGGTGATAATATCATGTTTTATTATGTGTGTTTTTCCTGGTACTGGGGAAAACACATCTCTATTTTTTAGCACAAACTCTCTGACTTCCTGTTTCTGATGAGAGGCAAGAGTGTCAGCAATGTACACCTCTGGTTCTTTCCCACAAGCAACATGAGTGGGTTGCCCTTTGGTCATGGTGAAGACCTCTCGCTCTACCCATGGCTTCAATAAATTCACATGGTAGATCTGTTCTGCCTTCCTCCTACCCGGCTGTCTTACTTTATAATTAACCTCACCGACACGCTCAATAATTTCATATGGTCCTTGCCAGCTGGCTAGGAACTTGCTTTCAACTGTAGGGATAAGAAGCAATACCCGGTCCCCCGGTTTGAAGATCCGAAGCCTTGCATTCCTGTTATAACTGACTTGTTGGGCCCTCTGGGCTTTTAACATGTTCTCCTTCACTATGGGCATTATAGCTTCCATACGCTCCTGCATTTGAGCAATATGTTCTATAACACTACGGTGAGGGGTATGCTCTTGTTCCCATGTTTCCTTGGCAATATCTAAAATACCTCTGGGGTGTCTGCCATATAATAATTCGAAGGGTGAAAACCCAGTGGAAGCTTGTGGGACTTCTCTAATAGAAAACATAAGATATGGTAAGAGATAATCCCAGTTCTTACCGTCTTTGTCTACCACTTTGCGTAGCATGGCCTTTAATGTTTTATTAAACCTCTCTACCAGTCCGTCCGTTTGAGGATGGTATACTGAGGTTTTTAGCTGTTTAATTTTGAGCAGCTTACATAGCTCGGTCATAATCCTGGACATAAAAGGAGTTCCCTGGTCTGTGAGAACCTCTTTTGGTATACCCGTCCTGCTGAACATCATCATTAACTCCCTTGCAATACTCTTAGAGGAGGCATTCCGTAGGGGAACTGCCTCAGGATAACGCGTGGCATAATCAACAACAACTAAAATGTATTGATGTCCCCTAGCTGACTTAAGCAGAGGCCCTATCAGGTCCATTGCAATTCGTTCAAAAGGGACCTCGATAACAGGAAGGGGTACCAGTGGGCTGCGGAAACCTTTGTGCGGTGCCTTTAATTGACATTCGGGGCAGGATTTGCAATACCTCTCTATTGCAGCGTATATACCTGGCCAATAAAACCGGGTCAGAACCCTCTCTCTGGTCTTCTCAAATCCCAGGTGCCCACCTAGCACATGGCTATGGGCCAGTTTTAACACCGTGTGTCTATACGATTGTGGGACCAGCAACTGTTCCATCTCCTCTTCCCCTTTCTTCTCTACCCGGTAAAGCAGGTTATGTTTTACTTTGAAATAAGGAGAACTTAAGTGCTTGTCAGGGTTTACAATGGTATCCTCCATTACTTGCACATTCTCTCTAGCTGCTGTCAGGGTTGTATCCTCCCATTGGGCAGCTCGGAAATTTCCAGGGTGGACTCCCAGATCCTGAAACTCTACTTGTGCTAAGGGGGCCTCATTATGGGGAGGTTCTACATCATTACCCAGGCACACTACTGGTGACTCTTGTTCCTTGCATGGCTCCCAATCAATACTGGGGAAAGGAAAAACATTATCCATTCCTTCTTCCTCATGGGTTTCCTCAGAGCACGTTACCTGGGGAACTGAGGGTTTTCCTGTTATGTTGCGGAAATGGGGGAAGTCCCTCCCTAATACTACATCGTAGGGCAACAGGGGTACCACCCCTACCTGCCATTTGACCTTTCCTACATCCGTGACAATATCAACCTCTGCCGTGGGGTATGAGTGGGTGTCACCATGTATACATACAATATCAAGAAGCTGCCTGGTATCTACTTTCTCTGGCTGAAGCAGAGCACTTTTTATCAAGGTAACTTCACTCCCAGAATCAATCAATGCTTGTACACTCTTCCCCTCCACCCTCACTGGTCTTAAATGAGTTGCATCAACAGCACTAGTAACCACACACATTTTTGAACAAGTCAACACAGTCTTGTGTAGGGCCCTGGCTCCTACATCACACTGCATGGGCTCTTCACCCTCTGGACAATTACGCGCAAAATGTCCCGGCTCGTGGCATTTGAAGCATCTTATGTGTTCCTCAGTCTGCTCTTGTGGCCGTAATGGGAATTTCGGGTGCCTGTTACCACCATAGTCATATTGTCCCATGCGGGGTACAGGGTTTTGTCCTTTGCTTCCGGTTTTCACGCTTGTCCGGTTGTTAAGGGATCTGGACTTTGGCTGTGGAGAAGTACTACGTAGCTCCTTAACGGTCAAATACCTCTCAACCAGACACATCATCTCCTCTGGATCCTTCGGGTCCCCTTGGCTGACCCATTGTCGCAGTTCTGTAGGCAAGTTCCTGAGAAAGCGATCCATGACCACCATCTCCATTATTTTAGTAGCAGAGTTGATCTCAGGTTTCAGCCATTTCTGAGCAAGCCTCAGCAACTCATACATCTGGGTCCGTGTAGGTTTACCCATGTCATAAGCCCACTTATGAAACCTTTGGGCTCTAAGGGCAGGGGTTATGCCTATACGTGTTAGAATTTCTTTTCTGAGTTGTACATAGTCCTGGGCTTGGTCATCAGGTAAATCTTCATAGGCTTTCTGGGGTTCCCCACTTAGACAAGGAGCTAGTAACCCCGCCCACTGGCTTGCTGGCCAGTTTTCTCTGGTAGCAACCCTCTCAAAAGTAGTGAGATAAGCTTCCACATCATCTGCCTCTGACATCTTATGCAGGAAATCCGTTGCTCGAATACGGGGCCCCTTATCCACAGTAGGGCTCCCTGCAGAGGGCGACAGCACTTTCTGCAAAACATTAGCAAGGACAGCTCTGTCCACATGCTGGGCTTCTCTCAGGTTTTCAACCTGTGCAGTCAGTAAACGATTAGTCTCCTGCTGTACAGCAGTCGCCTGTACCAAAGCCTTCACCAGCTCTTCCATCATAACACCAAGGTACTGTACTGAGTGGGTGTCCCACGATTCACAAACAATCTTCAATATGCAGACTGGCAGAGACTTTGCATACCCACAGACCTTTTATGTGCTGATACCCGCATTCTCCACCATATTGTGATCCTGCACCCACACAGGGTACCAAACAGCACGGTCCTCTAGGGTATTAACGCCACAGCTCAATTAGGTAATCACCCACAATTTATTTGTAGTCCACGTACGAAGATATTTACAGGATTACATAGAAAACAAATTCTCTACAAACAAAAGCCTAGCTCGTCTGAGCGCTTACTAACATATAACTTCCCTCACTACACAGGGTCTAAAACTAAACAAAACGTAATCCCACCAACCTTTTTGATGGTCTCTCTTGAGCAAAGCAAGCCCTGCTGCTTCCAAACAAACTCTCCCTCTTCTGTCCAACAGGTCAGGTTATATTGCAGCCAGTGCAGCTAATTACCTGCAGCTGACCAGTGCATTGGAGTCAGCTTAAACTCCTGGCCTGGATCCTGGGTCAGTCCAGGTGCATGTAAACTGCGGGGCGGAGCACCAGCCTGCCCTATATGTCATAGAAAACCCTGCAAAATCGAGGGGGAATGTATACCCCTTCCACAACAACACCCCGCACCTTGTTACATAATATATATATATATATATATATATATATATATATATATACTGTACTGTAGAAACAAAAGAACATATTGCCACCTGCATCGGAACAATAAAGCTTTTAATCCAAATTTTCTGAGTGTTTATCTTGACACGTATGGAGATAGATAGAATTATTAACATAGACTATATTATGATGTATTATATATTATGTAAATTGCATAACTGTCCATATTTAAAGTGAGTATATAGAATAGGAATACAGGAAGCAGAAGTCAACCTGCAATTTTGTTTACGGAACCTAAAGTATTACTAACTTGAGGCACCAGCATTCTGCTTTCTGGGAACAAATGATCTTCTATAGCTGGAACTGCACTACTTTTAGGAATACAGCTACAATAACCTTGTTTCTCTTTTTTAAAATGTTGACATACATTTTTTTTATAAGGTTCTAGCATTTGTACTAGAATGTAATTTAGTCTTCTGGATTAATGTGTTCTTTTGTAGCTTTTCCACCGAATGATGAGAATATAATTTCTTCCCACTAGAGAGGATATATATGTCTTTGAAACAACTGTGGAAGTGATTGGAATTTAATTGCATTTTGCTCTAAGCTAAACAGTTACTTTTGTGACTGGAAAAAGTTTAGGGATTTGTACTAAAACATTTTGTAACATTAAAACATAGTGTAGTATGAAATATGTCTCAGCTGTTCCTAACTGTTTACGGGATTATCTGCAAACAATGTAGAATTTATTCCAGGATACACAAAACTAGGTTTATTAAAATTTATATGCTTATATAATTGTTTACAACAGCCTTTCACCAATTAGCAATAGATGCCTTTATACATCTGGCTAAGTAGTTCTTGGTAAAAGGTGAAAGTATTCATTCTTTGTGAGATATATGTGATTTTACTGTGGCATCTGTGGGTGGATATTTTTCTTATTTTTTCTGCTAAAGTTTCCACAATTTTTAGAATGTGGGTGGGCATTTTTTTTTTCAATATAGAATTTTACTTACTAAGTTATACATTCATTAGTATTCAATCACACCTACATTAAGTTACCATATGTCTCAAAATAAATAGTTTATGTATCGTCTGAGATTTGCTGGGTAATTTATTTATTTATTCCTATACTCTTTTCTCTTTTGGCTGAGCTTTTTTGACCCCTGTACTTGTAAAAGACAAATGCTGGGTATGATATTCCCAGATTGATGGGCACCAGCAATTGCTTCTCTAAGACCATTGCTGATATATTTTCAAATTTGTCAACACATATCTGAAAGCTCCAGACCAGCAAACTTAACACTTTGTCTTTTATAAGGTGGTCACACTTGTGGATGATCAGTTAATGAAGAGCAATTGATAAGGATCTTCATTACTATGGAAGCAGTAAGGTTGTACTTTTTCACACACAGCTTCTCCTTTTTGGCTTCGTTTTGTTGAATAAACGTATGACACGGTGTAATATATTATGTTCTGATGTTCATCTGAGGTTATATTTACCTAATTTTTTGGCTTGCTAAGAAACAGATGAATTCAAAAAGGGTGTACTTTAATTTCCACAAGACTGTAAACTCAGCAAACTTAGTTTACTGATTTAATCAAATGTATGATATATGAAACAGCTCATTTGAGAAATTAATGTATCCTTCATTTAATCACCACTGCCATTAAAGGCCACTATGAAACATGTATACATAAACTACAAACTTGATTAAATTCATATTCATTCTTCCTATTACAAAAATTCCTTTCTTCCCTTTATACTCATTCTTGCACATAAATGAAAATTAATAGAAAAAAATAAAGTTTTTTTCTTCTTCTTTAAAAAATGCTCTTAAGGATTCTAAGATACCATTTCAGGAGGTACTAGTTATCATTAGCATAATTACAGCACAGCACCCAGCCAAGGTGATTATGTGGGAAAATTGCATACATCCCTAAAATAACAAATCTTCTAACACCTAGCATATTTAATTCTACTGAAAATGTAATCACATGTTAAAAAGTTTTAATGACCCATAAAAAGCTATTTTACAGAATATGGAGCCTTTCTTAGGAAGGTAATCTATATTATATGAGATCATGTTAAGGGAAAAGGGAATGACATCTAGTTTGAAACTGTGCAGTCTTTAAATTAGTATCCAAGGATGTCAGCAGCAATGAGGCTAAGATCTAAACGAAGGGACATACTTGGCACTTTTTTGCTTTGTATTCAATTCTGAATATTGAAAGCTCTAGTGTGTCAAATTCTAGAAATTTATTTGAGTATAACTATCATTTTAGGTTAATTATTGAGTTCAAGAACAATGCCATCGTTTGGTGATACTATCATTTAATTTAAGCTTTATATTTACGTGCTGGCTACTTTTCAGTTGATACTTGTTAGTACTTATTTTGTTATAATTTTACCCACAGCAGCGCAATCTCAAGGTTTAGGAAGAGATCTAGACTCAATTATGCACTGCAAGAAAGCCACCACCACCATTAACACTGTTCCAATGAATACACACATTTAGCATCATGCAATGGGGCTAGGTTTATCCATAAAGTGTACCATTTGATAAGTTGATCCCTCAGAAAGTGATATGACAGCAGTAGTAGTAGTAGTAGTAGGGCACTGGGTATCCACTGGTACATATCCATCCAGAGCATGTTATATAATGTTATATATATATATTGTTATATATTAGGAAAAAAGTATTTAATCCTCTAGCGTATAGAAAAACACTGAGGAGCAGGAGCAGAGCAGCACTGGCAGGCAGCACATCTAGCCACAAGTCCGTGTCTTATATTCAAGGTCGTCTTCTAATCAGACCTCAAATAGAGGAGTGACTAAAAGACTAAGATCCAGAACCCCCGATGCGCTGCAGGGGACCTGGATCCTCATCTCTGGCAGCCAGTAGACATCTGTGCGATGCACGCAGGCAACCTCCGCTGCTTCTGGCACTTCCTCTGGGGCTGCCCCACTAGACACCAAGGAATCTGAAGCACGGGGGGGGGAGTCTAGGGATGCATCGGTAAGTCGGGGGAGGGTAAAAGTTGCATATGGTGGGGTATAAGGGCTTCCTTGAGGCAGAAGGGCATATATGGAATTAATATTTACTAGTAAAACTTTTTCTTATTGGGTAGTATTAAATTCAGGCTTTCTCTCTAAATTAATATTCAAATTGTGGGGGGTCGTCTTATAATCGAGCAGATACGGTATTTCAAATGCAGGGTGAAGCACAAAGCAGGGCAAGGCACAGGGCAGGCACTGGCAGACAGACACATCCAGCCAGAAGACTGATCCTCCTTCACTATAAAAGAAAAAAACAAGAATTGACCCCCCCCCCCTAGGTAAGGAAGGATATTGAGGTGCATGGGTAGGGCAGACAGAGACATTCAGACACAAGACTGATTCCCCTGATGATGTCACTTGTTTCTTTTGTCTCCATTTTTTATACTAACATACACAGCTACCCTTTGTACACCACATTTATGAGAGTACCTTCAGCCAAGGCACATCATCTCCTTGTCCTCAACACATGCAATTAAGTTTCATGAAATGTAAAAGTTCTTCGTAGTCCGTCCAATTGGAGAGTACTTTTATCCCATCTTAAGAAACTACAAGCCTGTATAGTGTTTTTGCAAGAGACCCACCTTCCTAGCTCAGAACATGGTCATTTACTCCCCAGCTGGGTGGGAAATTGCCTTTTCTCTTCTTTTACATCACAGAGTAGAGGTGTCGCAAAACTATTTAGCAAAATACACCAGGTGGAGTCTGACACACATGCTGAGGCCTTTTTCCAGAAACTCAGTGGCAGGATCCTAAAAGCCGCTGACATAATCCTGGGAGGAGACACAATACTGTTTGGATCATAGTAAACAAATCAATACATACAGTAGGAAGTAAAAAAAAAAACACATTAAGTCATTACTCTTTGTGTATGTCATATGTGGCCAAAAAGAAAGCGGAACTGAACCCTAAATTACCCTCTATCAGTAAAGCCTTGAGTAAGGCTCAGAAAGGGTTTGCACGTGTTCCGACATCTCAAAACAAACATTGTTTAATTTTGTCATTGGATACGTTCAGGACAATGCTGAACGAAGTTGCAGCTCTTCAGTTGAAATTTCGCAACAAGCCAGATCATCTGCTAACCAGACTCACAAAGTCAAAAACCTATGGCAGCAATTACATCCCAACTTGGGGTCACTCAGACTGAGATCACATAAATTAATAAGACACCACAGACTACAGAAGATCACACTGAATTTTCAAGTTTGAGACATCTGCCATTATCTTTCATTGCAGAATTAACTTGATTAAAATGATTTCATTTCCACAACTGTTATATGTTGCAAATTATCCTGTTGATAGTTTCCAACATATTAATGTATCATTTAATAGAGAAATTACTAGGTTTATTTGGAAAGGGGTAAAGTGAAGATTGGGTTAAGAAAGCTTATACAGCCGAAGGAAAAGGGCGGATTCAATGTATCTTATATGAAATGGTATAATATTGGAAGTTAGGTACGCATCGCTGCTGACTGGTTACCCCAGCGTTCGGTGTATAGAGATTGGGAAAGAGAGCATCAGTTTGTTCCTTTCTGTAATTTGAGCTTTCTCCTCCACGCCAAACCTTACCACATTCCAAAGCAGGGCCGGCCCTATAATGGGGCAGACTGGGGCAATTCCCCCAGGCGGCACTTTAGAAGGGGCGGCACTTTGCCGCCCCAAGCGCTTTTTTTTTTTTTTTTGAAGCTGAGGAGAGAGAGAGGGGCACCGAGCGGTTTTCGCTTACCCGCTCGGCGCCCCCTCTATCTCTCCTCTGCGGCGAGTCTCCCTGTTCGGTCCCGGTGCCGGCTTGTAATGCAGAGCGCCGGAAGTGACGTCAATTTCCGGCGCTCAGCATTATAAGCCGGCACCGTGGCAGAGCAGGGAGACTCGCCGCAGGACTGTTTAAAGGTAAGTACCGGGGGGGGGGATCGTAGATTATGGCGTCGGCGAAGTTTAAAATGCCCCCCCCGGCGTCGGCAGGGGGGGCGGCGTTTTAAACTTCGCCCCAGGCGGCGTTAAGTCTTCGGCCGGCCCTGTTCCAAAGCATTATGTGTGCAACCCCCTGATCTATTGTGCCATAAAAGCCTGGCAAATGATGAAATTAAGTCACTCCTAACATAAATATTAATCATTATTTCTCCCATTTTCCAGTAATCCAACACACAGAGGTGGAACCCAAATTTAAGTTATGGGAGCAGCTGGGCATACACATGTTAATTTTTTTGGTTAGTCCACACACAGTGGGTATATGAAGGCTACATATAAGCTCCCCAACAGTTATATATATGTATGTATGTATCCTTTTCGTATTTTCATGGCCTTGAATATTGTTATAAAACACTAATAATCACTAGACATATCAAGGTATGTTCCTCAGATAAGTGTTTGAAATGTAATTTACCAAAAGCTGACTTGTTCCATGATTTATGGACCAAAATTCAGCTTTTCTGGGATTCTTTAAAGCAACTAGTCATGTCTGTCATGAACTATGACCTAGATATCACACCACCGGATTTTATATTGGAGTCTTATAATCTCCCTGGAAACGTCCCTAAATGTCAGGTCAAGTTATTAAATTTTTCCTTTTATACTTCAAGCATACTAAGTGGATCAAACAAATCAGTTTGCCCCAGAGCCAGGGACATGCTTAGGTTGAGCAAAGGGTTGGGTTTGTCATATATTCCTTTACTTCTTCAACTTGTATTATACGTACCGCGGCATTTTCACATGACCTGCACCCTTAATATACCTGTTTTGGTTACAGGAAAGAGAATGAATCACAACAAAGGGAAAAGTGTTAGCCAACACTTCATACAGATACAATCGGACTTGAGTCCATTAGCGTTTTGGAGCACTCAGAAATAAGGACTGCAAAGACTTTCCCAAGTGGTCTAAGGTCTATACTGCAAGGTGTGTAGGGGTGCCTGAGTGGGATGACCCGGGTGACAGAGGGAGATGGTGCTGTGGGATTCCAAAATCATGGTTTGTAAATTGTATGGGGAAGTGTCAGGTGTAATCTGTCCACAGAGTAGGGAAGGGAATTGAGATGCAGATGCAAGGCAGGGTACAGGGCACTGGCAGACAGACATATCCAGCCACTGAATCCCCTCCCCCATAGAAGAAATGATCCCCCAGAGTAAGGAAGGGCATTGAGGAACAGCGGCAGAGGCCCAGAGGCAGGGAATAGGGCAGGAATTAGTAGACAGACAAATCAAGCCACAAGAATGTTGTCTTCCTGCAATCGGGGGAGGGGGGGACACCACTGCAAGCACCTTCAGGGCAATATGGAGGTGCTTGCAGTGACCCCAATTGGAAAAGAGAAAATCACGGTAAGTAGTGTCACTTTGTCCTAGCGTGAACTGAGGGCAATAATACGGTGGATCTGGTGATGTCCTCTCCTGATTCTCAGGGGAGAGGATGTCACCGCAAATACTGCCATATTGTCCTCAACTAGCACTTCTGGTAATGTCCTCTCCCCCCCCACTGGAAGCATCTGACCTGGACAAGCTCTGTCAGATAGGCACATCCAGCCTGTAGATGCAGGACCAAATTTCCCCCAATATTAACAGAGATTAAAAGAATTGTCCACCCAGAGCAAGGAAGGAGCAGTAGTAGTAGTAGTAGTAAAGCATGTGGCTTTGAAAAAGCTCTGGCAAATAGGCCAGGGCTGAATTTCCCCAGATGTTCAAAAAAAAATTAAAGAATTGACCACCACAGAGTAACCCCTGCCAATTTGCCCTGAAGCAAAGCTTGACTTATACCAAAAATGGTGACATGTCCTAACATCTAGCTCAGGCTCACTTTCTTATGACACAATTGACACCTTGCAGTGTGCCCATCTCCCACATTCTCAAACTAATCCCACACTTTACTAAGGCCCTGTATATCAGATGAGGTACAAGTGGTCCCCCATAGAATAGCTTACAAGCAATCTTAACCTTTGATCCCACCGAAACATCAGCATATGACCATACTTGGACAAGATTTTAGCTCTACTAGAGCAAGGATGTTCCGAACTACTGCATGTGGCTCATGCTAATTCTGACTCTGAGCAAGAAGGCTTCAGCCTACTTACGACTGAAATACCAGGGGTTGTCTGATTACTTATTCATACATGCATAACACCACCTCTGCCCAACCCCTGAAAACTCGAATCATTCCGTCTCACAGACATTTCCAAATTAACTGTAGTCACAGATAAAAATGCCTAATTTGCCACCAATATTAAGATTTATTAATTATTTTACATAAAGCAGATGTTTTGCCGGTAGTGTAACTATGCAGCTGCTGTAAAAACAATTCAGGAACAGCATTTCAACAACTAAAATACACTGAGCAGAGTGCACTGCGCCCTGTCCTGCCTACTTTGTCACCAACATTTAATTTTTAAATAAATTCTTGTTTCGAAGATGCACACAAAGATAGAAAATAGCATTTAAAGATTGAAGGGAGAATAGAAGGAAGAAGATAGAATATGAAGAAGAAGATGCAGAAGTGGTCGGTGGAAGTGGTTGGCAGAGAAGGTGGGGAAACATTTAGAGAGCGTGAGCGTGTGAATGAATGTGGACCCACAGCTTTCGGAGGAAAATTCTGATCTTTTTGCTTTATTTTCGTCTGGCATTGTTTTCAGGGCTTCACATGAATCACCGAATTTACCAAAGTTCTGTAAATTTGCAATTCGTATGAATCAGAATGCATAAGTTTATTATTTTGTAATTTTTGATAGTTGCTCCTTAAAACATTCTGCTTCATTTATACAGAAACCTTAATGCAGTAAAACATTGGGTCACTTGCCAGTTGGGTCACTTGCCATTGGGCCACTTGCCAGACACTACACTTTAACCATCCTAAAACCTAAAGTCTGCAACATGGCTGAAATAACCGTATATGCATTATGGTGAAGAATAGAAGAACTATAGAGAAGAACTCAATAGAATGATAACTACAAGCCTCAAAGTGTTGTTATGGATCTGCAACAGCTTTGTGACCTTTATAGTGGTGTGTTTTATCATTCACTTACAAATCCTACTACACAAAGATAATAAAGTCAGTTTGAATTTTCTTTATCTTCACTGACCTTGGCTAAATCTTCTAATACTTTAATACGTTGTCTGCTTCTTATTTAATCAGCTTTCTGACTAATTCTACAACTATTCTGTTTGTGTATCGATGAGTATATACCTGTGTGTATTTCTAAACAAAGAAACACTGTTTGTGAGAAACATTTTGGTTAAATTAAACAAAACAGTATTTTTTGTGGCAAATTATTACATTTCCTCTTGTAATAACGTAGCATGCATTTTCACTATGCCATGCTAGTCTTGTAAAATGACTGTGTAAAGTGATTCAGTGAAGCAGTTATATGTCAATGTGTTTGGAGGAGAGTTACAGTTTCAATTCTGTGACTTTGCTATGTTTTAGAAATAGCCAACTTCCATTGGCACAATGCACAATATAAGTAAATGTTTTGCCTTGTGTGTGGTAAAACCAATTCTGTGGTGATTATTTTACCCATCCTTCCTTTGACCTGGGGTGAGGCTCCTATGCTGTATTTTCACACTGAGTGTCAGAAGCTCTTTAAACTATAATAGTGGTTCAACTACAACAGTTTCATTAAACAAATCAACCTCAGTCTATAATACACGTGACACCAGCACATCCTTCCTTGTTTGATAAAATTTACCTCCCACTAGAGTAGTTGAAGTGGGGTACTATCTGAAGGGGGGTACATATACGTGCCCACAGCAAAAACAGTTGTCTGGTATGTTGTTAACTATATGTTTTGTTTATGTTGGTTCTGGGGATAATTCCCTGGTTTCCTGCTGATTAGCCAGCTCCTCCCTGCTAGAGTCTGGCTATTTAAACAGCAACACTTCAGTCTCTCGTTACCCTTGTGTTGGTTTCAGACTCTCCAAGTGCATTCTCCATTGTTCCTGCAGTTTCCAGTGGCTTGGCTGATTTCCTCTCCGGTTCCTGAATCCTGCTTACATCCCTGACTCCGTTTGACCTCTGGTATCCTGACCTCAGCTTGTTTGACTTCCTAATTGGGCTGTCGACTCCTGGCTCGGACTTGACTTTTGACTACGTTATATGGACATTATTTCTCTGGACTTATTTATTATTTTTTTGTATATAAATAAAGGTGATTGCACTGCATTTCTATTTCCATCTGGTTTGTGGTTCCTGACACACACACACACAATTACACATTCATGCTCACACATACACACATTAGACATCCATGCTCACACACACACATTATACACCCATGCTCACACACACACACACATTACACACCCATTCTTACACACACATATGCATTACACAGCCATGCTCACACACACACACACACACACACACACTACATATCCATGCTCACACACACACACACACACACACACACATTACACCTCCATGCTCACACAGACACACAGACACATTACACATTCATGCTCACACACACAATAACACACCCATGTTCACACACACTTTACACATCCATGCTCATGCACACACATTACAGATCCATTTTCACAGACACAAGTACACATACATATGTACAAACACATATACATACATTGCGCCTCCTTTTCGCCTGCGCTTACGTCTCACTGCTCCTGCAACTTTGTCTCCAACTGCTTCCATACTGTGTGAGTAGCCTCAGCTCTCTTTTTTCAACACTGGTGATTTATATAGGAGACTGTGGTCTTTTTGTCTTTGCTTAGTTTGGCCCATTTGTCTCTAAGACAAGGAGTAAGATGTTGGAGAGCCATGAGGACTAGAAGAAAATAAGAAAGTGGTGAGATGGGGCAAAAGGAGAGTGATAGTGTGATGGAAGGATAATGAGAAAAAAGAAAGATAGTGATAAAGAGAAAATAGAGATATGAGAGAAAGATAATGAGAGATGAGGAGAAAGTAAAGTTATAATGAGAAAGAGAAAAGAGGAAGAAAAAGGAGAGATAAGGAGAAAGAGGAGAACTGAGGTAAAGAGAAAGAGGGGAGATGAGATAAAGTAAAATGGGAGAGATGCAATAGAAAAAGATAATGAGAAAGGAGCTATAAAAGAAAAGGAGAAGATATACATGTGTGCGGTACAGGGCAAAAGGGCCCTATTTAAACTATTTTGAAGGGGTACGAGGCGACAGGGTCAGGGGTTTTTAACTCTGCCCCCTAGAGGCATGGGCCCCGTCGCAGCTGCAACCGCTGCGACCCCTATAGTTCTGCTGCTGCTCCCACCGCAATCTTCAGCAATCTTCAGTGAAATGGGAGAAATTAGATAAAGAAAAAAGAGATAATGTCATATGAGATCTGCCCAACAGGTTAATTAGCTATGAATAAGTTCACTTAATCACTTTTATGAGATGAATGGATCTTTTCTTATTTATTTTCAATAGAGAAGTATATAAAACAGGCTTGAAATATAATTCAGTCTCTCAGAGAACACAGGGTCAGATTACCATGCAAAACAGGTAAAGTCAATTGAATTTGAAGAAGAAACGTGGTTTTGATAATCTCCAATTGGTCTGAAAAGGCAGGGTAAATTCAGAATCTCATTACTGAGAAAACAGTCCATAGAGATTGTGAAAGGTACAGATTAGTATCCAGAGTAGCAAAAACAGGGGGTGATCCAAAATGGGTAGTCAAATTTAGAGTCCAATTTCAGAACAGGCAGGAGTTTCTGATAAGGATTTTATTACCTTTCAGAGGTCTTGGAACAGATGATTTTATTTCAGGTTTGTCAGACTCTCAACATATTAATCGTGCACTGAGGTACAGGTGAACCAAGCTTTTCTAATGCTGTGAGGTCAGGTCAGAGATTCTTAAAGGAACAGTATTAAACATATATTTTACATATACTTTGGAGGCTTTTCTAGCCATTAGATCATGTTGGAATATGACATATAATGAGAAAGGAAGGGTCAAGGAAAAAGAAAAGATATACAGAAAAAGTGGAGGGGAAATAAACAAAAATGATATGGATAGGGAAAAGTGGGAGTTAAAGAGAAAAAGGAGGAGAGATAAAGAGAAAGGGGAGAAAAAGAAGAGATAAAGGGAAAGGAAAAGTGTGGAGAAAGCGAGATAAACAGAAATGGTGGGGAGATAACAAAGTGCTGGGTAAGTCCTATGTGTGCAGTCTGAGTTCCAAGGCTGGTCCTTGAGGTGTGGGACCTGTGATCTTTGCCTGCAATTTAGGGTTTCCATGGATTATTTATACCTTTACTGCTGAGTTGAAATGTGATATATTTCAGTTGGTCTATACCTGCAAGGCTGGGTTTATGTGTTACTCAGTTGCTGTATACCTGTGCCTGAGCACCAAAGGCCGACCCAGGATTTAACCAGTGCCCCCTTGTGATGCCTATGAACTTCAATCAACAACATTTTATGACGTGCCACCGGTGAGGAGATGTAGAATGATTTTCAGCCTCTTTTTCACCCTGTCTCTGAGGTCACACTCCACATATAAGCGACTCTGTGCACTAGGATAGGATAGGATAGGATAGGCAGAGCACCACATTGATGAAGCTCAACATACATTTTTTCATATCATATTTCAATCACTGTCTTGACATAAAAGAGATATGTACAAATTATATAGTTGAAATGGCAGATCTAAAGCAGATAGATTAATTTAGATGTTTTTCAAATCTGAGTATATATATATATATATATATATATATATATATATATATAGTGTTTTAAAATTGCCCCAAACTTTTGTCCCTGTCCCCCATGCTCCCCCAAGACAATTACTAGAGATGCCAATGGGTCTACCTCATGTAAGACCACACATTTTAATTGGTCTTTGACTTGCCTTAGATTTACAATAAAAATGAAAACATGCTAATTACAGTTCCCAAATAATTACTGTTATTTAGGATATAAAGGTTATGTATCTAAAATACATACACATTACATATATAATATTAAAGAGATTGAAGGAAGCCACTTCAATAAATAATAGTGAAAACAATTATAGCCTAAAATAACAACTTGAAGTCAACACAAAGTGGCTTAAAAAAGAAAAGAAAAACCTATAGTAAACCTATTACTATTACTTCACATTATGCACTACATTCTGCATTACATTTAAGTTATAGAGTGCCAGCAGATTCTGCAGTGCTATTAATATAGGAAGAATAAAAATTAAGAATAACTTTAAAAATTATAATATGTAAAATAGACAATAACACTGAGAGACTATATGATATACGGTTGGAGAAATGAGAAGGGCCTGCTACTATAATCTATTAGGAGGTTGGGACGAATAAGACAGAAACAGAGACTTGTCTTCGCTCGAAGCTTCCCTATGCCTGACAAAAGGAATCTCCTAGCATTTACCTCCACACCCGTCATCTACTATTTTCCACCAATGTTACAGTAAGTTTCAAAAAGTAAGTTTGAGTTGGATTTGAGTTTAACCTATAAAACAAGTAAACATTATTTCACACATATACTGGGAAATATGATGCATAATACATATTTTCCTTATTTAAGGACACTCAGAGAACAAGATCATACTAAATACATGCACATAACGATATGAGGTTGGAGCTAGCTCAAGTAATATAAATTTATCCATTTGCCAGGTTTTCAGTGATGATATTAGGCTCAGTGCTATTGCAAGGTCAATAACAGCTACATATACAACTAGTGGGTAACCCTAAAGAATGAATAATAAACAACAAATTATGTGATCCCCTAAAACTTAACTTTTAATTCATATTATTAAAATGTCCTTGAAAATAGTTAAAATATCAATTTCCATGCCCAGATAAATATGCCATTATATATATATAGGGAAATGGAGATCAACATAAAAGAAAAATAAATTAACTAAATATAGTATCATAATAGTCCCTCCATAACCCTGTATTTAATATGGCTCATTACCCTAGGTTCTGTACTGTAGGGAACCAAGAGAGAAAGAAGCTAGCAAAAAATTATAAATGCCCCATCTCTTATAATTCTATTCTTTCCTAATGAGAATAAAAAAAAAAGATTATAGCAAGCAAGCAGAAATAAACTAAATCAGCCCTATGAATTACATGAACTGAACTTTACATTTTTAAATGATCGCATAATTATGGGAGTTTTTTATTATAGGACCAGACAATTATATTTTCACTACTGGGAAGTTTCTATCTTGTAGAATAAAGAAAGCCAAAAATACATCATATTATCAAAAAATAAATCATGTTTTGGAAAAACTAAGTAATTTTCAGAAAAAAGACTCCGACTGACAAACCCACTTTGTGTTTTGAAGTCAATCTGAGAAGACTTTTGATCTTATTGGAGACATAATTACTTAACTTACTATTTTACATATTTTAATATGAAAAAATAATATAAGTAACAATTTCCAGAATCAAACAACATGGTTAGACAGTAGCAATGTAAACATGTCCACTGATACTTTTAAGATCATCTGTATTTTTTTTTAAATCCCAGAAAACAGTGACTTTTCCATGCCAAAATATATTTACTTATAACACATTTTATAAATATCTACAATTAATCAGTGTTTCTCCCATCATCCCACTTTGTTTAAAAAAATGAAACTACATCACGATTGCACATAAGGTACCTGAATAAAATTAATAAGCCTTTGACATTACATAATTGTGTTCCACTAGGAATGTTCATAATGAGAAAATGGATCTTATTCAGTTGCCATTTCGGACCATATTTCTTAAGATTATCGGATACATGTTACAACTAATAAGTAATTATATTTGGTAAATTCAACTTATTTGTTATATTTTGTTATTACACATTTACCATTTTGGTGTGGTTTTTAGTATTGCAAAATATGAAAAATATGATATTGTTGTCATGATTTACAGAATGCATATATTGTAATGACATCCTTAAAAACACAACTAATGACAATAGTATAGGATTCTCTTAAATAAACATTATAAAAGAAATTATCAAAAGCCCTAACAAAGCTTCTAAATGTTGACCGGAAGAACCTGGCCTATGGATGAACTGTAGAAAGTTATCCAGTAAAGAGAATGTTTCCAATAATATAGTATCAGCTAGAGTATCTTATTGTTAGTCTGAAGGAGTGTCAGAATACATTGCTATAGCTAGGCCTTTTCATTGATACACTATTGAAGAATGAACTGTCTCTATCTTATATGTAGAGATTAATAAAGCTTCATTGAGCATAAACAGGGATAAATTAGTTCTGACTGCACCATCAAACTAAAAAGACTATTGTAAATATACAATGTTTAATGTCTAGCCCTAAAAATCCCATCTATACAAATATCCCATTTATACAACTCACTCTGAGATCAGCCATGGACCCCTCTTGTCCATTAACATCGTATGATGCTTCTGTATATATATATATACTGAATGTATATATATGTGTGTGTGTAAAAAACCTTGACTTTTTTTTTGATAATAATGTAGGAACTACCTAATATATTGCCCACAATGAAGACTCAAATAACATCTAGAAAAAGTACAATAATAAATAATTCATAAAAATACTTATGGGAACTTATTAATAATAAGTCACCAGTAAAAAAATGCAACTCCAGATGTTCTTAAATCTATTTATTACTGCCTTTTGCTTTATCAAATATGTACAAAGCTTTCACATTGTAAAGGCTATTGTAATGCAAACTATTTAGCATAAATGAACAATACATCAATTAGAAATATTACATTAAATTATACCGTAAAGTTCATAGCTAGAAAGTGTTAGAAGGACATGTTTATTATTCAGTGCAATATGCACATTTCAAACAGAATAACATTTCATAGACAAGCATAGCTTTAAGCTCTTTCTCCTCTGTGCTGCTGTAGTCCAGCTTTTGAAGGTGAGGTGAACACAAAAATGTTACCTTTTGTTTTGCTTTTGATCGTTATGTGTACCACGAGATTCAACGTCTACTTCTTTGAAGCTCACACTCTCTGCTGTTCCTCTCTCTCTTGTTTGCCTGGTAATCCCACTTGCCTTTTCTTTCTTTCAGCTTTCGTCTTCTCTTAAAGCCTTAACTTTGCAATTCCTTTGAGCAGGATACAGAAAATACATGACTTGACTGTAAGTATTTCAATGTCACAAAAAGAAACTTTGTTCACTTGTCCTTTAGCATTAAATAATGTGCACCTTTACACTTTATACAAAAAACCAAAGGGGATTATTCAACGTAATTATTAATATATACAGTATATAATTTACCAATTCATGTGAACTGTATTTATAATAATAGTACAATGTAAACACTGTTTTCTGTGCCATGTGTAATAGTATTATTTATCAGACACCTATAAAATATTTATGTTGTGGTGATAGCAGGTATTTTCATTTTATGCTTTTGTAATAAAATAAAGGGCTGTAGAGTGCGTTTCAATTAGCATCTTTAATTTTGTTTTTTTATAATTTTATTGAAAAAAAAACTCAGAAACACCTGCTGATATTTCCAACATAGCTATGTTTTTCTTTGGTTTTATTTATTTGTAGAATTGGAGGATTGTTAGTGAGAATGCATTTATTGGAGGTATTGCCTTTGTGTGGTAAGTAAAGCCATTTACTATATGTGAAACAATAAGGTAAAATCACTAGTTTTCAGGGAATGAACCGACAATACAATTATTGTAGGCTACAAGGAGGTCCAAAAACTGCAGGTGTAGGGCTCACCCTGAAGGCAGAAGATACAAAGTAAACTAAGGCAAGAAGTATGTAAAAGTTATGATATATGAAATAACTGCATTAAATCACAATGGTTGTAGTTTGTAGCAAATAGTACAAAGCCAGATGTTTAAATAAAGAAAGAAAATCCGTAGCATGGTAGAGGAGGATTATGGAACTGGTGTTATACATGGAGTTCATCGTTTCTTATAAAAGACAACAAATGAGGCTAGATGTCCTGTAAGGTCCAAAGTAAAGTCAAGCAGGTGAAATACGCTCCTACGCTCCTACGCTCCTACCTGCTCTCACCGCTCTTCTGATGATCTTTGTCTTTTGCTCTGATTTCTGCTTCTCATTCACACTTACCAGACTTTTCAAGGGCTGCTCCTATCCTTTGGTATACGCTTCCCTGGCTTATCCAACGCTCTTCTTGCCTCCAGTCCATCAATAATGACAGGTTAACTTCCTTGCTCCCACCTACCTCTAGCTCACCTTTCTTAATCCCTCTCCTTATTTTCAACTGTCCACTAATATTATTAACCAATGTTTACAATTATATCTATTTATGTGGGTTGTTCCTCGTAAAGAGTGGCACTTTTATCTCTTGTGTAATCCCAACTCCTAATAGATTGTAAACTCATTTGAGCAGGGTCCTCATTACCTTTTGTTTCTATAAGGGAATTGTGTTATGCACTATTTGTTAGACTTTTGAATTTAGATTTGTACAAATTTATTGAACTTTGCAATTTGTACGAAGCCACGAAAACAAGGCCAGACCCCCAGGAAAAATGCTCTGAATTTTCATCCGAGAAGATTGAATGTAGAAACCACGTAGCTGTGGACACTGGCAACAACAAGCACATTCGGAAAACCAGAGGCCAATTAAACTGTCTGAGAAAACCATGTAGCACAAACAATTCTAAGATGAACATCACCTCTTAAAAGACCTATGAAAAGACCTTGGAAAATTAGATATATAATCTCTCTTTTGAATAAGATGGTTATTTTTAAAGTGTACTTTAAGTAAAATGCAATTCATGGTCCATGTTTAATGAAGTCTACTGCTCGCAAATCAGAGCATGTGTTTGTTTTCAGTATAGGAATTAGAAGATAAGTTCTGTCACATTTCCTCCACCCCTGGCTCCTTCTGCTGAAATGGCCAGCATACTTAGGTACGTATAAGCAAATGTTGTTTGAACTTGTACACATACAAGTTGAAGTCCCATTAACCAAATTCTCATTTTCTAACTCCTTAATGAAAAAGGAATATGATCTGCATTTTGTTTTAAAATGCACTACAACCCATGGAAAATGGACCCCCTGCAAAACGAAATAGGTTTGGAGAGGTAATTTAAAAGTAGGTGTTTAAGCACATGAAGGGTCATTTTAAAGCCTGAAATACCATATTTGCTTCTGTTTCTGTTGTATAACTAAATGTTATATCTTTCAATCTAGTGGAAAATCATATTTTAGTTCATGTCCTTAGCTGTTAATGGGAACATTTCTTCAAGGATAAGATAACATATGCATTAAGTGACAATTTAAGAATATAGCTTTATCTACAGAGAGCAAATCATATAAACATCTTTTTTGCTTATTTTAATATTACCATCACCGACATTGTATGTAAAGTTTAACTTTTAATAACAATTTTGTTTAGGAGATGGAGGTGCTTTGAACTGTCAGCACTATTACTATTTTGCACACTCTTTCATTTAACATTAAACCTTATGACAGAAAAGCTTTTAGAGGAGATGTGTCAGACGACATGCTGAGGTAGCGACTATTTGCTACCCATAAAAAGAACATAACAAGAACATTTCTGACCCAGATATATTTGTGTTTTTGCAGGCAGCAGGTTTTTCTCAACTCCCACCTCTTAGCATTTTTAATGTTTTGGAGAAAAGTTGTATTAATAACAATTTTAAAGGATGTTCTGGAAACATTAAGCCATATTGCTAAAGTGTGAAATGTGATAATTATGTTTCTTTATATTTCAACTACAATAAAACAAGCAATAAACTGATACATCACATACTTAATATATTAAGATATAGTATTATATATTTTGATCAGATTTTAATAAAATACACAAAAGTGTTATAAAATTATATATTTAGTAAATAATAATTTATGATTGAGCTAATAACATAGGGTTTATATGAACTGTTACTGGATGTCACTCAGTTTTATCAATTTGTATAAATTCTGTTATTAAATTTGAGGATACTGATGATTAAGAGAGTGATACAAACAAATCAAAATTGTAAGACAAGTGAATTTGCATTTTTCCCTGCATCACCTTATCCACAGCAATGACCAGGACTTGGGGCCTTTTACGTTTAAGGCTTTCTTAAAGTAGAGGCACATGCAACATTTTCTGCAATCTTGTTCTTATTTTAATTTCTTTACACAATTGTTAATTATATATATATATATATATATATATATATATATATATATATATATATACAATCCCTAGATGAATGGGTGAAATCAGACCCCATTGAAATAAAATAGATGTTTATATACATACACATAAAAGCATATAACATTCAGCCTAGAGGGCAACTTAAATCAAGTGACCCAGTATTAATATAGTCCTACAGAATTTACAATAAAACATAGTGTGAAAGGGAACAGGGCATGGTGGTGGATAACATATACATTTCTCACAAAATACTGCAGCGCAATGTATTTGATAACCCCAGGGAGAATGTTTTGTTACCGACAAAATAATGGTAATGCTGTAGTTACGTTTGGGTCCCTGGTGTGGAGCATTAGGAGAGAAGGGAGGGCCAGTGCTCCACTCCACAGTTTACTTGCAGCAGGTGAGAAGCCAGTCCAGGAGTTCTGGTTATCCCAGATAGTGACTCACCTGTTACCAATGAGCGGCAGGGGGCTGCTACAAAAAGGAGCCCAGTGAGTTATTCAGGTGGGAAAGACACAAGCAGTGAGTGAGACTGCATTTTCTCCTAACAAATCTGCTGAACGGTTCCTAAACGAAAAAGGTCTGTGCTAAATGTTTTTGTTGGTAGCGGGCAAGCCGTCCAACGATAGTTAGTTGCTGTTTGTCAGTAAGTGCTCAGAAAGCAAGGTTTTTCTTTTTGTTTGTTTTATTTATGTTTATTTACAGACCTTTTAATAAAAGGACTACAATTTCTAAAAAGTATTCAGCCTTATGTGGTATTTCAAACCCAGCTCACAATAGATTCATGAGAATTGGCTTTCTCTTTTTATACCATTGGTGGTCAACAGGTTGTTCATAGGAACCTTAGGTAATATATGTTTTTTTGGCCATTTTTTATTTAATGAAATGGTATAAGGGTAAAAGTTAAATAATAAATGGAAACCCACCTTCTGGACTCCCCCGACCTATACTACCTATTTGGTTTCATAATGAAAAACTTGTATGATACTTTTCCGAATTTAGGACACTTGAAGAGTATACATATGAAGAAAATTTTATACTAAAACAGGTGCATGGGTGCCAGCAGACATGCATATTACATACTGTACATGTGAGTAACACACTCAGTATTTCACTGTGTGTATATGCCACACACAGCTGGAAGATAGGAAATAGTCACTACAATATTTCGGTTGATTTGAAGCAATAATAAGAAAGGTAGTTAAAATGTATTTTGAAACAAATGTGATCTATCTGGATTGTAATTTATCCTTGCTTTCTTATTCAAAATAGAGTATTTAGTTTAATTCCTTTAGTAAAGACTTTACGTAATCCTTTAAGGTACTGTATACGTTGACATTAAACACTTATTTCCATAACTTAATCATTCTCCTTAATGTAATGAGAATACATCTAAAACAAATTGTTATATTATTAAACCAAGGGGAATTGTTCAATTATAATTTCTAATTTGAAACCTCTATAACAATCTTCACTGGCAAAATAACATAATAAATTCCTATCTGTAAGTGTGATTATATTATATTGTATTAAAGTTCTTTTAATGGTACAGTAATTTGCTGAATAATAAAAGCTAGCAATGTACGACTCAGAAATAATTAAGGCAAGAACATTTTATTACTTTAATATATTACTATTAGATATTATTAGTCCAGACTCTCATTGTTTTCAGATGAGTTTTTTTTTTTTCAAGTTCCCAAGTTGCCTTCAGTTAGAAAAGGAAAATTACTCTATGTGACAGTGTGCATGTAAAGTTTTTGTGTGCTGTAATCAATATGATACACACCAACACATAGCCATAATAAAAGCCATAAACATATTTAGTAGCTCTGAGCTTTGTATCTGATTACATAAACAGTTCATGCTAATACAATCCATATCAAGAGTTGTTTGTTCAATGAATTGTAAAGAATTAAACTGGAATTCAGCAAACTATACATAATCAATGGATAGAAACATTTCACTCAAATTTAAATGTATCCTCACCATCATCATACATATCCATACAAGCATTATATATACACAAGGATTAAGTAACAATTATAGATGTCAACTAATAATCAAATCATTACGCAGATATATTTAAATCTAAATATCTTCATTTAAAACTAGTCCTACTGATTATTTATGAGTCTATCCTATTAAAGGAGAAAGTAATTACTAAAATACCATAGACTGGCACCCATAAAAAACATACTCTGTTGGAGTTTCTGCTGATCACGATTTCAGAATCAAAGGTGACATGATTTGTGACCCTAACAACGATGGAAACATAGATGCAAAAACAACAGTTTTTGTGCTGGAGCTTTCAAGGGGTTTTCTTGTACAGGGGAAACTATTTGTCCAGCTCTACCTATAAACATTTGACAATATCCATTAGCTTGAATGTAATAATTGTTCACTTATTTATTATACTATAACATACATTTGCGGATTACAGTTAAGATGTAAAAGTTTGACGTGTTGAAAGTAAATTTGATGTTATACCTATCTAAGGTATAGGGTACTTCGCCATATACTATATCTTATATTTAAGAGTTAGTGTAGAGGTGCACATGCCAAACTGGACAAATGTCACACATTTTCATTTAAGATTGCTTAAAAATTAGACATGCCTTCTTGACAGTTCATTATTGTTTTGGTCCTTGTCTCTCTTACATTTATGCTCCTCACTCTGAATTCTAGGTTGCTCAGAAATATAATTAAAGGGAAAATGCATAAAGAAAACCATAGAAAATGGGGTAAGCAGCTTACACTAATAACATTTAAACATCTGTTGTTTCTGCTTGTGTTTTCTGGAGGCTAATAAATGGAATGCTCACATCAAAACAGATCTATAATCAAGTAACATGTATGCAGAATGTGATCTAACTATGCAATTTACGGTTTTCAGTCCTTTAATATTCAGGCAATCCTTTTCTTGCTTCCAGAAAATAGTTGATTTAATGCCTCTTAATCAGAATGTTATTAGCCTAGAGAATAGTTTCAATGGAGGAAACTGGTATCATTAATCCGATATGGCTACAAAATGTAGACTTTTATAAAGGCTTTATTTTGTTATTTTATTTTGCCTTAACTTGAATATGAAGTTTTTATATGGTATACTAGAATGGATTTATCTAATATGAAAAGAGAGCTATGTTGTAGTTCCATAAGTTTATTGTAATATCTAAATATGTTCCTTAATAATTAAAAAACAAAAAATAATGGTAATGGAAGCAGAATAAGGACTACAATGAAATGTATTAGTATAATTATATGTATTATGATGAACAATTAGATGTATATTGCAGTTATCAAACTCCAAGAACATAAAGACAATGGCCTCAATTCTAAATCTAAAATCTATACTTTGACAAAAAAGTTGGGATGGTGCACTCTAAGTAGGCACTTTACTCCAAGGGTACAGATTCAAATAGTTGATTACTGTTTACATAAACATGCTCTGTTTCTATATTTTGCTTTGCATCTAATAAGAAAAAATATCTAATGTTAGAGCAGGTAGTTGTTAAGCAGAAGCTGAAAACAAGCAATGTAGTATAGTCAGTACTGTGGGTACTTTTATCTTTGCTTACATTGGCTAATCTATATCTTTGTGTTTATCCCTCTATATATGTTTTCCCGTTTAAGATAGTTATATGTACGGCTGATGTAGGTAAGTCCTAAAAAACAACAAACAGAAAAAGAAAGTATATCTTCTTTGAATTCTATGGTTTTACATATTAGGAAATAATAACAATCATCTGTTCCTTAGCAGGTCTAAAAATGAGGTAAACACAACCTCAGATGAACTACAACACGTGACATATTACACTGTGTCATGATTTATTCTACAAAAATAAAGCCAAAATGGAGAAGTTATGTGTGAAAAACTAAGTACTCCTTAAGATTGAATAGATTGTAGAACCACTTGTAACAGCGATAACTTAAAGTAATTATGTTCTGTATTACTTTTGGCCCACTCCCCTTTACAAAGTTGCTTCAGTTCATTGAGGTTTGAGGGCATTTGTTTATGCACAGCTCTCTTAAGGTCCTAATACAGCATTTCAATCATGTTGAGGTCTGGACTTTAAGTTTTAGATTTGCTGGTGTGCTTGGGATCATTGTCCTATTGCATGACCAAATTTCATCCAAGCTTTTGATGTCAGGCAGATGGCTTCACATTTGACTTTGGTATACAGAGAAGTTCATGGTCGACTCACTGACTGAAGATCCCCAGGTCCTATTGCTACAAAACAAGCCCAAATCACCACCCCTCAACCACCATGCTTGACAGTTGGTATGAGGTATTTGTGCTGATATGCTGTGTTTGGTTATTGACAAACGTGGCACTGTGCATTATGACCAAACATCTCTATTTTGGTCTCATCTGTTCAAAGGTCATTGTTCCAGAGGTCTTGTGGTTTGTTCAGATGCAACTTTTCAAGCATAAGCTGTGCTGCCATGTTCTTTTTAGAGTAAAGAGGGTTTCTCCTGACAACCCTTCCAAACAAACCATACCTGTTCAGTCTTTTTCTAAAGACTGTGAATAACATTTAACTAACTTAGGCCTGTAGAGTCTAAGATGTAACTCTTCTAGAAGCTGATTTTAATTGATGTCAATGTATCTTTTTAGAAGTTGCAATCCAAATTCCATTTTCTTAGGTTTCTTTGGGATTTTCCTCATTTTTGGAGACTCATATGAATGTACAAAACAGTACATTTTCGTTAAACAATTTGTATGAATCAGAAAAAAATAGATCACCAGTTAAGTTGTAGTATTATAATATAAAGGAACTTCCTGTGACTTTTAATCTGTTATTATATATGGTGGGTCACCTGTGTGGTTGTAACGTTTCACCCTTCGCTGTCTGGACTTGTTTATACTTTGTGCTACTCGTTTCACGTTTCCAGCCACTAGTGGCCGCCCTTGTCACTCTGAACCACTCAGAGTGATTATCATGTCCAGCTGCACTTAGACCTGATTACCATGTCCAGGTGCACCTTGTTACCTGATTATCACAGCCTATATAAACCTGCCCAGCCCTTCAGTCTGGGCCTTGACATTAATGTTCCTGATCTGCTCCTGTGTTGGTTCCTGTATTGTTCCTGAGTTGCGGCCAGCGCCCCACTAGTGGACTCCCAAGTGAAGTGCCCTGCAAGTGGGCAACCTGCCGTGCGCCCTGCAAGTGGGCAACCTGCCGTGCGCCCTGCAAGTGGGCAACCTGCCGTGCGCCCTGCAAGTGGCCAACCTGCCGTGCGCCCTGCAAGTGGCCAACCTGCCGTGCGCCCTGCAAGTGGCCAACCTGCCGTGTGTGCCCCATCCAGAGGGCTTCCTGCCGTGTGTGCCCCATCCAGAGGGCTTCCTGCCGTGTGTGCCCCATCCAGAGGGCTTCCAGGCAAGAGACTTTCCTTGTTGATATGTTGTACCTTCATCTGCAATACAGCTATTATCAGCATCTTCTGTCTGTGATTTATTTCCTGCACCTGTCTGTAACAACCTCAAGCCATCATGCATCGTGGGGTACAGACAGAGCCCCTCGTACCCCCTGCACCTGGGCTCCTATGAGACCTGATCACGCGGTCCGTGACAGTGGTTTTTTTTTTTTTGCTAAAATCAGGGCATTTCAATCACTTCACATTGTATATTACAGTTCTCTATAAATTCAAATTATAGTTTTTTAACAATCTTCTTCTGACCTTCACTAGGAACATAAACATTAATACATCTAAGTTTTTAATATCTAGAGTCTCCCTGAGATCTACTCTGGTCTATGTCTATGTCTGCAAATGATTTAGGATCTCTGGATGAATGAAGCCATTGATTGGAGAAAAAAACATTATGAGATAATAAAAACTCCTCAACTTTAAATGTTCTAATGGTTGTTCTCTCGTATATATATGCTCATATTATACCACTAACATTTAGATTATTTTATTAAGAGGCGGTAGTTGTTGTAATAGCACCTTATTTTTTAACAAACATCTCATCTAACAGAGAAGACAATCAATTCCTACATTGGCAAAACAAATGTCTTGCATCTCTTCGTCAGCAATTGAGTGGTGTCATGAAATTAAAAATATAATTGAAGATCCAGGTACAGACAACTTTCAATAAAGAATGGGATAATTAAGTCTAGCTGCATGTTAATAAAATGATTAGTATATACATATCATTTACCTGTATGTACTTAAAGGCTGATGAAAAATAACAATTTTGAGTTATGTAAAGTAGGTGCATTATGGCATCATTATTAGGGCCTTTTGATGTTATAGTTTATTAAAATAATGGACAGAGGGCGAAATAAACACAAGGAATACTCATCTAATGGTATGCAGCCAAAATTGTGAACATCCATTATGCAAATATGGGCATTTAATTAAGATGCAAAACTCTAAATGTGTATAATGATGCTGCCAGATGCAATGTGTTCAAGACAGACCTTTGAAAAATGAGTCTGACTCATATTAATGCTAACAATAAAAACAATTTAACAATTAATACAGGTGTTGCTAAAATAGAGAGTTAAACTTAATGCTCTGTTTGATATTTAGTAATTAGGCAACATAACTAGATTAGGCTCCCAAAATTAGTATTTATAATTAGAGAACAATCCCTTGACAGAAAATCTCTGGCTGTTTATACATTATCTAAGATTTTAAGATTATGTAATTTGGCAAATATGAATGTGGATTTTTTTCTACTTTCCTAAATAATTTATTCATTTAGTGAGTGCTTATCCTTGAATTATGTAACAAGTAAAGGTTAGCACAATCAACTCAGAACCACAGCACCATGTAATTTAATAGTTACAACAATAACTGAGAATGAATACTTGTGTTTTTAATACATTATATAGCGATAAAAGCCTTCATTGTTTTCACTTTTGTTGCCTATTTTTAGACGTTGGTATACTGTAGTTTCCTGACCAATGAAATACAAAAAATCATTCTTAATTCTTATTATTTTAAACCTTAACGATCATCACAAAACTTTAACTCTAATTAACTACATTGCAAGCTTCCACCCAAAAATATTTGTGAAGATATCCAACTGTAATAAATGTACTTCAATGTTACCATCTTCATGCACTGGTTCTAGCCTAGATTGGCAGTTCTAGGAAGGCAGCAGACCCAATTACTGGGAAAACAGCCCCCACCCAGCACACCACTGCTCAATGGGCTGGTTGGGGAGATCAGAGATCTTGCGGTTTTTCTATGTACACTATGGAAGACTTTTTGGTTTAACCAGTAATGCCTCCAAAGCAAACTTACTAACACCATGTATCCTTCAAATGTCACACCCCATCTCTCAGAGAAAGGCAGCCACAACGTTGGTGGGTAGCTGACCTGAGTCGCCACCCCCTAGGTGACTTACTTTTGTCCTGAAAATGAGAAATATTGGTACAACTGCATCAGATTAGAAAAATGATCTAATTTTTGGGTTTCAGTTAGTATTCTGTTTTTAGAAAACTGCATAGATAGAATACACCATTTTAAGATCACACTGCAATATAACTTTCCTATATAAAAAGTGTACAAAAACAAATATAAATAACAAAAATATTAAAGAAAAAATAATATATATATATTTCTTGATGTTATACATATACATTTAACATTTAATGCTTATCACACCCTATTAAAACATTTTACCTCCAACATATTTATGTGGATTTTGTGTTTAACAAGACTTACTACCGTATCTCCACAGTTGTTTAGTGGATGATGTGGATGACAGGGTACTGCCGGTATCAAATGGTGGTGAGTAATGCACACATGATATTTATGTTTTTATTTTGTAAGTATCTTTGATGGTGACATATTCATATTGTGTTTTTATGTGCAGGTAATCTCATTTTAGCAGTTCTTCATTTTTTAATTTCCTTTCAATGCTATATAATTTTATTGTGTAGGTTTTGTACTTTTCATTTCTTCATTACCTTGCCCTTCAGACACTATTTCGATTTGTGTTCTGCCTGGCTGGATGCGTGGCATAAGCCTTCTTGTTGACTGTAAGGTAGTAGAAACTCTAGTTTTATTACCCATAACAAATAAAAGTTATCTTGCCTCTTTAAAGCTTATCTGTGACTCTTGGAGCCTACAAGTTCAACAATACAATGTTGATGGAAAGCCGTAATACAATCGAGCAGATGAGACAATTAGATTGTATCCATTTGTTTAAAGGATTTAAGGTCTCTTTAGAGCTTTTATGGGACCTGCTTATTTTTATTGCCTAATGCTATGCTGTGAAAGGACAGATAAGCAAAATATATTTTTTTGCAGTGAGATCTAATAGGAAGATCATTAAAATGCTTTAGAAAACCTTATGACACAAAGGCATTTTCATTTTCATGTTGATATAATTTTCTAAATCAGATTGTTATAAACAGATGTTGTGCAATAATGTACTCTTTTTTCATGAGATAATCTCCAGTACAAGACACAAAACAAATATCTCGATACTGTCCAGCAAAATTAATACAGTAATATAGTATGTAAAAAAATATGTTCGTATTCTAAATATTCAAAAAATGCAAAATATTACAGCATGTTAAAAATCCCAATTTGTTGTTTACAATGTTTCTTTTGTCTTCTATTGCTGCATGGAGTGATAAATTAAAATCTGTTTTATAATCTGTTTATGTTACAGGTCTAATAATTAGCCTTAGTTGCCCAAATTGAACACGAATTTGGGAAGGAGAGGAAAGGGAAGGAAATGAGACTAAGTGCTTGGAAAAGAAAGTAGCACTAAAGAGATGAAAAAGTTGAATACATTAGTTGAATAAATACTTAACAAGAGATAGAGGAAAAGAATGCTACTGAAAAAAAGAGGAAATATTAGTGATTTTCTTTTTTAAACTAGTGAAAATTGCTGGTAGTTAAAATATATATATATTTTTCTGCCTTAAATATAAAGCTATATTTAGATCTTTATATGCATTTCTGAGAGTTAAATTATTTTATTTATAAACATAAATTGTATTTTTTTACTATTAATTTCATTTTATATAGGTTTTGGATTTTGCAACACTTTCTTTTATCTATCCAGCCCATGAGATTCATACTAAATTTTCCCTCTGGGCTTCAGTTATGAATATTTACTAGGCAATTCTTATATGCATGTTTAAGAGCCAAAGGATTTCAGTTTCTAAGAAATAAGAAACTACACATATTTAGAGCTGAAACAACGAATCGATAAAATCGATAATAATCGATAACGGAAATCATCGATAACGATTTCCGTTATCGATTAATCGAGTGATCAATTCGTTGTTGGAGCACTCGGCTCCTTTTACTTACCTCCGCGAGCGTTCCCCGCTTCTGCTACACGCTCTGCAGTCTCCGCCTTCTTTTAGCTACGTGACGGATGTGACGCGTTCCGGAGGTAAGTATTCTTCATGTCTATGTGCACGGATCGCACAGAGCCACTCGCACAGAGCGAATCGCTCTGTGCGAATGGAGCCACTCGCACAGAGCGGTTCGCTCTGTGCGAGTGGCTCCACTCGCACAGAGCGGTTCGCTCTGTGCGAGTGGCTCCACTCGCACAGAGCGGTTCGCTCTGTGCGAGTGGCTCCACTCGCACAGAGCGGTTCGCTCTGTGCGAGTGGCTCCACTCGCACAGAGCGGTTCGCTCTGTGCGAGTGGCTCCATTCGCACAGAGCGGTTCGCTCTGTGCGAGTGGCTCCATTCGCACAGAGCGGTTCGCTCTGTGCGAGTGGCTCCATTCGCACAGAGCGGTTCGCTCTGTGCGAGTGGCTCCATTCGCACAGAGCGGTTCGCTCTGTGCGAGTGGCTCCATTCGCACAGAGCGGTTCGCTCTGTGCGAGTGGCTCCATTCGCACAGAGCGGTTCGCTCTGTGCGAGTGGCTCCATTCGCACAGAGCGGTTCGTGAGTGTGGGTGCAGGGCAGAGTGGGGGTGGGGGTGCAGGGCAGAGTGGGGGTGGGGGTGCAGGGCAGAGTGGGGGTGGGGGGTGCAGGGCAGGAGACTGGGTGCAGGGCAGAGTGGGGGTGGGGATGCAGGGTGTGAGTGTGGGTGCAGAGCAGAGTGGGAGACTGGGTGCAGGGCAGAGTGGGGGTGGGGATGCAGGGCAGGGTGTGAGTGTGGGTGCAGGGCAGAGTGGGTGCAGGGCAGAGTGTGAGTGTGGGGGCAGGGCAGAATGTGGGGGCAGGGCTGGGTGCAGGGCAGAGTTAGAGACTGGGTGCAGGGGCACAGTGCAAAGTGCTGGGTGCAAAGTGCCAGTGCTGGGTGCAAAGTGCCAGGGCTGGGTGCAAAGTGCCAGGGCTGGGTGCAAAGTGCAAAGTGCTGGTGCAAAGTGCTGAATGCTGGGTGCAAAGTGCTGGATGCAAAGTGCCAGGGCTGGGGCAAAGTGCTGGGTGCAAAGTGCTGGGTGCAAAGTGCCAGGGCTGGGTGCAAAGTGCTGGGTGCAAAGTGCTGGGTGCAAAGTGCTGGGTGCAAAGTGCAAAGTGCTGGGGCAAAGTTTCTTGAACAGTAATAGTCCACCTCTTTTCAGAATGTTTGGGGTTATTTTGTTTCATAAATATTGTGTTTGGGTTCTTGTACTTTGAAAATATTGTTTTTTATTACATCATAACAAAATAAGAATGTTAATGTAAATTTTAAGTTGTTTTTTAACATCCAGTTCATTAAATTCTTTTAAATAAACGAAAAATTTGCATATTGTTTTTTTTTATCCGATTAATCGATTAATCGAAAAAATAATCGGCCGATTAATCGATTATTAAAATAATCGTTAGTTGCAGCCCTACACATATTAATAAACACTCACAAGAACAATGATAGGAGACAGAGATACTGGAATACAGCATATTCAAGAAAATGGCTACAAAATGGAAAATTGTGTAACTTCAGCTGTAAATCAAGATAAACATAAAATCTGAACTGCTTTGGTCTTTGAAGATCTAATGAAACATTTTTGGTTAACAAGGCTGTGTTTGCATCCCCGGATAGTAATATCTGTAATATTTATTCAGAGATGTCCTTTCAAATAAAAAAACATGTACATTAACATCCAAATATTTGTTTTATTGAATAGAAAATGTAATACTAGATTTTACTATAAGCTACAAATGGCCATCCTGTAATAATATTTGTTTTGCAAATTTATTAAACCATAAAAAATGAAATAATGTGTATTTCTTATCAGTATTACTAGAAAAAGAAGAGGAACATAGAGGGAGAGGTGAGATGATGAAGAAAAAGAGACATACCTACATTTTGCCTCTATTTATATATGATGTCAAACTCATGATAACAAATTGACTATGTTGTATATTATTTTAATTCAGTATTAGCTAGGTTGTTTAATATTATTATTTGTAGTGCAATTATTAAAGCATATTATTCAAACTATAATCTGTTGTATCACTATTTATAATTAGGGCCCATTCAGGTGGAGATACTGTCAGTTACACAGTGCCTAATACAATACATATATTCAAGGGGTATGACAAGGTGAGAATTGACAGACTAACCAATACATTAGGTGGAGAGAGCCCTGCTCGCAAGCTTACAATCTTGAGGGAATGGGGTGACCAACATAAGGCACAGAGAAAGGGTGAGAGGTAGTGTGGTGTTTCTATAAATGACAAGGAAGTTCTAGCAGCTAAGATGGTATGCTTCTCTGAAGAAGTGGGTTTTTAGATGTTTAGATGTTAGATGTATGTGTATGAAAGGTTCAGTGGAAGTAGATTCCAGAGATATGGGGCAGTCCGAGTGAAATCTTGTAGATGGGAAAAGGAAGAGGTGATATGCGAGGAGCAGAGCCTTAGCCCATGGGAAGAACGTAACGATCATGTAGGGCAGAAATGCATGGAAGAACAGTGTTATGGAGGGCCTTATATGTTAGTAGCAGGATCTTAAATTTAATTCTAAAGGTAATTGGGAGCCAGTGGAGGGTTTCACAGTGGGGAAGCAGAAGAGAAGTGGCGTGCAAGGAAGATAAGTCTAGCAGCAGCATTTAGGACAGACTGTAGAGGAGAGAGTCGAGACAGTGGAATGCCAACCAGAAGAGTGTTGCAGTAGTCAAGACGGGAAATAAGCGAATGAACCAGAGTTTTTGTGGATTCTTTGATGAGCAATGGGCGGATGAGAGAGATGTTTTTTAGGTGCAAGCAGCAGGATCTGGCAAGGCACTGACTGTGAGGGATGAAGGAAAGGTTAGAGTCAAGGATGACCTCAAGGCTTCAGGCCTGGTTAGTAGGAGAGATAGTCGTGTTGTCAATAGTGATAGAGAATTCAGGTAGTGGAGTGGAATGGAAGGAGAGAAGATAATGATATCAGTTTTAGATAGTTTCAGGTAAAATTGTGACATCCATGAAGAAATAGCAGACAAGCAATTGGTAATACGGGACATGAGAGATGGAGAGAGATCAGGAGAAGACAGGTAGATTTGGGTATCATCTGCATACAGATGATACTGGAGGCCAAATGAGTTGATTAGTTTGCCAAGAGATGAAGTATAAAGAGAGAACAGCAGAGGGCCAATTACTGAACCTTGGGGGACACCAACTGAAAGTGGAAGGGGTGATGATGTCTTGCCAGAGAAGTTGACAGAGAAGGAACGGTTAGACAGATATGAGGAGATCCAGGAGAGAGCTGTATCTCGAATGCCTATAGAAGCAAGTGAGTCAAGAAGAAGGTGGTGATCAACAGTATCAAAAGCAGGAGAGAGATCCAAAAGTATTAGAATTGAGAAGTGACCTTTTGCTTTGGCAGAGAGCAAGTCATTGGAGACTTTTGTTAGAGCTGTTTCACCAGAGTGAAGGGGTTTGAAACCAGACTGTAGAGGGTCAAGGAAGGAATTAGAGGAGAGAAAGTTAGTAAGGCGATTGTACACAATCCATTAAAGCAGCTTAGAGGTAAAAGGAAGTAAAGAGATAGGGTGATAGTTAGTCATACAGATGGGATCTGAGGAAGGATTTTTTAAAATGGGTGTGATTAGAATGCAGATGGCTCTTTAATTGGCAGAGGAGTAAAAGACACAGGTCACTGCTCTTCTGCTTATCTGATCCACAAGCCTTCATTGTTGGGGTAACATTGAGTATCAGTGCCAAGCATGCCAGTTGTTTATTCGCCACCCTTAAAAGCTGCCAGAGGGCATGGTGCTGTCATATCAATTTTGATATGTGTAATGTGCTGACAAGGTCTCTCTTATTTTATGTATTATGAATAAATCATGTGGCCATTATTATGCACATTTTGTGTCCAAGTGGTATGTGTATGAAAGTATCAAGTGAGATTGAGAGGCTTAAGGCGGAAGGGAAGTTGAGGATACCACTAGTCATGGCAATACATTTAAAATGCAACAGTAATTTAATATTTTTAGATGCTTAGACCGACTAGACCATTTTAGATCTTAAGATGCTATATAAACAGTTTAACTTAAGAAGCAAGCAAATTGATTGGAATCCTTACAAAAATATTATATATACAATTAATCAATTAACAAAATTAATCCTACAATTTGGAAGATTTAATAAAACCACTGGTATAAATAAGCCATGTAACTATTTTAGGCCAATACTAACTTTAGCTAGGGATCATAAACATCAGTAGTCAAGGGATTAGGATTTCATACGCTCTCCATACATAGAAAGATCAGGTGGTAGCCTATTCTCATTGATAAATAATTAAATAAACCACCTGTGATTCATAAAAAGTAGGGCTGTTTGGCAGACTCTCACTCCACGAGGGGAATGCTGCTACACCGTTCGTGTCAGCTCAGCCTAGTAAGAGATTTTCCTTCAGCATGGCCACAGATGGAAGACTGGCAGTCACTCAAACAAAGAAAACAGCCCGTCGGATCCTACATCTTAACTTTTGTGGAACTAGGAGATTGAGTAGTTATTGATATTTATGATTTAATTAATCATTATCAATTGTTATTAATAACTATAATTATACCAAAAATATGATGGATCAATGCTTTATCTACAGCATACTATCATGAAAGGAGCATAGAAATGTGCTATGTGTTTAAACTTACAAGTGACTCATCAACAGATACATCCAAACACACATCAATGTATGTATTAGGATATATCTCTCAAAGGCTAATGTGCTTTCCTAACTACAATAGCTACAGTTATCCAGGAGAATGAGCCTATGGATACATTTCAAAAACATGCACTCATGGGCCCACTCTCTCACTTATAACGCAATCCCTGAAAACAAGAAACTTGGTTAAAACCACTTACAGGTGCATTTGCATGTGGCAGATTTAAGATATACATAAAACCTACTTAAAATTTCTAAAATACTGAGTTATATCAAACGTAATTACCGTATTTGCTCGATTGATATTTAATGAAAGCTATGATTGAGAAAAATATATTTTTATTTCCTTTTATTTGCCAACCTGCCCCCCAGTTATGCACATCTGCCCCCAGGCTTGCCACTCTGCCCCCAGAAATGCCTTATACCCCCTATATGCCACTCTGCCTCCCTGATATGCCTTATACCCTCCTATATGCCACTGTGCCCCATGATATGCCTTTTAACCCCCTTTTTGCCACTCTGCCTCCAGAAATACCTTATACCCCTATATGCTACAAAGTGGCATTTAGCTGGGTATAAGGCATTTCTGGAGGCAGAATGGCATATAGGGGGTTAAAAGGCATTTCTGGAGGCAGAGTGGCATAAAGGGGGTTAAAAGGCATGGGGCAGTCTGACTCCAGCAAAGCCTTATAACCCCTTGTATAACACTCCCCCCTGACTTACCACTGCTTCTGACTCCCTGGGGTCTAGTGGGGGCAGCGGGTGGAGGCCGGCATTAGTTCCGACGGGGCTTCTATGACTGAACACCAGAAGGTCATGTGAAGCCAGTGCTCCATCATAGAAGCCTCGGCGAAAGTGCCAACAGCGGGGGTTGTTCTCCTCTCTGGCAGCCGGGGAAGGTATGTGCGATGCGTGTAGACAACCTCCGCTGCTACCCCTGCTTTCGCCGGTGCTCGGTGATAGAAGTCCCAGTGGAAGTGCCAGCAGCAGCTGAGGTTACCAGACAGGAGGATCCAGGTCCCCTGCAGCGCTGTGGGGGATCTGGATCTTAGTCTTGTAGTCAGACCTCTATTTGAGGTCTGATTAGAAGACAACCTCGATTATAAGACAAGAGCATTTGCTCCGAAAAAAACCTTGTCTTATAATTGAGCAAATATGGTATATCAAATTAATTAATTGTTCTTCAACCTGTATGATCTATCTTCCATTTTAAGTGAATGATCATTAACTCGATTAGCGACACGATTGAGATGTGTGCTTGACGTTTTGTGACATTGAGCTAATTTTGGGACCCGCATCCCAATGCAGTCCTTTACTTCATACTCTGGGTGAATTCATTTTTTCTTCTAACATGAGGGGGTGTTCAGCCTGTCTGCCATTGACTGCCCTGTGTCCTGTCCCCTGTCACTCTGCCACTGCAGCTCAATCTCCTTCCTAACTCTGAGGGATCAATTCTTTAAATGTTTTTTTCTAATTTGAAGTGAAATTCAAAGTGGTGAAATTTTCAGAAAATAAAGTTTGTTGCCTCAAAACTAAATGAAAATTTAGTCCAAAACGATTTTGCTTGCCATTAAGAAGTCTAATATTTATTCATTTTACATATTAATAATAACATTACTTTAAGAAGACATTTTACCTATAGAACCTGAGAGCCTTGGAGTTGGGGAGAGCAAGAATGGTTGTAGGTTGGCAGAACGTATATTGGAAAGGCCACAGTTGTATTTAAAAACCCTAAACATGGAAGCATGCATTTTCTAATAAAAATAATCATTTGGTTGCATGCAAAATAATCCTCTAAACTAGTTTATGTTCAACTCCTTTACATTGTGTCTAATGAATAAGCAATAAGGTGATATATGACTATATGTCTCACTCTGACCTTTGTAGATGGAAATTTTATGCAAAGCCTTAGAGTGCCAGGTTATAAATTATTCACACCATGCATGCAGCTGGGGCCCCCAAGCAGTTAAAGTTCCCCAGTGGTCCACAAGATGGCTGCTACAACTTTTGGGATATGCTGACCACTAGAACCTAGAGAAACCAGGTAAGTGACACATGGTTTCATTTGATGCTATTTTAATGGACACATTTTCCTTTTCTTTTAAAATCAAAGATATTCTAAGTGACTTCAAACTTTTTCAATGCTGTTGTATATGTATGTCCACACAAAAAAGGTATACGCACATTTGCTACTACAATAGCCACACAAATTAGCAAAGAAGACAAAGGAAGCATCATCCCTCAGTAAAAATAACCATTTGTTATGTGGATGACATCACATGCTTGAAAATAATGTTCCACAACTATGCTTGTATTGTTATCTGCCCATGGTTTAGAAACATTAAATTGTACCAATTTTTATCTATGTCGATACTAATAACTCTTGATTAAAAATAATTTATTGAATAGTGCATATGCTTATATTGCTTATTTTTTATTATAATGAAAGACTAAAGCCCTAAGTGGAAAATATTCTGTATAAAATGATAGTGAGATGAATATATACAGTAGTTCAACAATGTGAAAGCACTTATGTATTTAGCATCTTCCTGTTAGAGAGGAAATGTAATTGTTGCGGATTCATCTTTTTTTAAAAGCAGAAATGTTACTTTTCTTAAACCCATTTCTACACAGTGTTTACCGGTTTTAATAAACAATATATGTATGCAATAAAACCAACCTTATCTGAGTCCCATTTTCTTTTTCTCAGGAGCCGCATGATTATCTCTTCCATCATCTAACATTTACCTTATTTTCTCATTGCTGTTGCTTGTTGTTCAATGGTCTAAGTAAGAGCAAGTGAAAGAAGTGAGGGGACATCAAGACAAGAAATTGTTTAGAAAATTATGGCCCTTGTCCTTCTAAACAGATTCAGAGGCATAGTTACCATGGATGCTGCCCTAGGCCTGACACTGTGTGTATTGAAAATAGAATATATCCAAGTCATATATGCCAGATGGGTCTTTACTTCAGAAGGGAAATGAAGGTCAGTCATTATTCAAGAGAAATCCCACTAAGGTTTGGCAAGTCTAGTCATCTCTGACTATTAGTCCCATAACTCTTTCATCTTGACTTTGGCAGGCATAGCATGTAATGATGATAAAGGGCAGACAGATGGCTAGTTTACTCCCATGTCACAGTTACACACAGTAAAGTTACAGATGTTTGTGGACCATTTCTTCACGTGCCAGCAGCTTTATTCCATTGTCTCTAGCAATAAGGTTTCTGTAAGTATGTTACCAACTGATAGAAGCATTGTTTTTCTCCTGATTTCTGTTTTCAGTGAGACAGAATCCAAAATATATTAAGAAATATGGTATGTGTAGCGTTAGCAATACGGTCATTAATTCAGAATGTTCTAGGTGCACAAGTGTTCTGTTTTTTAAATCTGGCATGTTTGTCTACTACTGATACAGAATGCATGTACACTATTAGGTAGATCCCTCACTATGTCAATGTAAATGCACCTTCAATTTGTAAGGGTTTGAATATACACTATAATATATCCCATTTCTACATTTAAATTTAACATCCCGTTACGGAAAAAGAGAGTTTATCTCACGATCTCTGGTTGACCAATTTAGCACTGTTGCATTCCCAGAGCACAATTATTAGTTGTTCTAACTCTATCACTCATCTCAGATAGAGAGGTTGCCATGTAGGATCGCCTGGCCATCACACTCTTGCACAAGCTGATATAAGGACAAGTAGTTTCACTCTTCTATGTAAACTTATGGAGAATCAAATATATCACATTTATAATGAGGTAACATCAACCCATAATTCTGAGATTCTATTCTGAGAAGTTATGCGTGCACACAGTCCGGTACTCGGAATTTACCTCTTTATTCCTGTACACATGGCAAACCTACATATGGCACAAATGAGCTAGTAACAAAGGACATCTCAGATTTTCCCATGTAGCCAATCAGCAGCAGAGAACCGGGGAGTCAGATCGATCAATGTTCTCTCTACGTTTGGTAATGTAACACAGGGGCTTTCATCAGAACTAGTACATGCCAACTTTTTCATTTGTGCTTTAGAGGAACATTTTGCATAGAAAGATCATTGAATTTGTAGGTGTAACCCCCAGAGACTACAACATCCAGCATGCTCAGGAGCTAGCTGGAAAATGACTGGAAGTATTACTAAGCTTTATGGGAGAAGTTCTCTATGGCCAAGAGGAGAAGGGCTGAGGAAAAGAGGGAGGGCTAGGAAATTTTAGGGGATCCACTGTGGTTCTGTTCTCATGAGACTAAGCTGTAAAGTCTGTAGCGAAGCCTGACTAAATGTCACTCACAACCTCACCCTTGATTTGAGAAAAGGGGAGTGGTTGTCAGTGTGTGTGTGGGTGTTAGTGTATGATCAAAGGGTCATGGGTGAAGTTTATGTAATAGATGTAGAAAGAGAAATATGCCTCTGAATGGATATATTGATTTTATACATACTTTCAAAGAGGTCTAAATGAGGAAACATCCGTTATTCATTAATCTGGTCTTTGATTTTATACCATATGTTTATATTGTTTTTTCATCTGGATAGGTGTTCTGTTTTATACTATTTGAATTTTCTTTTTGGTTTATATTTTTTCTGTGTTATGTTTATATTTTCCCCAATGAACAGTCATCTTCTGGCTGTCACATTGGATGAACATTTACACATAATGTGCTTTCTTATCCTGTCACATTTGAAATTTGGATATTGTGTGATTTTTTATAATGCTACTGATGGTCATGTTTTTGTAAGTAATGTTTATTTCAGTTATGACTTGAAGCCTACATGTCTTACTGGTTTATTGGCAGCAACTAATCAGTTAGGAGAAGATATTTATTGCAACAAACAAATTTACCAACTACCCCGATACTCCTTTAGCCAACATTTAGCCAAAATGTTGGGAGGTATCTTAGGTTTTCAACTCCTAGTGCTGCTTTCTTGGTTGTGTTCTGTGGTAGTACACTTTATTTTATTTGCTCTGAGATGTCTTTATAAAGACGTCATCAACAATCATTAATCTAGTCATTCATTGAATTTTAAATATAATATAACAATTATAAGTCATGTATATTTAAAATGTTTTACAGGTGTAGTATTTACAAGGTGTTTTGGCCTTTTACCATGTCAAAGGTTCCATCTCATTTGTGTTTTAGTTAAAAACACAGCTAGGACTGCAACTAACGATTAATTTAATAATCGATTAGTTGGCCGATTATTTTGTCGATTAATCGATTAATCGGATAAAAAAATACATTATTTTAAACTGAAGAAAAATTGCAATAAAAAACGTACAATTTACACTTTCATCTCTTTATTGCAATGGCCTCTCTCTATTCACCTTCTTATTTTACTGACATAATAATAAAAGCTACAAGAACCCAAACACAGTGCTTCTCAAACTAGGTTTTAATACAAAGTTATTAGTAAATATTAATTCATATGTTAACTATTTTTCATATTTAATAAAAACTGAGAAAAAAGCCTTGTTTAAATTTTTTTTATTTACCAAACTGCCCCCAGTTATGCACATCTGACCCCCAGCTTGCCACTCTGCCCCCATATATGCCTTATACCTCTTATATGCCAGATTCCACTGTGCCCCCTGATATGCCACTGTGCCCCTGTTATGCCTTATACTCCTTATATGCAACTGAGCCCCCTGATGTACCTTTTACCCCCAGATTTGTTTTATGCCCCCCATATATGCCTAATATCGATGTCTTATACCCCCTATATGCCACTGAGCCCCCTGATATACCTTTTACCCCCAGATATGTTTATGCCCCCCTGATATGCCTAATATCCATATGCCTTATACCCCCTATATGCCCTAAAAATTCATAATACCCCCCATACGCCACTATAACTCACCCATACACCACTCTGGCTCCTCCCCCTCCCATACACCACTCTGACTCCTCCCCCTCCCATACACCACTCTGGCTCCTCCCCTCCCATACACCACTCTGGCTCCTCCCCCTCCCAAACACCACTCTGGCTCCTCCCTCCTCTCATACTCCACTCTGCCTCCTCCCCCCTCCCATACACCACTCTGCCTCCTCCCCCGCCCATACATCACTTTGGCTCCTCCCCTCCCATACATCACTTTGCCTCCTCCCCCTCCCATATACCACTCTGCCTCCTCCCCTCCCATACATCACTTTTGCTCCTCCCCCTCCCATACTCCACTCTGCCTCCTCCCATACACCACTCTGGCTCCTCCCCCTCCCATACTCCACTCTGGCTCCTCCCATACTCCACTCTGCCTCCTCCCATACATCACATTGGCTCCTCCCCCTCCCATACATCACTTTGCCTCCTCCCCCCTCCCATACTCCACTCTGCCTCCTGTGAACCTCCGTTTCTGACAAGACACCAGGGAGCCGGGTAGAGAGGCAGAGTGGCGTATGAGAGGGGGAGGAGCCAGAGTGGTGTATTGGAGGGTGGCTCCCTTACACCCCTCTGACTCCTCCCCCCTCCCATACACCGCTCTGCCTCTCTACCCGGCTCCATTACTGAAGGCACTTTCACTGCAGCTTCATAGAAGCCACAGTGTAAGTGAAGGGCAGTAACGGAGTCTGTCTGTGCGATGCAGAGAGGATGATTCTCTGTCAGCCGGTGGGGGTCTGCATCGCACAGACAGACTCCGTTACTCACCTTCACTTACACTGAGGCTTCTATGAAGCTGCAGTGAAAGTCCCTGTCAGTAACGGTGCCGGGTAGAGAGGCAGAGTGATGTATGGGAGGGGGGAGGAGGCAGATGGGAGGGGGAGAGAGACGGAAGTGAGAGACCGGCCGACAGCGAGGGGAATCCTGGTCTCCTGCAGCGTAGCGGGGGATCTGGATTCCGGTGTTATAATCCGATCTCTGTTTGAGGTCGGATTATATAAGGAGAGGAGTTTTTCAGAGCATTTGCTCTGAAAAAACCTCTTTTTATAATCGATAAAAATCGATCCGATTAATCGATGATGAAATTCGTTGACAACGATTTTCATTATCGATTATTATCGATTTTATCGATTAGTTGTTTCAGCCCTAAACACAGCACTCAGCTATATAGATTTTACATTGATCTTTTTCATGAATTCATAATATATAATTTCAGAAATGTTTTGAGTTTAGCATATGTGCAAAAACTATGAGACAATTGACACATTTATCAAGACAGCTCGGGAAGTGCTACTTAAAAGGATTTTTCCTACTGTCATCACAAATGCCATTTCTAAAACATTTATCGCAGACTTTGACATTAAGCAAATAACGGGGATGCATTGTGATAGTAACTCAAATATTTGCAGCTCCTTTGATTCAATGACATGTTCTACTGATTTTGCCTTGACATAAGGGACAAGTTCAGATTATTTCATAGAAATAATGGAACAGAAACAAAAATGGCACTACACATATTCACTGACAGCTGTCAGCTTTTGAAAGTAGATCAGATCATAGTTTGTGTTACATTTGTGGAAAGGGCATGAAAATATTTGGCCAAAGGACATTTAAATTGATTTATGAACCACTCTCCCATATGCTTGTGTGTGTGTGGTACATGTATTCATAAATTTTTTATATATACATCTCGTTAAGCTCAACAAAGTGTCCTCTAGGTGATGAGAGGTGACAGGCTAATAGTAAAATTAAAAGAAAATAATAAAAACTTTTGGATCAACAGCAACAAACTAACAGATATAGGAAAGGCTGAACTTGATGGACGCATGTTTTTTTTCAGCCTATATAACTATGTATGTAACAAAGTCAAATAAATAAAAAACAAGAAGAGGATGATGGTCAGCCCCCACCAATAATTGTGCAGCTCCCTGGTACTTAATGGTTGCAACTTGTGGGGTAAAAGCATTGTCAAATGATGCCCTCGACTCCACACCAGGGAAAAAGCCATTCAAAAAATGTTAATTAATATTAATTATATCAAAGTGAATTACTTTATATATTTGTATATTGGAAGTTAACGTTCTATAATTTACTACAACTCTGAAGGATTGGTATCAATTATTTTTGCACAGTGTCAAAAATGCATTCTTTCCATGATGTTACAAAATGTAGTACTAGTTGTTATGACTTTTTGTCGGGGTTAATGAGAAAGAGTCTGGAACGCAGGAAGCCACCAATCCATGAAGCACTATACAGCGAACTCAAACAAGGAGAGCCAGGGTCAGGGTCACGGAAAGCAGCAAAACATATAAGGATAGCCAGGGTCAGGTTCACGGAGATCAGCAGAGTCCAATAAGAATAGCCAGGGTCGGTTCACGGAGATCAGCAAAGTCCAGTAAGAATAGCCAGGGTCAGGTTCATGGGAATCAAAGTAGAAAAACACAACTGCAAGCAGTGAGGAACTCAATACGGCAGAATAACTGAGCACTGAGTAACACTCAGTGCCGACTTTTAAACTTGCTGCTCGTGGAAGCCCCCTGTGCGTGACGTCATCCAGGTGCATTCCCTGACGTTGAGTGTGAACGCGTGCGTGCACAGGAGCAGCCACGTGGGAGGCAGCGGAGGAGGGAGCAGAGGAATCGGCGATGGATCCGGCACCCACGGCTAACGGGTACTCAGGTGAGTTGCTCCATTTGGGTCTCGGTGTCAGGGTCCATCCAGGCTGCGAAGCTGCATATCTCTGTTTTTCCCTGCCTTGCCTCAGTTCCCATGTTTTGCTGTGGTCCACTCCTGGATTTCCATATGCTCTGTCCTGAACCTCTGATTCCTTGATTCCAGTCTGCTCTTTGCTTCAGCTCCTGTTTCCTTTATAAGGTGTGTCCCACCCGTTTGTTCTGTTTGTCTCAGTCTGCAGTCTAAAGGTATGTCCTTCTCGGTTCTGTGTTTGGATTCAATGTTTAGTTTATCAGTACTTTCGTATGCAGGGCTTAGCGTTAGGACCCACCGTCATTGGAGTACTTTGGCGTAGTGGTGGGCTAAGTATACTATGGCCATAAGATGTGACGGAATCTCCAATTGTTATCACATAGTCCTAGGCTAGTTCCTGTATTCATGTTTGTCTGTCTCTTATGTACCTTTGCCCTCCTTTCCTGAATCATCTGAGGATTTCGGTTCCTCTCTCCCCTCCCCCTCTGTCCTAGTTAAGATGTCCTATCCTTGCTTAGAGGAGAAGCATCCGAGGATTCCGGCTCCTCACTCCTTCCCGTGTTCCTTGCCTTGTTCCCCGCCCTTTGTTGTGCCCTGTATCATGTATGTCTTGTATGGTTATGTTCCTTGCTCTGTACTCCTTGCTCCTTGCTCCGTCCCTATCTCTTGTTATGTTTCCATTATTTAATCTGCTTAGCTTCCATTGTCCCAGCCTGCAGCATCCTGCACATGATTCTAGTGCTATGTCTCATGCCTGCTCCATGCCTGCTCAGATGACTGTAAAATATTCTAATACATTTTCTAACCTCAATTAAGAAATGGACCATATATAATTATTAGTATAGGCAATAGTCAAAGATATGTAATTATTGTTCATAAATAAATGATAATTAAGATATATTAATATGTTTCAAGGTTTCCTTGACCTTAAATATAGAATGAAGGATTTGCTGAACATGCAGTCTATAGATAGGATAGTAGCTTGCTAATGCATGGTATAGTTGTAACTCTAAAAGGGCATTACAATATACGTACAGCGACCACCTAAAATAGGGTTTGGGCGTGTAAGACCTAAGTGAACATGTTTGAACACCTAATTAGGTGAAGACCAATAGACTGACATCATTTTCAAATGGTATATAAGCTTAGTGTACGAGAGGCATGGGAGGAGAGGTAGAGGAGAGATGTACTTGCCATCCACAGACTCTTCTTGTCCCAACACTCCCTCCCTCCATCCTCAGGAATGCATAGGACAGATGCCATCAACTAAATTCCTTTCCAAGGTTTTGTAAGACTTGTTTCGTATTATTTTTGTTATCTTCTTTTTATATTCTTCTTTTATTTTTGTTCGTATTAAATGTTTTACCTTTGTTTGCATCTAAGTGACTCTGCCTATTTTTGACGCACATACATTTATATGTGATCCAATTATTTGAAGTTTGTATTGGCCCTATATATTTTCTTACATATCTGGCGTGCCAGCCCTGCGTATTTTTTTTTCCTGACCTTTGCCCTCCAGCTTGCTCAGGGGGAAGGGCAGATATATCTGTACACTTTTTGCAAACTGTCGGGAGAAAAATTAAGAAAAGAACCTTTGAGGATACAGACTTTCAGATTTTATTGGAACCAAAAGTGCTAAAAGACGCTATTGACGGCAGACGCAAGAAAGCCATACAGCGTGATACAACAGCCACTCAAGGAGAGTTCACTAAACAGGGTAAGTCATGGATTTTATAAAAACATATGCTAACAAAAGTAAAATAACTTTTCAATTTGATAATTGTCCTACTAATGCACAGTTATGGGCTAGTATGTACAAACAATGTGAGCTAGAGAATATGAAGATAGATAAGAAATTGTTATGTATTGATAAACTTAAGAAGAAACTGCAAAATGTCCTAAGCATGTTTAAAACATTTAATGACTTGATTGTGGAGGATTTACAACCTAGACAAAGTATTTGCATGATTAACAAAGTTGTACCAGAATCTAACCCTGATGACAGTACTGACGACTTTAACAGCTGTCCCGACTGTTTTGTTTTAGCTCAGCAATTAGAGAACTTGGAGAGGGCTAGGGACAGACAAGCTCAGTTACTGTCTAAACTATGTTTAGAAAATAAGAAAGTGTCAGTTATCACAAGACAAGAAGGTAAGAAGGGCGTATCTTTTGTCCCTGAAATAGCTGGTACCTCAACAATAGATTCTGATGAGGAACTTGACGTAGGAGGAGTTGAGAGACAAAAGCTCAGAGACAGTGCAACAAAATTGACTTTAAAAATTAATGATCAATTAATGAAAATTGCCAAAGATATTCCTAAATATGACGATAAGATGGATGCATTCCATAATATTGATGTATTTGAAACAAATACAGACAAATTCCAATTAAGTAATAAACAAAGAAACGCCATTTTTAAGCTATGGATACCTTCACATATGTCCAAAAGGTTACAGGACACACCTACAGAGGATGCATTAGGTCAATTAGTGCATGCAAATGACATGGATAGATTGAAACAATTAATTCTGTTTACAACTGGTGACTCATCTCCATCTCTTGACTTAATTGAATCTCTAAAAGTAAATCTTCAAGATGATCCCTTTGCATTTTTGTTGAAATTTGAGAAAGCCTATAGAATGGTAATGGGAGTTGATGATGGAGATGAACCACAGGCAATGATTATAGCATTTGTAAGGAAATTTAAATATCTAGATCCTGTATCTGTTCAGCTTGCCTCTGAAAAACCTAGTTTGCAAGAAGCAGCCATATTCATTGATCGTATTAGAAGAGCAATGAAAATGTCAACTGTAAAGGTAAAAGTATCTACAGTACAGGAACTAATTGACAAACGGCGAGAATTAACTCAGAATGACTGTCACAAGCCACAAACTAATCCTACTAATTTTGAACGATTTGATAATACTAACCGAAAGATATTCAGACCAAATGTTAGTTGTTATCATTGTGGTCAAAGAGGACATTTGAAGTGGCAGTGTAAACAATTTCTTCAAAATAGAAAATTTGTCCCTAGAACACAAAATTTTGGGAAAGAAAATGGGCTGATGCCAACAGCCCCACCTACTGGTGAACAATTTAAGTCAACGTCCCCATACACTCCACTAATTAGACAGGTGCAAGAGCTCACAACAAATAGTACTGCTACTAATGTAACAGGAAAGAATGTCAGGAGGGGTCTGACACCCTCTCAGTGACTAGATAAGAATCAATCACTCTGTAAGTTGACCTATGTAGCTCCAGTGTCAACTGACAACTGCGGCAGACCATATGTCAAGGGAAAATTACAGGGAAAAGAGATTACATTCCTAATTGATACAGGAGCTCAATTAAGTGTGACTAATAAAGCTTTACCTATAACATCTAACTCACCTGTTTGCACGATTGTAGGTTTTAGTGGTAAAGGTAATACTTCAGCAACTTTGGTTACTGGTGTTTTGTTTGAGATTCCTGGCTATTTGTGTACTGAAATTGATATCTGGCATTGTCCTAGCTCAGAAAATATCTTAGGGGCTGACGTAATGAGAGAAAGAGGTTGGGTCATTGACTTAGGGAATCAAGTGATATGGAGAAGTAATAACCTTAAAGGGCCTGTAGTAATTGATCCAAGTGACTACAGTGTAGTGGCCATCATCAATTTAATTGAGGAGGTATCCCCAAATCATGTTTGGCCACAAATGGATTGTAATGACTTGACTCTTGTAGAAATTGTGCAGAAATATCCCTCGTTATGGGCTCAATCTAAGAATGAGGTAGGGACGATGAAAGATGTTGTTGTCAAAGTGGAAGGAACAGATCCCATAGCTCAGAAACAGTACCGATTGCCTCCAGATTCAATTGAGCCTTTGTCCAAAATTATTGAAGAACTACTTCAACAAGGCGTCATACGCAAATCAAATTCGGTGACAAATTATCCGTTATGGGCAGTTAAGAAACCAGATAATTCTTATAGAATGCTTCTAGATCTGCGTATGTTTAATAAATGTACCCCAAATGTGGCGCCAATTGTAGCAGATACCCCCGACATCATGTCTCGATTGAATGCTAAGGCAAAGTTTTTCTCGGTACTGGATATCAGTAATGGTTTTTTCAGTATTCAGATAGAGAGGAGTTGTCAATACAAATTTGCTTTTACTTTTCTGAATGAGCAATATGTATTTTGCAGATTACCACAAGGGGCGCACATGTCACCTAGTCTGTTTCATCAGGCATTGGCAAAAGTGTTATCAAAATTCTCAAGGCAAGATTGTATTCTACAGTATGTTGATGATATCTTGTTGGCAACAGAGAGTAGAGAGGAACACCTCACCTTGCTAGCAGAATTGTTTAATCTGTTGTACGAGTCAGGATTGAAATTAAATCCAAGGAAGGTCCAATTACTGAAACAAGAGGTTCAGTACTTAGGAGTTTTGATAAGTCCAGGCCAGAGACGTCCTTTGCATGAAAGAGTAGCAACAGTAGCAGCTTTGCCTGTACCTACAACTTTCAAAGCTTTAAGACAATTCCTGGGACTTGTAAATTTTTCTAGAGACTTCATAGAGGGCTTTGCTGAAAAAGCTAAACCCTTATATGACTTACTAAAAAGTACTGATGATGACAATTTGTTTGGTCCATGGGGAGATGAGCAGCAGAAAGCGTTTGAACAACTAAAACTTGATTTACAGAAAGCACCAGCTTTGACAACTGTGTATCCATCTAAGCCTTTTGCTTTACAAGTTCATACCTCGGAGACGGCTGTCTCGGCAGTTTTACTGCAGCTACAGGGAAAGGAATGGAGAATAGTTGGCTATTTTTCCAAACTCCTTTCACCTGTGGAAAAAGGGTTTGAAACGTGTGCAAGACATCTGGTGGGTGTACACTTTGCAGTCAAGGCGACTGAACATATAGTTGGGTTTAACAAACTAATTTTGCAGACCCCTCACTCCACCTTGAAATTGCTTCTTGAAAAAAGTATCCCAGGAGTGTCACATCAAAGATTTGCACATTGGTTGTTGTCTTTATCTCCAAAACAGATTGAAGTGGATCATAAAGCTAAATATGTGCTCCCTCAACTAATGCAATATGAGGGTGAATCACATGAGTGTGTTGAGACATTTCAGGGGGATTTTCCATCTCTTTTTAGAAAAGAAGTAGAGGAAACTGATGAACCAGTATTTGTAGATGGTTCTAGATTTTGTTTGAAAGGACAATATTATACCGGATATGCCATTTGGTTTCCAAAGAAAGGCCGAGCTATTCAGCATAGACTACCAGGACATTTTTCTGCACAGAGAGCAGAAATTGAAGCTGTTAAAACAGTGTTGGAAATTAATGAGAAAGAAAATAATGATCCTTTGGTAATCTATAGCGATAGTTCATATGTCGTACGTTCACTAACAGACTACTTACCTGTGTGGAAAAAACGAGGTTTTGTGGATTCATCTAACAAAATCTTAAGTCATGTTGATACATTGCAGACTATCTTTGAGCTTGCTTCTAAAAATCCTAACCGATATGCTATTGTCAAAGTACCTGGCCATAGCAGAGGGACTAGTGATTTAGCTTTGGGAAATGAGAAAGCAGATTCTCTAGCCAAGGAAGCAGCTTTGATAGGAGAGATAGTGATGGAACTAGAACCGTTGGAAGTACTACCAGTAAAGAGTAAGGAAGCAAATTTACCTTCATTTAGTGATGAACAGATGAAAGATCCGTTCATTGTGGAATATAAGAATAAAATAACACCTCCTTTTGTTTGTGAAAATGGAGTGATTTGTTATGAAATGCAAGGTAATTTACTTCCAGTTGTGCCTAAACACTTGCAGACGGAATTCACCCGCTATAATCATGAAAGTTTAGGTCATGTGGGTCAGCAGAAGTTGCTGGAAATTCTCAAAGAGAAGTTTTATTGGGACAAAATGGAGGACTCTGTACAAAATGTTGTTCAGTCATGTCTCATTTGTGCTCAAGTAAACCCCAGGCCTAAAGGACAAAAGCCTCCACTTCTAAGAATTGCACCTGCAGACGGTCCGTGGTCTACATTGCAGATTGACTACGTAGGTCCCCTACCTTCAGGTAAACAAGGTCTCAGGTACGCATTGGTTGTGGTAGATGTATTTTCTAAGTGGGTAGAACTGTTGCCTGTCAGGAAAGATGATGCTTTGTCTACGGCAAAAGCATTAGTGAATCATGTTTTTTGTACTTGGGGAATCCCAAGGATGATTTCATCTGACAGGGGGAGCCATTTTACTGGCAAAGTCATGCAGGCTGTTTGCGCGATCCTGGGGGTACGTCAACAATTCCATGTTCCATACCATCCTCAGTCCGCAGGTATTGTAGAAAGAATGAACAGAACGATTAAGTCTAGAATTGCAAAAATGTTACTTGATAAAGGAAATACTTGGGTTGATGCAGTACCTCTGGTATTGATGAGTATTAGGGGAACAAGTTCCTCAACTACCCAGTATACACCTTTTGAATTAATGACAGGAAGGAAAATGCCATTGATCTTTCCTCATGAACCGTTTTTGTCTACTCCACAGAAAGATGCCATTGCAAGAACTAAGTGGTTACAGATACTTCAGGAGAATTTAAAAACAATTCTTCCTCACGCAGCGTCTAGAATGCAGCGTATGGTACCGCCTCACTCTTCTAAATTTGTGAGAGGAGCATCAGTAATGATTAAGACTTTTAGGAAGGCGGGACCTTGGGAAAGCAATTGGGAAGGACCGTTTGAAATAATCGACACGATGGGTCAAGTTATGATCCTTGTTCAAAGGACAGAAAAAACAGTGAAAAATACCCGTAGGCAGCAGAAGCTGTGGGTACATGTTGACCAGTGTAAATTGTATGTTTCTAACTAAATTCTGTTCTTGCAGGAACACAGTTCTGCAAGAAAATGGAGGAACAAAACTGTTTACTATTGGACAAAGAACCTCCAAAGAAACGGCAATACAAGAAGCGTGACATCAAGATAGCGTGTTACATATTACTTCCATGGTTGTTGGTGCTGAGTTTTTTGGTTGCTGTGTTGTTTGAACTATACCAGAAGCCAATTGGAATGGATGATCCAACAAAGGATTTACCACAGAAGACATTGTTATCACATAAAATAAGAGAAGTTCAGGTGGATCGACTCCTGACATCAGACATTGATACATCAAGAGACATTGTTGGACAAATTAGATTCGGTTATGGCTCCAGAGATCAACCTTGTTTGACTATATTTTTTGAGCATACCTCAGAAATCACGGTTCATGCAAAAGTAGGACCAAAAGCCAAATTCACACAGTCACAGGGGAATTATACCCATAATAATCAGACAGGTGTTTGGGAATGTCATCCTACTGAGTCCATGTGGTGGTCTATAACAATTAAGGGAGAAGAACATGCACAATGGACAGGTGATGTTACCAATGAGATGTTAACATCAGGGAAAATGGGAAGATCTAAGACAGAGATTTGGTATAAGACTCAGTCTTATGGGAAAATCTTAGATCCTTCACTGCTTTCTATATCAGCAGGGGATGATGATTGGACTAGGGTTTGGAACTTTCAGGTGGAAAGAGAGACAGCTTTGGTCAAAGTATCTTTTGTGTTTACGGTAACTAATTCTATAGCACCTGAAGTTAGAGTTAATCCCTGTAGTGTGAAAGTCCAAGAGGAATTGGAACCTATAGAACTACAATGTGGGACAAGGTTACCATTACCTCAGGAAGCATCACTCGTTTGGTCAAAAGGGAAAACATCTTTAGGAAGTTTTACGAATAATCCAACTCGTATACTTCATAAGGGTCAAATGGGGGATGTACATTGGAATGGTATGCATTTTATGCTTAGATTAGATAGTCCAACTCGTAAAGACTCTGGGATATATGAATGTTGTGTATTACTGAAAGGAGATTACAAACACTGCGACAGAGCAAATGTCAGTGTTTGGTCCCCTGAAGATAATTTGTGTACTGGTACTAGACTCAAACCATCCAATCCTTTTCAGGTTAATTATTTTCAATCTAAACCATTATTGAGGAATGGATCGTTTGTAACCCTAGTTTGGACTTTTAACATGACTGATTGGAAAATATCCACTTGGTTTCCTCAATGTTTGTCACACCTTACTAATATGGAAAAAGGTCTTGCCCAATGGTTTGAACAAAATCCATTGAGAATGACAAGAAGTAGACGAGGTGTTATTGAGGGAATCTTGGGGGGTGTTGGTTCGGTAGGAAGCTTACTGAATACTATGGATATAAATACTCTTAAATCCGATTTGGGATCCGTAAGTTATGTAGGAAGTCAGGGAGCAAAAGTACAAAAAGGGTTAAATCAGTTATTGGAACAAATGGTTCTAAGTTCTGCTACTGTGATTGGGTCGTCTGTATCTCACTTACAGGATGCCACTTTAGACTTAATAGAGAGTCAAGAGGAGAATCAAGTGTCAAGGGCATGCCTGGAAATACAGATAGAATATTCCACTAATCTAAAGATGATTGCACAGGCTTTACAGAGTGGTATTACACCTTTGGGTTTGTTGAAAAGCTTACCTGATAAATATAGTTTTGGTCTGGGTCATATTGATTTGTGGATTAATAAATGGATGGGTTGTGATCAGGATTTTTGTATTGGGACATCTTTAATCCCAGTGGCAGGAGTTGAACAAGTAATGGTACCAGTAACAGTTTTAGGAATTCCGGTCAGTGACACACAATTGATTCATTATAATTTAAGATATACAGATTTTGTATTTGATGGGGAAAATCTGGAACAATTAGATGTTTCAGCTTGTCTTCATTTTGTTTCCAAAGTAATATGTCTTCCAGGGCAAGAAAAAGCTGTCTATCATTCTTGTTTTCACAATCATTCATCATGTGAGGCCAGGATTGAAAGTGTTATATCTATGCATGAATTAATGACTCAAGTAAAGATAGGAAAAGTTTGTTTTCAGGTAATGAAGGAAGAGTCATTGGTCAGAGCATTCTTTTCAAATTGTATGCATAATGAAACTCTTCACAGAGGATTATATTGCATAGAAGGAGAATTGAAAAAGTTGGAGATAGATGGGAAAAAGTTTAATGTCTCCACTATGGGCATAGAGCGTTTAAAAACACTACCTCAGCAATTTAATCTCACACAGATAGACCATTTTCCTTGGAAAACATGGACTGAAGAAATAAAGAAAGATAAGGGATTATTGGCCATATTAAAACAACAATTGAAAGATGCCGAAATTGTTTTCCAACATAAACAAGGTGAATTAGAACAAATTCAACATCAATGGAATGATATGTCTGGAGTTAGTTGGTGGTCAAATTTTAAAAAATCAGTAAATATGTGGTCACAATCTTCGGTAAAATCCGCAGCTGGGAATATATTGTTGAATCCAATAGTTATTATAGCTATACTTGTTTTATTATGTATTATTTATCAAAGTTTTCTTATGTGTAGAATAAGTAAGATATATAAACATGTTAAGTATGAAGTAGATAAGGGAGATGGAATATTAAGGGAATTGATAAAAAGGGCACAATCCTCTCATTCCATAACAAATGTAGAGAAAAGGGTGTCTCATGCTAATGATTATCATATGGTCCCAGGTAAAGTGTGATGTGATTGTAGTATAAATGTGATACGAATGTGATACGAATGGTGAGTAAATGTGTATATTTGAAAAGATATGATAAGGATATTATCCTATCATCAGGGGGAATTGTAAAATATTCTAATACATTTTCTAACCTCAATTAAGAAATGGACCATATATAATTATTAGTATAGGCAATAGTCAAAGATATGTAATTATTGTTCATAAATAAATGATAATTAAGATATATTAATATGTTTCAAGGTTTCCTTGACCTTAAATATAGAATGAAGGATTTGCTGAACATGCAGTCTATAGATAGGATAGTAGCTTGCTAATGCATGGTATAGTTGTAACTCTAAAAGGGCATTACAATATACGTACAGCGACCACCTAAAATAGGGTTTGGGCGTGTAAGACCTAAGTGAACATGTTTGAACACCTAATTAGGTGAAGACCAATAGACTGACATCATTTTCAAATGGTATATAAGCTTAGTGTACGAGAGGCATGGGAGGAGAGGTAGAGGAGAGATGTACTTGCCATCCACAGACTCTTCTTGTCCCAACACTCCCTCCCTCCATCCTCAGGAATGCATAGGACAGATGCCATCAACTAAATTCCTTTCCAAGGTTTTGTAAGACTTGTTTCGTATTATTTTTGTTATCTTCTTTTTATATTCTTCTTTTATTTTTGTTCGTATTAAATGTTTTACCTTTGTTTGCATCTAAGTGACTCTGCCTATTTTTGACGCACATACATTTATATGTGATCCAATTATTTGAAGTTTGTATTGGCCCTATATATTTTCTTACAATGACACACAAAGGATATTAGGCAGTTTATTGAGTGCCTGGACATTACCATGTAACTCATGCCTTAATTTGTATAAACCTACTGTTATGAAAATGATTTTCCCAATTTGTGATTTACATCATAGACAGCAGAATGACAGCAGAATTGATTTAATATAAAGGCTGAACCTACCGGTCAATAGTTGCCCTAGGATCCCAACAACAACAAAGTTGCTATACAAGCTATCCTAGCCTGAGGCGATAACAGCCAGTTCTTGTGTTATTGGTGTTGCTTAGTTACCTATAGGCAGAGGCACGTTTTCTTTTATTCACGTGAGTGTGTGTAGGTATAGGATGAGTTAGTGATTCTGGTTTGCATGGTTACAACCAAAATATTGTACACCTTTCAACCGGAAAAAACAGTTACTAGTTTACAATTGATACGGTTGCTATTTACATAGCAGCCTATCAATACTATAGTAAAAAAAACACCTTAAAAAGAACCATACACCATGTGCTAGTAGAACTTCAATCCAGGGCTTGACGGTGCCTGGATCCAGAGGACTTTACATAGACCTGTTTGTAAGCGCCCTGGGTTAACGGACCGGGTAAACAGATCTGGTGGGAGCCCAGGTGCAGGGGATACGTGGGGTTCTGTCTGTACCCCGTGATGCATAATGACTTGTTACAGACAGGCGCAAGAAATAAACCACATGCAGAATACGGTGATATGATCTGTATTGCAGATGATGGTATGAACAACGGCAGGTAGCCCTCTGAATGGGACGCACGGCAGGTAGCCCTCTGAATGGGGCTTAAGGCAGGTAGCCCTCTGGATGGGGCTCAAGGCAGGAACAAGTCAGGACCAGATACTCAGGAAGCCAAATAGCAAGTCAGGAATCAGGTACACAGGGCCAGAGCAAAACAGTTCACTAACTTCAATGCAAAGGCCCTGACTGAAGGGCTGGGCAGGTTTAAATAGGCAGGCTGGTCAGGTAACATGGTGCAGCTGAATATAGTAATTAGGTCTGGGTGCTCCAGAGTGACAAGGGCGGCCACTAGTGGATACTAAAGGAAATGAGCAGCACAAAGTTGTGTATTTACCAGGCTGCAAAGGGTGAAACGTGATACGTTTCATCAAGTAGTCGTTGTGACCAACAGAGTTCCACTTGATATTGTTTTCCTGGGTTTCTTCATCATCTCTGTAAACTGACCATCTACCGAAGCTAAGTATTATTGTTATTTTACTGCAATCTGTTAAGACTGGTGTGTGATTTTAATTCTGCTGATCATTAGTATAATAAGTATAATTAACATTCACCACAGTATTTAAGTATTTCTTATCATATGATCGATTAGGATACCTCATATTATATACTATTTGTATATCAAGATACAGAATGTATATAGATTAAATAAATATTATTGTTGTTATTAAGGTTCTATGATTACCTTAATTAAATAATTTTAAGTTAGAATCAGGTCACAACTACAACACCTACGTATGCTGCTTGGATGTTTTCTTTGGTTTTTGTTTCTCCTTGAATACCATATTATTACATCCTAATGGTCATCAAGACCACTTTCTATACACAATAAACACAATGGAGGTATATACCACAAATAAATACAACATATCAATGCTATTAGAATATTGTTAGTGCATAAGCACCAATATACATATTATATATATTATGTTGCTTCACATATTGTAACATTCACAACAATATTTTGTTGATAAAAAATACAGTATATAAAAACACAGTAAATATCAGGAGAAAAAACCCCAATATTAATAATAAACAAAATAAAGACAAAAAACTAAAAAAGGACCAATAAAGTATAAAAACAAACCTCTTTCTCTGGTGTTGTCCACCTGACCAGGATAAACAGATGTTATAAGTTCTTTTTGACTGATTTATCTTTATTTATTTATTTATTCTTATTTTATGTATTATTATTTATTATTTATTTCTCTAGATATTTGTTGTGTTTTTGTATACTATATTTTATATCATATAGAATATTGTGATGTTTTTTTTTGTTTTTTTTTTACAATAAATGTAGCACCTTAATATGTGTAAACTTCTCCACTGTCAGCTCCATTGAGCCTTCTGGAGCACTTCAACATAAGGGTGGGGCCTCCGTGAACCACATCAACGGCCTCTCCTCTGATTGGAGGAACAGGGGAGATGCTGGTTTGCAGAGGCTCCGTCCTTATGCCGAAGCGCTCCGGAAGGCCTGGTAAAGGGAGCTGATACTGGGGAGAAGCAAACTAAGAAAGGAGACAGAAGAGGCAAGAAAAGGAGAGGAGCTTTGGGAAAGTACACAGGGAGAGGAAGAAGGTAGAGAGACTCATTCCAGGACACTACATTGTGCCAGAATGAAGGAGCCTGGGACCTGGAACAGTGACTCAAAATGCACTGTCACAGGCGATCCGGGACATCCAGTGACCCTACACAGGGCACGCCTCAAGTAGATCTGCACCCTAGGCCAGACTCTACCTTGCCTATAGGTAGTGGTAGCCCTGCCTACTCCCAATTTATTGGGCAGCAACAATACATACAATTCAGCCAACTTTAAAAATGAAGACTTACTTTTTTAAAATACTTATTTATATTAAACAATATGTTATTTTAGTCTTAATCACACAAATGGACTATCTTACTTATGAATGGCTACATAGGAAAGGATGTCGTTAGATAAACACAGCATTAGCTTTGCTATCAACATTTACATCAGTGTGGTGTTTGAGCATAAAAAGTCACCCAGGCTACTAACAGTGGTCACCTAAAGATGTGCAGATTTTAGGGTTAATTGGAGCAAAATGAACCAAATGTTTTGTGTGTTAATCCAGTTTACTGTACACGGCACCATATTGAATGCTCAAAAATGTTTTTTTCCATGGGACCTTCCCTTTAAACAAGATAACAGTGTGGACATATCTCATATTAAAGCTATTTTGTCACTGCCCACTCCACATTTCATTATGTAATGAAGTGGGGGAAAGTTGCACCTCAGTATTTAACTAACCCCCCACCACAATTCGTCCTTATCCTAAATGTAGCCAGGCAGCTCCAAGTGAGTAGCCCTAGGGAATTCCCAATTATTGGCACAATGGGCTACAAGAGCAGTTCAATTCAGAAGAATTATGCTAGGGAGAATGCAATGAGACACATGAGTTTCCCCCCTAATAATGTCAGTAGATGGGTGCTCATATCATGTACACATGTTTCCGAGGTTTCTGAGTAAAATACTACTTGTTTTATTGAAAGAAAGCATCAATAAAGAACTATATAACTAATCAGCTGCATAATCTCCTTAATTGTTGCCTTTATTTTTAAACCTAAGTATGAGATTTATGATATATGAGGTTGTCCTTCTTAGTCCAGATTGCCAACTATGTAGTAGATACATGGTCTGCAATTCAAGAGTAAAAAAATGACTTACTTTTATGCACGAATATACAAACAAAACCACTAAAATACTAAGTGTAATGATGGGTATAAAAACTCTCGAAATATCAAGGCCAAATAAAATGTTAGAAAAAATTTACTGCTGGTTTTAGATGAAAACTACAGAAAAGCTTATTCATAATTCATGATATAGTTACAATTTATGTGCAAGTAAGGCAGAATATAAGACAAGCGGAACAATCACTCACTCCTTTAATTAAACAATAAAGTGATTTCCAGACAAGGTTGCTGCGTGGTTTGCAAATCTATGCCTGAGAAAAACTGAGGGAAGGATAATCAGCCTCATAAACAATAAATAGAATGGGTAAATTGTGCTAATTTCAAACACAGTAAATGTAATATAAAATAACAATAATGAGTGTGTTACCAGTCAGTGTGAAACATATAAATAAAGCAACTATTTTATATAGAAATAGCAGGGTCAACCTGGGGAAGAAATGGTCAGGCACTTTAAGGCCAGTGTCTGCTAAATGAAATGCACATGGTTGCCCACTAAGCTCTTACACTATTGCAGATTGCAGCTGCATGAGTCAAGTCTGTGGCCAAACACTGAAGGACCCAATTTGCTGCTAGAGCAGTAGTAAATCTAAGCATGTAGTGCCAATAGTTACTGTCTCACCAGGCAACCGGGGCCTGACAGAGACTTTCTAGTAGTTTTCCTTTTTTTTTCTTTTGAAAGGCAGGTAACATTGCCTTTTTCATTGGTAATATTTTAATTTTCAAAATACAGCAATTAAATACTCACAAACTGCATATCAGTAACACCACCCTTGCTGTGCCGATGCAGAAATCATTTAAGTTCAAGCAATGTAAGAAAATATACTATGCACACCAGCTATAATGTGCATTCTTGCTACCAAGCTTTTTTATGCACTATAGAATAGCACAAAAGAACAAGCACATTGAGAAAGGAGCTGCTGACCTGAAACTTTACGCTACTTTGTGTTATGTGAATAAAAAAGGTTATTTACACATAAGAGCATCTTATATTTGGCAGATTTCCATACTTAGTAGACATGTGCAAGTGGACCAAGTGGACTGAAAGTACTGAAATAGGTGTCATTTTGCCCTAAGTCTAACTCGGGGAAATATGGCGGTGCTTTTGGTGACGTCCTCTCCCAGATCATCTAACCTCGAATCAAAAATGTCCTCGAATTTTCCACCGAACCCGTCAGAATTTGGCCCCAGCGCTGCAAACTGCTAGGCGTGGCCGCCTCTTTAGGAGGTCTGCCTGGAGTTGATCTCCTCTCCACAGCTTGCTGTTTTGTTTGTGTATCTGTATTTTATGTACCTTTGCCCTCTTTCCCTTATACTGAGGATCTTGGTTCTGCTCTCCTCTCCCCATGTCCCATTTGAGATATCCTATCCTTGCTTAAAGGAGAAGCGTCTGAGGATCTCGGCTCCTCACTCCATCCCCTGCGTTCCGTGCCTTGTTCCCTGTCCTTTGTGACGTCCTGTACCATGTATGTCTTGTCTGGTTATGTTTAGAATGTGTGTTCTGTGTATTTATGTTCAGCTGTGTTGGGTTTGCTGTATCAAGGCCTCCCTCACATGAAGCCTATGTCATTACCACACCTGACCTAACCAACAGGCTTTATTACCCTGCTTCCTTCACCTGAAGCCCTGTCATTCACATCTGACCGTATCAACAGTCTTTATATCCCTGCCTCTCAGTAACAGAGGTGTGAGTTCATTAAGTTACTTTGGAGCTATTGTTCATGCCAGACTCTGGATCTGTCACTCGAATTTACCATTTTGCCTGCTGTCACCTTTTTGACATGGTCTGCCTATTGGATTTACCCCTTTTGCTTGCTTCCCGTCCCAGACCCCTTTTGGTTTCTTACCTGAACTATTCTGACTTTGCGCTCCCCTGCAATCTGTATACTTGATATGCCTCCTACTCTGCTACTTGGTGCGATGTATCTGCTTTGTTTAATATACCTATATTCAAACATTCAGCTTTTGTCTCATTCGTGAAGTGTGTGTCTATCACTGTGTGCGTTCTTACACTCCTGCGCCATGGACTCCAACATCCAGTAAGGGCTGAGATTTGATGAGCCTGACAGAACCAAAATGGGCAGGTTATGAAATTCGTTGCCCGAGAAGAATGGGCCAAAAATGAACCAAAAAATGTATCTGAATTGTTTTGCACATGTCTAATTTATTACATATATATATACATTCTGCGTGTATATATATATATATATAAAGTCCAAAGTACACAATTGCACACCAACCTTAATTACTCTGCCTGGTGCCTGGTAACTGAAGCAGTAATGCATATAGATTCCAAAAATAGTTACCGGCACTCCTGGGACTTGGTTTCAATAAATCTCTCAAAGCTCTGTGTTACAAGTCAACGTTTCAGTCTTTTATTTTCAGACTTTCATCAGGACATGTATATATATATATATATATATATATATATATATATATATATATATATATATATATATTGTGACCACTTCACCTCTTTGCAGGATCTTTTCTCCCAAGTAGAGGCAGGAAACTGTGGATAAATTTTGTATGCTTTTATTTGATAGGGATTTTTAAAGATAAATACATTAAAACAAAACAAAATCCTAGATCCCACTTGGAGCTCTGACTAAACAATACATTTGCTAACTACTCAGATAGGACAGCCAAACAACAGATTCACAAAGCCCAAAATGAACAGTTGTTTTACCTCACAGAACCCAAATTCAGTGTTGCAGCTTCACAGCCCAGGTAACTTCTGAGCTCTGCTGTTTATGGCTGCAGGGGAGGCTAATGGGTACAGCCCCAACAACATTCTGGGACCAACATACTTTCCTTCCAGCACTTTACCTCTGCCTGTCTCCCCCCTTTCTTGGTGTCTACTTTATCTTCATCACAATATATATATAGTAATAAGTCATGAGTTGTTGATCATCTGACGTTGTATTTACCTAATTTTTAGACTTGCAAAGGAACGGGTTAAGTTGTTATGTCCTGATATGTAAAACCATAGAAAAAAAGGGGTGCAGTTTCTTTTTCACATGACTGTGTATGTATGTATGTATGTGTATATATAACAAGACAAAAAATAATGGTAAGGACCATTGGGAGCTGGGCACAGCTAAGCAAGCAAGGGCCATGTGTGAGTATGCATGAATTGAGAGGGTGTTAGTTAAAGATAGGTTGAGTAAAGGACTTAACAGGCATTCTGGATGGTGAGTAGGCCACAGGTTATGTCACAAAGGGCTGATGGCTTGCTTCCTTGTGAGGTGGGTGGCACGGCTTACAGCATGTAGAGAGGATCCTCTGATGACAGCAGCTCCCTCAGCCCCTTGCTCGTCTTCCTGCACTGCCTTCAGCAGTTACTTTTCAAAGTCTCTCCTATGTCAGAGGAACCCGTGTTGCCCAGCCTTTCTTCAATGTGGCAGCCATTTTCTGCACAAGCTGGTGAGTATGTAGGTTCTGTGGGGGATATGGGCCATACAGGTGATAGTAGTATCTAGCGGAGTTCCTCGTGGGCAAGATTAGGGTAACCTTATAGCAACCATGAAAGGTTTCTTTTAATTATAGGAGCGCATCTCTGGGATACAGTACAACTTCCTCAGTTTCTTTTCTCAGGTTTGGGCCGGGTGGCAAGACATAGCTGAAGAGGCAGAGGAAGAAGCTTCAGTCCCCATGTCAGTGCCACAGGCCTCTATGGTTTTACCCCCATTGAGGGTTGTATATAAGGAGCTAGTCACAATTTCTTCTTCTGAGTCTTTGGCCAGTGTTCCCTGGGAGTTAATCGGGTGGTGTATATGTGCTGGTCCAGACTTTTGGGCTTGATTTTAAAAAAGGAAGTTACTGACAATAATCTGGAACAGACCAGGAACCTTGACTGTGATGTACTCGTCCCTTCAGGTACACCGCTGTGGATATTATACTGGCCCAACCACCAGTTCACCTGGAACCCATTTTGGCCTGACCAGGCAGCTAATACCGGTGAACTAAGTTGAGAAGGAAAATATTACTGAACATTTCTTATAAACATTGGGTGTAGTTTCCCCAAGTGTTGGAACCATCTGTTGTCCATGGACCCCCTATGTATACCCCTTGTTCATATTGTCCCAACCCTGAAGCTGTCTCTCTGCCACCCACACTTCCAGGCCCAGTACTGGGACATACAGGTTTTCCTTTTGGGACCATTGGGCGGCCAGAATAGCCTCCTGTCCCACTATGCCCCCTGTGAACCAGACAGGATTATCTCCACAGGGTGTCCAGTCAGGGCTCCTGCCTAGCTATCGGAGGAAGATATCAGAGGTGGGGGTCTACTTGTGGAGGCTAATCTCTTTATCCCCCTATTGTTCCTGGGAGACCTGAATCCCCCAGCTATAGGGAGCAGTTATATTACTCAGATTTCTCATTCGGTGTGTTGATGTGATTATGTGAATATATATATATATATCTGTGCCTATGTACAATAAAGTGTTCTTAATGTTATACCCTACACTGAGTCCCAGGCTGAGGGAGCACAAGTCAGCGGAGGTAGACGGTCGGACTATTCAGCTCCGTGACGTTGCCTTTCTGGAGCTATTTCCCATCCTGGTGGGGTTTGAACTTTGGGGTAATATTTTAAGGGTCGCAGAGTAGTTTCTCATTGCGACGATAGGGGTGGTGTTGGCCATCAATAATTTGACTGCCTCAAACCCGCCCATGGTTGGCTTTTACTGCGCCTAGTCCTTCATTCAACTAATGCTGTAACAACTGGATGAGGAGGATCCCGGATGGAGGAGTGAGCCAGGCAAACAGGAACCAGGAGTAGCCAGGAGAGCTGGAATCGAGAATCAGGTCTGATAACCGGTAAAGCAGGAAGCCGAATCAAATCCAGAAGAGTAGTCAAACAAGCCGAGTCAATACCAACAATCAGAGAACATGAGCCAAACCAGAAAACAGGAGCAAAGTCAGCAAGCCGGGTCAAACGAAGAAATAGTCACAGCAAGTCGCACAAGAAAACCACAGAATGCACCAACCAAGAGTGACCCAGAAGAGGAAGTCCAGATTTAAATAGGGACAGGTGGAGGTGTGTCCTGCATTAAGGAGGTCACCCGAGGTTATAAGAACACGTTACAGATGTAACGTGTAATATTATGTTTTGACCACACGCTGTGCTACCTGTTTGCCGCGTGGTCGGCCACGCGGTGAAGACGCCGACCGGGTAGCGGTGGTACTTACTGCCCGGGAAGCCAGTCGAGGAGGAAGCGTTGCGGGACCGGCCACGGCGCGGGAACGGAGTGGCAGGTAAGTCCTTACAAATGCCTTTTCTTGTTTGTAGTGATAGGAATTCTTGGCAGCCGCAGAAGAGTGTCAGTGTCTGTGGACCTACATTGTCTGGGGTACAGCGAGTGATAACGTGGATTCGCTCTTCTGTGTCAGTGTCCTGGGATCGTTATGGTAAGGCCTGGGGGGAATAGCTTACTTTTGAGCAAGTGTGTGGTGGTTTTAAGTCACACAAGCTTGTTGTGGTTTTGGGAAGCCATGGGTTGTACTCCTGCTATGACGTCCCTCAAAATAGCTCAAATGAATTTCATGAAATGAAATAATAATTCAACATTAGCTGCCCTACTTAATTTAAAAACAGCTCCTTGCTGGACATAATTATTTTTAAATACAAATATTTCCTAGTAATTTCTACGGACAAAAAAAAAACAAATATAGCATTAACGTTTAGCTAAATAGTTTACAAGAATGTTCGTCAACTCTCTAGAGCAATGGTATATACAAAAACTTTGGAATTTAATCTTGATTCACATTTGACACTGAATTTCTAGGTGTCAAGTATATCAGTAAAATTAGCAAGGACATTTTCCGTAAAATTGATTTTTGGGGACTGAGAAATCCTTTAAATCATTCAATGTTATGTCCTTTGAGAAGCCCCATTAATCTTTATGTGGTAATATTGACTTTTCTTAATGCAGCTTTACAGAACAGACTATCCAGAATATTGTATATAAACAAACCACACAGGTATTAAGATTAATTTCTATTTGCAAGACAGTTGACTCAAACAAATAAAAAATATCATTCAAATCTTGAAAAAAGAAACCCTCCTGAATGATAATCACACAGTTATTCATTTCAAAGGATATATGTGAAAGTTTTAGGTATAATAATTCAATTTCGACTAAGATATCAGATTGTTAAAATACCTTCATTTTTAAAGTATATTTTGCTTATTTCAGATTATTACTGAGAATAGGGAGATATTCAGTGAGTATGAGAAAGTTGGACTGAAAGAGCCTTTTGCTTCCCTACCTTTTCTGCCGACCACTTCAGCTTTTGCCGACCACTTCTGCTTTCACATCTTCTGCTCTCTGCATCTTCTCTCAGCTCTCTGATATCTTCATCCGTATCTCCACAAACATAACCCAGCGGGAACTTCCATCAAAATGGTGCTTGTGGTGATGTCCTCTACCGATTGGAGGATACTATACTAGACAGCGATACTATCGTTAAAGCAACCTATCTTTCCAATGTTTTGGTTTATATCTCTATAATAAGCAGACTTTGGTAACTAACTGAGTAATGCTGTATTTTATCATGTTGGTAGTATCACAACAGAAGAGCTCAGCCTATGGTGAGGTAGCATGTAGGTGTTGCTTGGTTGTAAGAAAAAGGTAGAATAAATTATCCTGTCTACTGTATCCACAGCATTAATTATCTAGTAACACAATAAAACATTCTGAATGAATAGCATTATCATCAATGACAAATAAATAAATTATACATAATACAATATTTGTACATATGTAACAACAAAATACCATAGATTATGTAAAATCAAATTAATAAGTAAAAGATCAAAGAATGGTTTGTACCATATAGTACTAAAGAAAGCCATAGGCCATCAAAAGCCCTGGGTAGGTAGAAATTAATTGATGCATAAGTAGTAGGGTATTACTTAACATGAAATCATGTGTGTGGAGTAAAAATGACTTTAAACATATCATTAAAGAGAAAAAACCTTGTCAATCATATAGGCAAATATTGAGTTTATATCACAAAACTGCACTCTAAATAAAAAGTTGCGTTACAAGAAATTGGTTTAAATAACCGGTATACAACATGCATCAACATAAAACCATAACATTTGATGGCTAAGAATCATTCAGCCAATTTAGACTGCCTAATATTTCTGATGTAAAGACCCAGACCTGGAGAGAGGATGTCACTGTAGTTCACAATAGGGAAAAATGACGATGCTTTAGGTGACATCCTCTCCTCCATTAGAGGACCCGGGAGAGAACATCACCAGACATGACACCATATTGCCCTCAGTTCAAGTGAAGGCAAAATTACAGTGCTTTATGTGAAGTCATCTCCCCCCATTGAAGGATCTGGGAGAGGACGTCACCACAAGCCCCACCATTTTGGCCGAAGCTCAGGCTGGATTATGTCAGCAGAGATTCTAACAGAGATAGAAGATGGCAGATTAAAGAGAAGGGAGAAGATAGAAGATGAAGAAGAAGATGCATAAGCACAATTTGATGGCAGAGAAGGTAGGGAAACATTTAGAGAGGATGAGAGAGTGAACTAGAATGAGAGAGAGTGTGTGAGAGTCAGTGAGGGTGAATGTTGGCTCACAAATTTCAGATGCAAATTCTGAGCTTTTGCTTTGTTTTTATCTGATTCATGTTTACCAAAATTCGGTGAATTTGCAATTCACAAATCTGGATGATCCATTTTATGGGAAGATTTTTAAGCATATTCTGATTTATTTAAAGGTAAAATATTCCAGGTGTTTAAAGGGACGAGTCATCCTTAAGGTTTTAGTATTTATGTGGTGAATACAAGTTAAGTAGGAATCACCACTTTTGGTGGAGAAACAAGTAATCAGGACTACCATGATCTCTCGGACAAGTTTCTGAGTGTACTACTTCTTATTTATACATTAGTACTCTAAATGTAATAGGATTTAGGCATTTTTCAGTTCTGCTTTACTTTCTTGTCTTGTATTGTTTGCTACACTTTAAAAAAAAAAATTATGCCTGACTGAGATATGATTTTGGGTTTAAGGTTTACTCACATCACTGTTGATAATTTAACAACTTTTTTCACTACACAACGACTTTGCTATGATTATTCTTTATTCCTTTTCCCTAATGGAAAGTGCAAGAAATCCATGCTTTCTTTATTCTAAATATACATTCACATTATGTATAAGTGAAAAGTTTCAATAAGAGCTTACAGCACTCAAGTTCCATCATCCTCTTGCTTACCATCTGTCATTGAGTTGGCGTTGTGTGTATACATATGCTTCTTTACAATAAATTAACCTATTTAAGAAGTCTTAGAAGCTGTGGTTTTGACTGATCTTTGGTCACAGAGAAATTTAGATATTTAAGTAAAATAAGTATCTAACATAGTGCATAGTGCTTATCACAGACCGACAAATTGAATTCTGAGTATGCAAGACATTGTTACATTTTCTCTGTGTTTTATATTTGTTTAACCTATTTGAATAATTAACTGATGAGATATACAATAGTTACATTTCACTGAAAATGCATTGGGAAACTCTGTATCAATCCAGCATTTTCTTCTTCATTGGTTTGGAGACCTAGCGTGACCCACAACATAGCATTTTAAGGGAAGATCGGATTTCTTTAGTTGACACATACAGCAATAAATTATTATCAATTGTGTATGTAAATGACAATCCAGCATGTATGATAATTTTTTAAATGAGTGCCAAATTATTTTTGTGCTTTCACACAACCCTGTGATTGCTCACTATTAATACAGTAATTAAAAAATAATTACAAGTTGAACATTTTCCTTTAAGTAAATAACAAATGCACAGCTGCATACTCTAAATTATAAGGGTTTAGAAATTAACATGTAATGAATTGGAACACAGGGAAATTGTAGATTTTCTTTTACTACCTCACTTACATTATCATTCAAATGCAAATTTATAGTAAAGGTTTAGAGGCTTCTCTTGAATAAGAAGAACAAGTGTTTCATTTTAAAATAGCGTATAGTATTCAGTTGTGTCTAATGGGAACATAGCATGCATTGACAAAAATAAATTCCTTAAGGGTTTCTATTATAAAATGATAACGCAAATACAGCATTTTTAAATACTCATATTTTTATTTCTGGATTTTACATTAATTTTTTGTTTTAAGATATTTTATTGAAGTTTCTTAAAAAAAGATAATTTTATCTGTTTTCCCATTGTACAGGGCTGTGGAATATGATGCTGCTATACAAAACAAATAATATTAATAATACTAATAATAATAATAAAGTAAGAGCCTCGGAATTGAGAATTGAAGTGGTGCGTGAAACATATAGAGTTGGTTATTAGTTATAGGGCAGGAATGCATTCTAAACTCACCAAATGTGAGTAGCCCCTTGGAGCCTTCATTTTGTAAAAAATATGCTTTAAGAGACATATTGCACTGTTTATCTTTCTTTCACATATCCACATCTGTGAGAGCACAGCCACTAACCCCCTTGTGAACTATTCTACGTGTCCAAGCCAAGAAGAGGAAACTGTTTTAAAAATTATTTTTTTTTTTTTATTTCAAAACACCGCTAGATACTTCTACTGGTTTATAGTGGATATCATTAAGCCTGTTATGCTGGCACAACTATTGATCATTTATAGGTGTATAGTGTGGTTCCTATTGCTTTATTTCTGAAATGTTTCAATTTGGTTTTATCAGTCATAAAATGACTTATGCCATTCTATGGGTAAAATAAATTCTAATAATTAGAATTCCCTTCAATATATAGTTGAATAGATTGAAAGCACATTTGTAACTAATGTTATTAAGTATGTAAACACTGAGAATTGAGAGTTTACTTTCACCTTTCAAACACATGATCAACTTTTACAAAGTTTCCACCAAAGTTACTTAGACTTATTGTTAAATACAAAAATCAAAGAAAAACAAGGCACACATCACATTTTTTTTTGTTGTAGGTTATTCTCAACAGCTACAAATCACTCCATGTTTTAATGAACACTGATATTATAACACATGCCGCACTGTGTAATAGTATTTCCCTTTACCAACTTAATCATAATTTTCCATTTCCTCAAAGTTTTTTTTATAAAGCACAATTAAACACTATTGTTTTTTTTCAAGATTGTTAAGTAATAAAAGTTAACTATATTGTACATGAAAAATAGAAACAGAATAATGCACAGATGGTATAAGATTATGTTCACACATTGATGTTAAATGCAAATGCAAATTGTTTGTACATTATGTGTGAAATGTATGAGATATGGAAAATTGTTACAAAGTACAGTTGCCTAATACAACTTTTTTTATTATCCTAACATAAATGTTTCTACATAGCATAAAAAGAGTGTGTATAATAACAAGACTTAGATTAGTTAGCCCAGCTTCTGCCATATAGGAAAATAAAACGATGCTTGTATTTACATGCATTCCTTTCTTCACTTCTTACTATTACTTAGAAACTCTTCATAGATAATGTTATGACTTTTTTTTTTTAATGTGCTATATTAAGTTTCATAATCATTAGACAATGGTAGCCATTGAAAATGTTTTATAAAGCATACTTAAACAAATATTAATAATGGCTCAAGTTTGTAATACAAGAAGACACCAACATATAATAAAAAATGGCTGTAATGTATTTTGCTGGAGATCTTTCAATGAGGCTGGAAATCTTCAATAGGGAAGAATTCCCTCTAACTAGTTATAATTTCAAGTTATCATTACAAAATATAATTATGCACAGGGACCCCACATTTCATGAAACATCTGTTGAAAGTATTTTATAGACCAGGTTTACATCTTTTTTTCAAATATCATGGTATAACCATAAATAAACTCCTCTCCCCATTCTCCATATGGATCTTCATGGAAGGTATTAATAGAATATTCAAATGTAGCTGTACAAAATCATATACATTTTCAATGTCATGGTGTCATGCAGAGCCTGTGTTGGGCTAATGCAGGGGTTTGGCATTGGAAGGGTTAACCTAGCCAGATGTATTTTACAGCTTACAGCATGCTCTCTTAAGCCAAAAAGACTGACCAACACCTTCTACATACCAGAGCCCTGCCATAAATTAATTCAGGTTCAGCCTCAGTGACCATTAGTGGTAACTACCCATTGATATGGAATTTAGGTTGATGGTCTTCTATGTTAGGTTTGGGTCATCTTGAGGACACAATGGGATCTGTCAATCTTAACAAATGTTAAGATGTAGTTTGAGATACAAAGGGCTAGGCATGGGATGACTTTCTGTGACACTGGAGGGGCGGAACATCTCACCAGGCGATAAACTTGGCTGTTTTTTGGAAAATCGGATAACCTCTCTTGAAACTTTCTATGGATTTAGAACATCACAGAAAAAAGGACATTGAGGTTCCCGCAGATGACTTATATGGGTTTTGTATAATTAGGGTTTTTCTCCTTCTTAATGTTTACAAATTGTATGATATACTCTGTGTCTACAGATTAAACTACATATTAATCCAGTTTCCGTATCTATGCTCTAACCAAACTCTACCTTCCGAGAAAGCCGGAGTAAACCAAGTTACTTTTTGTTTTTCTTAAATTGGATTTTATACATTTTTGATCCATTCAGTGTGGTACTGTGTGTTACCGTCCAGTCTGGTGTAGTTTTTATGGTGTGTTTAAGGGTTAAGTGAGTGATCACATGACTGGTATCGTTGCACACCCTATGTGTCTGGATAAAGCAGTTCTTTAATTTTTCTTCAGCTTTGAGGTCTACATTTAGTAAAAGGGCATGAGATTTCTCTGCTAATATTTATAAACGTACCCATATGTTTTAATCTAACCTAATAAGGCACTTAAGGAGACCTCCGGTTCTCTAAGGGTTAAAATTACATCATCTTGTAGACTTGTTTTATAGTCTATTTTATTCATGGTAATGTCTTTAATTAAATTATGCCCCCTAATTCTAGAAGCCAGCTGTCCTAAGGTAAAAATATACAAAAGTCGGGATAAAGGGCAGTCCTCCTTTATAACGTAACTGGTTTTAAACCAATCACCTATGAATCCTGGTCCTACCATTTAAGCTTCAGGTAGATATATGAAGCCATTATAGATGTTTTAGTGAATCTTTGAATTTAAAACGTATCTAAAAAAAATGGCCAACTTACGCTATCAAAGGCTTAATTTTATGCCAATATATTTGGGTATATTGATCAGTCTTCAAATAGTATTATTTATTACTGGCATATCTCCCATTAGTAGATCCACATGGTCTGGATGTATTAAGTTTGGAATGAAAGGTTTAATACGGTTTGCAATGATAGCCGAATAGATCTGTATATCAGTATTTATAAGTGAAATTTCACCTCCTACATAGTGGGTACACAAAGCAGTTTATACTGCTACAAAAACCTTATTAATGTGTTGGGGGGTGCAGAAAGCTGCAACCAGACTGATGAGGCGCCAACAACCGCAAATATGTACAAACAGGGAAAAGAACTAATCTCAGGCTCAAATAATACAAATGTATAATATGAGGCCTACCAAACTGGTGTGAGCATGCTGCAAATACAGTGTATTGGCCATACAATGTAAACAAAAAACCATGCTGTGGCATTGACGTTTGAGGACCACTTTGCTCTGGCCCTGCTGTCAGCTCTGCCAGTGGGCTTCCTGCCATCAGCCCTTCCAGTGGGCTTCCTGCCGTGCGCCCTGCCAGTGGGCTTCCTGCCGTGTGCCCTGCCAGTGGGCTTCCTGCCAAAGAGACTTATTACCTGTTTTTACTTGTCCTGCCAGTTTCCATAATATAGACTATATCCTAGCATTCTGCCTCTGGTGTCTTCCTTTGCGCTGTCTGTATCATCCCTCAGCAACGAGATATCGTGGGGTACAGACAGACCTCCAAGTATCCCCTGCTACTGGGCTCCTACCCAACCTGCTGATCTGGTTCCTGACAATAACTGAGAGGTTTTGGTTATATGAATTGGCCAAAGCACTCGCCACATCAAGGCACACTCTCAACAGGTTAGAACCTACTCTCACCTCCTACATAGTGGGCACACAAAGCAGTTCATACTGCTACCATTTTGTCTCAGCTTCAATAAGGTTCTATTAGCTTTCTCCATTAGAAGATTACCATTACCATTAGTTATTTTTGAAGTTGTTGTAGAGAGTGTCATTTTATTTTCTTTACTTAAATTACATAATTCAGTACAAAGTTAGTTAATGTTTTTGCCTCTATGTTTATGAGTTGGTCTTTATGGATGCTTTCATAAGCACACCAAACAGTTGAAGGTGATACCTCTTCATTTAGATTCCCCTTGTAATAATGTTTTGTGGGTTCCATTAACAGTACTTTGTTTTGTGGTGGTAACAATTTACTCTCATTCAATCTCACAAGAAGCGTGAGTTAGAGTTCTGGTTTATATTTAGTATATCTAATATTAAAGCAGCGTGATCAGTCCTCTTAAACTTCAATCCAATCTAGAATAACAAAAGTTTAGGAGCAGTAAGAATAATTTGATTAATACATGTGCCTAATTCTCCAGAGATTGTATAAAATATCCTGGGAATTATATAGCATACTGGAAAACTTTAGCCAACCCATTAATATTTTTGCCTTGCAATCTATTAGAGCTTTTTTTATCCGCATCTCCACCTGTAAATAGATTATCTTGAGTAAACTTATTTAACAGTTTGTCTAAGAATTGAATTGCGTCTTTATTAGGAACATATAGATTTATTAAAAGGCATTTATGGCATTTAACTCATCAATGCCTTTGTAATTTTCTTTATAACATATATTTTTAGAGATTATTATGGCTGTACCCCTTTTTTCTTATTGTTCATTGCATGTATAAAATTTTAAGAAAATGGGCACTTTTAATTATACAATGTTTTTAATCTTTCCAACGAGTCTCTTGGATAAAACCTATGTCAATATTTAAAAAAATGACTGTAGTAATATGTCTTTTTATGGAGAATTAAGGCCCTATGGATTTATTTAAATATGCATTAGTTACCATGATAAACATTTCCAATAGTACACAGAATAACTGAATTATGTATATCCCAGATATGTGAACATTAATATGTGTTTAAAGTATATTTATCGTTGTGAGTATATTATAGTGTCTATCATGATAAATTACATTTTTTTTTTTTCACGAGGAACAAAAAGAGTTGTAGTCATGTGTCATCTACTGTAGAGGGGTGATAAAGACTCTCAGTAATTCTATTAGCTATTCATTATTTATCCCTTGTTCAGTATTATGTATTACAAGTGCTTCTGTATTCTAACTAAACTAGTGTAACCACTGATCAGTAGTAAACCTATTAAATCTTCATTCTTAATCGCATAAAATTCAATAATGAATAAATTCCTGCATTGTGCACTTTATCATCATATAATCAGTTCTAAAATTACATAGATTATTAGAGATAAGAGAAGTGTTATATTACTTGATAAACAGAAATAATGTTCAAATAAACAACTAATTTAATCAAATCTGGATCAGTTAACACAACAATCATAGTGGTTTCCTATGTTACACAGTATAGCTGAATTACAACAGTAATGTGGATCCCCCATGGGTAACCAACAATTTTGCAAGGTAACTGTAAACAACGTTTTATTTTCTTAATATATTTGATTTAAATGGTTTTCTAACTAATCTAGTGTTTTTGATAGGATTTTCTGAAAAGATTTTCAAGCTTTTATATTTATTAGATAGCAAAGTAGTCCCTGTGTGATTGTTAAAGAAGAGCCTCTAGCAAATTGTCATTAATATCATCAGGTATCAGTGTTGGTCTGGAGCAGTTCCAGTTCCTTTAATTTCATCTGTAATTTAGTGATTGTTACTGAATTTTTTTTTTTGCCTCAGCCAGCCTCCCATCTTTTTGTTGTTGTTAATTGTTTACTGTCTTGACCTTTCCTTATTACCACTGCTAATAAAGAATGAAAAATATTTTGCAGTTCAGCAACTAATCTATATAATCAAGTCCCCTCTAGCAGTAAATACACACTTCAGAAATGATCAGACAGCACCTTAATTGCACGAGCAGGGTTACCACCCAACACCCTCAAATGTAGCAAAGAATCACGAGGTGCTCAGCAATGTGAGTAAATGAGTGCAGTTTTATTTCCGCACAAGTGGCAATGTTTCGACCCAATAGGGTTTTTCTCAAGCCAAGTCCCCATATTAATATAGAAATATATATATATATATATATATATATATATATATATAGCGTAAGACAAATATTGAAGTTGTTATACTGCATGGCAGACCCAAATCGCTCCCAGGCTAGATCGACTCATCTGACAATGGGCCAGTCCACATCGGAAAAGGGAAAGTCTCCAAAGTCTCATCCAGAACTAGCAAGGTATGTTGCAAGGAACAGCAAACTTGAGGAACCTTGAAAGAATATCTGGGACTTTGCTTGGCTTAATGCTCCAGAGACTGTATATTTTAGCTGTCCGCTGCTGGTGAGATGTGGAGTCCAGCAGTCGGTAACGGCCACCATCAAAGATGGGAGAGTATTTCCAAAGTACAAACCTCACTAACTGTGCACATGGAAGAATACTGCCTCCAAACCAGGAGGGACCCAGTGCCAGTGTTGCCTAAAATTGAGGGATAATTACTAATTTTTATGGTTTGCACAGGGTCTTGTCATGGCAGCTTTCACTCCTGGCTCTGCCTACTGGTGCCTTAAATAACTTAATCTGAACTGAAATTCCTGCTTCAGCAATCAGAAGATAAAGCAAATAGCAAATAATGAGAAAAATATACAAGAGTACAGTGAGCTTTAAAATGTATTTTACTAAAACACAATACTTATTTTGGAGTGACATCTTGACATGTACCCATATTCAGTATCCTTGAATCCGGAGAAATAAGAAGCTGTACTTTAGCTTTTATTGGAGATAATAAAATATTTTTGTTAGTTTGTTGTGGAATTGTTTTCATTTAATATAATTTGCATCACTTATAACATCTCTTCTTCAACCAGATTTGACTACGAGGGAATAAGGTGGTTATTAAGTAGGGACTTTTTCTAGTGCCCCACCAGAGTTAAGATGGTGTTCATTTTTTTCTAGCTTTATCTTTGTTTAATGTAAAACTAGAGACTGTTAAAATCTACTTCATACCACCAGGTGTCAATAACAGATTTCATTTAGAGCTTCTTACCAGACACTATTTTGGGCAACTGGGTTAGTACAGTAGATTAGTGAGCCAACTAACTATCTGAGATAAAATACAAGACATGTGCCTTCTCTGGCACAATCCTTTGTCAACATGCTTCCAGTGGTGGTGAGAAAGGCAGCGCAGGCATTGCAAACGGCTTAGAATTTATTGAACCAAGACATGTCTCAGGTTTATACAGCTGAATCTTAATCTGTGTCAATTCAAATAATTGAGCAATTCATAAAAGTGAACCTAGATATTAGAAGTAGCCTAATAATCCTTGCTTATTTTAACATTGTTAGTCTATTTATTAAAATATGTTATTGTAAATGATATAATTGCAATCATCATAATAAATGTAACTGTAACTACTAGCATTCAAGAAAAAGGTTCCAATACCATGTCATCAAATGCATGTATTTTTTTTTATTTTTTTTTTTGCTTACTAACACCTATATTATAAACAACAATAGTATGTGACTGCACATTTTAATTGTGCATAGATTGTTATTTTAAGTCAAGCAATTCTGTTTACATTTTATGAAATGGTACTGAATATTTGTGACTAGTATCAAAGAAACACACTTCTTGCAGTTTATCTTACAAACTTGTATTTCAAAGATATCTGTAGCTTTTTTCTGAATTTATACTTCAATTTTCCCAGGTTGCTGAGGTTTCACATATTTCTACTTCACTTGCTGATTGTAACTCTTTGAAATTTATTGAAATTCATTTTGTGGTCTGTCAAACCACAAGATTTATTGTTACATTGTCCAAACAAACCAGAATACTTTAATGAGATACAGTGTTATTGATTAAAGAAAGGGTCAGCAAATGAAGGGCTTCATGTTCCACTGAAATGGATTGTTGCTACAGAAGGTTTGCAAATAATGCATCAGTTCTGGTTGAACATTCTAAATGTAATGTTCCCTTACTATTATTTAATAATTAATTATATGTGTCCCTTTTGAACTAGATTAAATTCTGTTTTTAAACATTTAAACATAGTTGTCTCTCAATATACCTTATATTTGACCTAGCAAGAGTTGAGAAACACAAAGTACACAGTTACAATGTATATAGTATATAACCTTTTAGTAAATTAACTTACCTAACCTATCAAAAATATAAATCTATTGCCATTGATTTCAGTGTAACTTATATACATTTCTCAAAAGAAACATAGCAGTTTTCGAACTTTTCATCACTTAATTGTATTTCTGTACACACAAAAGTAAAGTTTAATTTGCAGTATAAACTTCCTATGTGTCATATTTTGGTTCAAAAATCTAGATATATGAAGTTGTAGTCAAAATTAATACAACCTCTCCCCCTACACACCAAAAGGTAAAATAAACATGCATTTGTTGTGTAAAGTGGAAGATACACAGTAGCATACCTAAAGGAGGCGCCACTCATTGGGGGGTGCTCAGTGGCCCAATGACCATCTAACGCGGGCTCGCAGCTTACTGCTTTGGAGCTCACATACTGTGAGAGAAAACCTTTTTCCTGCTTCTTCTGCGTGGGAAAAGAGTTCCCTCACACAGATAGCAGGCGCAACAGCTGTAAGGCCATCAAGCCGCATAGACATCTGCATGGCCCCTGTGATGCTCAGCTGACCCCCAGACCAGTGAAATCTGCAAAGAGAGGTAAGAGGCTGCAGAGAGAGTGAATGGGTGAATGAACAAATGAATGAGTGAGTGGGTGAGTAAGTGTTTAGGGGCAGAAATAGGACAGGTAGGCTGTTTAGGGGGGCAGAGGTGGCAAAGGCAGGCTTCTAAGTGATGAGAGTTACGTTGTACTACCATCAATGTCTGGCTCAGTATAGTGTGATAGGAGTTATGCTGTACCATACCTGTTCAGTAAATATAATTTATTTAAACTTATTTAATTTATTTATAAGTTAATTCTTTTTTAAGATTTCTAGTTTTTTCCACTTGACATACAGTTTACATATTTGTGAAATAAATATTCTTGCCAACTTTTATGCCAATTATTTTTTGTGTGTGTGAGGGGGTGCCACATTGAGGATCCGCCCCGGGTGCAAATACTCTAGGTATGCCCCTGAAGATGCAACTGTCCTTTTATATTTTATGCATGAACATGTTCAATATTTTGGATAAACAAACCAACATGTTGACATAGCAAACATTTTAAGGAGGTCAGTGGACTTTAATACACAAATGAAGCACTTAGTATCCCTTCAATCAAAGCTTGCAGACCTACCAACAAGCAATGTAAAATATACACAACTAACTATCTGCCAATTTACATATTTGTTGGAGCGTTCTTTTGACAACAAAATGTAATTCAGTAATGGAATTGACCAACACAATTAACAATCAATTTAATGGTGAAATAATCTTTAAGTGAAAGGAAAAATAACAACTGATCTCAACTGAGCTGAGTCAGATTTTATTTTATTTGAATTCTGTTACTGACTGTTTAAATGTAGAACTGACAAGTTTATGAATGTTTGAGGTAAATCAAATGGCAAAAAACCTTCTCTGTTTACTTAATAGTTCCAGTCAGAAAAAAGTTTCTAAAAATGGATACGTCTGTTTTTTACTAAAAGCACTTTCATCTTTAAACCAGCAGAAGAATATTCTTGGTCCTTAATTTAGTATCAGTAGCCCTCCACTGACAACATTTTCAGTGCATCATAAAGATACAATTACGTATTTTAAAAAGCAAACACTATTTTTACACTTACTTATTACACTTTTAAAACTAAGGAAACACACATTCTTTTTTTTACTAATATTCCCTACATACTACCAAAACCTAAATTGACTACTATATACATTGCTAGGTTAGCAATGCTAAATATATAAGGCTATAGTACTATTAAAAAAAGTATTTGATCTTATCATGTTCATTTCAACAAAATTAATTCCAGTCTTAGGTGTAAATATAGTCTCCTACAAAAAATAAATAAAAGGGAAAATCCGTAATGGTAGAAGGAATGGTTGAAAGGGTCATGCTTTAAGATCAATTCAACAACAATAACCATGTAGTTTCATAAGGATGGTAGATTTGACTTATCAATTAACTAAATACATATTTTGTTGAAATAATATAGCTAAAAGCAGGCCCGGACTGGCCATCGGGCACACCGGGCATTTGCCCGGTGGGCCGGGCCACGGCAGGGCCGCATTGACTTTAGGGGCTGATGGAGCTACAGCTCCAGGCCCCTAACCTACCTACGGCCGCAGTAACGCAGGGCATAAGGGGCACCTGCCCCTTAAGCCCGCCGCAACTGCGACCGGGTCCGCCACTCTAAGGGGCCGGGAAGTCCCCACCAAGGCCGGCCTTACGGGTCTGCGGCCGCACAGGGTTTAAATTAAAACATCGGGGTTTTTTTTAACTTTATTTAACATCCTCCATGTTAAATAAAGTTTTTTTTAACTTTATTTAACATGGAGGATGTTAAATAAAGTTGAAACCCCCCCCCCCCGATGTTTTAATTTAAACCCTGTGCGGCCGCAGACCCCTAAGGCCAGCCCTGGTGGGGGCTTCCCGGCCTCTTAGAGCAGGGCGCCACACTCCAGGGGGCACGACGGGGGGCGGTCCGCACCGGGTGCCGCTCATCAGGGGCTGCCAACTTGCGGCACCCGGCACTCCTCCAGCGACGGACAGTAATGTCCGCCGCTGGAGGAGCAGGCTCGCAAGGGAGCGGTATCGGAGGTCTTTAACAGAGAGCCGGAGGTCTGTTAAAGACCTCCGATACCGCTCCCTTGTGATCTGCGCGGCAACAGCTGTTGTGCGCCGGGGTTTGCTGTCAGATCCCGGCGCACAACACTGAAGCCGCGCCCACCGACCCGGTGACCCGGAAGAAGACAGAGAAGACAGAAGAACTGAAGAAGAGGAGGAAAAGGAGCTGTAAGGAGAAAAGAGGAAAGGTAGGAAAACATTCAGTGAGAGTGGATTGGTATATATGTGTGGATTGGTGTATATATGTGTGGATTGGTGTATATATGTGTGGTTTGGTATATATGTGTGTGGATTAGTATATATGTGTTGATTAGTATATATGTGTGGATTGGTGTATATGTGTGGATTGGTGTATATGTGTGGATTGGTGTATATGTGTGGATTGGTGTATATGTGTGCATTAGTGTATATACGTGTGGATTGGTATACGTGTGGATTGGTATACGTGTGGATTGGTATACGTGTGAGAGTGATGGGTGTTATGCTGTACCATTTCCAATGTCTTTTTCATGATCTAATTATGCTCTAAAAGTACATCATAACTCCCATCACTCTATACTGTTCCATACAGTGGCAGAGCTGGGAGGCAGAGGCCTTGCACCCCCACCACATGACTCCTGAAAGGCAAGTGAACTTTAAAGAGGGAGAGGGTAGATAGTTAGGAGGGGGTAGTTGCGGCAGGCTTAAGGGGCTCTGCGTTAATGCGGCCATATAGGACCAGTCAGTCCAGTCCTGACTGGACCTATTTTAAGGTGGGGGCCTGGAGCTGCAGCTCCATCAGCCCCTAAGTCAATCCTGCCCTGGCACAGGCGCGGTCGCAGTTGCTGCTTGCTCCGGCAACAAGGTAAGTAGGGTGAGGGAGGGGGGTGCAGTGAGAAGGGGCAGAGGGGGGTTAGATAGTGAGAAAGGGGGAGAGGGGATAGATAGAGGCGGTACATATTGAGAAGTGGGGAAGGGGGTTACATAGTGAGAAGGGGCAGATAAGATGAAGAGAGGGGGTAGTGTGAATGCGTATGAGAATGAATGAATAATTGTGTGGATGAATTGTGTGAATGCGTATGACAATGAATTCATGTGAGGATGAATTGCTTGAATGATTTGTGAGACTGCATTAATGAATGTGTTAATGATTTGTGTGAATGATTAAATGCAAAGATGGTACGGGTGGGCTTTAACAATAAATAAATAAATAAATAAATAAATAAATATGGGCTGCTCAGGCTTAAATGCCCGGGCCTATTTTTTCTCCCAGTCCGGGCCTGGCTAAAAGTTTCAACAACATGTGACAATGCATGGTAATGGAAAAACTATATAATATAGAAATGTGTATTTATACTAGGTGCATAAGTCAGCAGTTTAGGTTGGTTGCCTACCACCTATATGGTAAGCTTGTTAGGTAATATGGAAGAAAATAATAATAATAATAATAATAATAATAATAATAATAATAATAATAAATAAATGGCAAACATAACAAACATAATTTAAGACCAACTTGACAGTTGGGGTCAGGGCCGGACTGGGACTGAAAAGCAGCCCTGGAAAAATTTGGAGACCAGCCCCATATAGTTTATCTCACGGTCGCGCTCTTTAACCACACGCACCCCTTACACATACCCGACTCACACTATTCGCCATTCTTTTTATCTCATTATTTGTATTAAAATGCCAGAAAGCAAAAGTTTTAAAAGGCCCTAATAAATGAAATACATTACACATAATGGGATCAAAACATTTGCTACAGCGAACATTTTAGATGAAAAAGTTCAGTGGAACAAAACAGTGATCACATTATTCTTCACGATATTCTGGTAAGAAACTTTTGTTTCTTTATTAATTCATGTAGACTATTTTTTTCATATTTAATATAAGCTATGATTGAGACACGTTTGGTTTTTTTTCCTTTTATTTGCCAACCTACCCCCGAGTTATGCACATCTGCCCCCAGGCTTGCCACTCTGCCCCCCTGATATGCCTTCTAACCCCCTATATGCCACTCTGCCTCCAGAAATGCCTTATACCCCCTATATGCCACTCTGTCCCATGATATGCCTTTTAACCCCCTGTATGCCACTCTGCCATATAGGGGTCAAAAGGCATATCATGGGACAGAGCGGCATATAGGGGGTATAAGGCATTCCTGGAGGCAGAGTGGCAAAAAGGGGGTTAAAAGGCATATCATGGGGCACTCTGCCTCCAGAAAAGCCTTATGCCCTCCTATATGCCACTCTGCCTCCCCGATATGCTTTATACCCTCCTATATGCCACTCTGCCCCATGATATGCCTGTTAATCCCTTATATGCCACTCTGCCTCCCTGATATGCTTCAATCCTCCTATATGCCCCTCTGCCCCGTGATATGCCTTTTAACCCCCCTTTTGCCACTATACCTCCAGATATGCCTTTTGACCTCCTCTATGTCACTCTGCATCCAGAAATGCCTTATACCCCTATATGCCACTCTGTCTCATGATATGCCTTCTAACCTCCTATATGCCACTCTGCCATATAGGGGGTTAAAAGGCATATCATGGGACAGAGTGGCATATAGGGGGGGTATAAGGCATTTCTGGAGGCAGAGTGGCATATAGGGGGTTAAAAGGCATATCATGGGACAGAGTGGCATATAGGGGGGTATAAGGCATTTCTGGAGGCAGAGTGGCATAAAGGGGGTTAATAGGCATATCATGGGGCACTCTGCCTCCAGAAAAGCCTTATGCCCCCCTATATGCCACTCTGTCCCATGATATGCCTTTTAACCCCCATATGCCACTCTGCCTCCCTGATATGCCTCAACCCTCTTATATGCCCCTCTGCCCCGTGATATACCTTTAACCCCCTTTTTGCCACTATACCTCCAGATATGCCTTTTGACCTCCTACGTGTCACTCTGCATCCAGAAATGCCTTATACCTCTATATGCCACTCTGTCCCATGATATGCCTTTTAACCCCCTATATGGCAGAGTGGCATATAGGGGGTTAGAAGGCATATCATGGGACAGAGTGGCATATATGGGTATAAGGCATTTCTGGAGGCAGAGTGGCATAAAGGGGGTTAAAGGCATATCATGGGGCACTCTACCTCCAAAAAAGCCTTATGTTCCCCTATATGCCACTCTGTCCCATCATATGCCTTTTAATCCCCTATACGTCACTCTGCATCCAGAAATGCCTTATACCCATATATATGCCACTCTGGCATATAGGGGGTTAAAAGGCATGTCATGGGACAGAGTGGCATATAGGGGGGTAAAAGGCATTTCTGGAGGCAGAGTGGCATATAGGGGGATACACTTACATACACACACATGCTGAAAACACATTCAAAAAAATATTATACATTTTGTACAAAAAAATACATTACTTTACTCACCTTCTACTTCTCTTCACTGACCTGACATCCGGTGCTGCAGCAGTCTGAGTGCGATGGGGCGGAGCTTCCACCTCACGCTGCTCCCATCACTATGCAGCCATCGGACTGCTGGGAATGTAATCTGAACGGCCGGTGCGTGCTGATGCCCCCGGCCGGAGCTACTTTAACACTTTTTTTTTTTATTTATATGGTAAGCAGGATCGGCTCGCCATATAAAGTAAAAAAAAAAAGTATTAAAGCAGAGCCGGCCGGCGGCATCAGCACGCACCGGCCGTTCAGATTACATTCCCAGCAATCTGACAGCCGCATAGTGATGGGAGCAGCGTGAGGGGTGAAAGGTCAGTGCGAGGGGGCGGAGCTTTCACCCCTCACGCTGCTCCCATCACTAGGCGGCCATCGCACACGGCTGCTGGGTGCCGATGCGGTCGGCCGGCGATACTGTAATACATTTTTAAAATTTAATATGGCAAGCCGGACCAGCTTGCCATATTAAATTAAGAAAAAAGTATTATAGTAGCGCCGGCCGCATCAGCACCCAGCGGCCGCTCAGATTAGATTTCGGGCAGCCTGGGGAGCAATTGCCCCTGGTCCCAGCCCGCCCCTGGTCCCAGCCCGCCCCTGGTCCCAGCCCACGGACCTTCCGGCCCACCGGGAAATTTCCCGGTATCCCGGTGGGCCAGTCCGGCCCTGGTTGGGGTATAAGTTTTTAAATTTGAGTCTGCTGGACTCAGAACAATAATTAACAGAGCTCATCCAAGTCCAAATATACATCTACATCAGCTTTGGTATTGTATTATGAGCAAGATACACAATCACACCTACTGTGACCCCACATGATAAAAAAAAGACTTGCTAAAAAATTCATCGGGGCAGGTACTACACAAATAAAGAATTGGGGCATTGAAAGGGACTCTTTGAAAGGAATATTAGTTGTTTGTACCTGTATTAAAAAGTATATAAATGAGCATCACGGTCAAAGGAATTCTAGACATTTTTTGAGCTTAGTTAAGTGAATGAGAAAATCTGCCATTTGATCTGTAAAACCTTCTTTGTAGAATGCAAAGAAACAATTCATAGTGTAGAAATAATGTGATTAAACCATTTCATTATAACATGGTGTCAGGACTCGGGTGATCAGGTCGGGTAGGAGCCCATGCGCAGGGGATACTTGGGGTTCAGTATGTAACCCACGGTGCATGATTATGCAAACAAAGACACCACCAGCAGAAATCCAGGTAATGCAGTGTGTTTTATGTATATAACAGGACCAGAAAATAACGGTAATACAGTCAAAGCAAGAACCCGGACGTATGGCAAAATAAATACCGGTAATAAGTCTTTTGGCAGGGAGCCCGCTTGGAAGGGCACGAAAGGCACACAGCCCGCTTGGAAGGGTACGAAAGGCACACAGCCCGCTTGGAAGGGTACGAAAGGCACACAGCCCGCTTGGAAGGGTACGAAAGGCACACAGCCCGCTTGGAAGGACACAATAGCAGGGAGTCCACTTGGAAGGACACAATAGCAGGGAGTCCGCTTGGAAGGCCACAATAGCAGGGAGTCCACTTGGAAGGACACAATAGCAGGGAGTCCACTTGGAAGGACACAATAGCAGGGAGTCCACTTGGAAGGACACAATAGCAGGGAGTCCACTTGGAAGGACACAATAGCAGGGAGTCCACTTGGAAGGACACAATAGCAGGGAGTCCACTTGGAAGGACACAAAAGCAGGGAGTCCACTTGGAAGGACACAATAGCAGGGAGTCCACTTGGAAGGACACAATAGCAGGGAGTCCACTTGGAAGGACACAATAGCAGGGAGTCCACTTGGAAGGACACACAAGCAGGGAAACAGGAACAGTACAGGTGCAGAGCCACAGCAGGAAAGTCCATAGACTTCAATACAAAGGCCCTGAGTGAAGGGCAGGGCAGGTTCATAAAGGCAGGGCAATCCAGGTAACAAGGCCCAGCTGGATGTATTCACTAGGGCTCAACCCAGGTAACAAGGCACACCTGAGTTCTGAGTGCTCCAGAGGGCGGAGGGTGGCCACTAGTGGTAGCAGATGTAAATGGCACAGGTATGAAAAAGCCATGGTTCAGGCAGCAAAAAGTGGTTCCTGACACATGGCAGTTGTTACATCCATATAATAATTTGCCCCATTAACTAAAAGAAAAGCTACAATCATTTCTCAATCCTAGGTTTGATTGTAATCAAAACGTATTGTTTCTAGAAGGCAAACGCTTAGTGGCTTCTTATACCAATTAAAAAAAGCTTTGGATATATTATAGAATCAGGAGTTTTTAGAATGGACATTACTTTCTCAAAAAAATAAAAAAATGTAATCCCTTCATGATCAATGTTTTCAGTAGAGACTCCAGGCTGTTGTTAGACAATCTAATTTCCCATGTACCTGTGGTAAAATGTCTCTGCCAGTGTAAAATAACTAAGATGTACTATTACATCCTAAAGGCAATTTGGGTCACTTTCCTTGAGATGTAATTGTACAGAGGTAGTACATTATTGTGGATATATGCTTTGCCCACAGTCAAGGCCATCTTTAATGCGGGGCAAAAGTCGCAACTGCCGCAGGCCCAGTCATTCCTGGAGGGCCCATAGCAGAGCCCACAACAACCTTGATAGCATGGGTCGCAACTGTGACTGGACCTGCCACTCTATCGGGCCCGGGCGACCGCTGCGTTGTTGGGTCAGCTCTCAGTTGTGTAGCCAAACATTAACCCCTTAATGACAAAATGTCCAAATGCATTGTTTTCAATGGGTTTTGGGACCGCCCATTGTCCTTAAGGGGTTAATATTTAAAATGAATATATGTTGTTAGCCTGCAAACTTGTCAATATTTCATAAACTTAAATCTAAAATACTATACCCAAATACATTTATGAGGTCCTATCACACGCAGATCCATAACAAATACAATAAATGTAGAAGATATTGTTTTATTTTATGTTTTTATTATTCTTATGTAGACTGCCAAAGGCATGTAAAATGGCTTCTGAATTTCAAGTTGAAAAGCAGTTAAATATAGAATGCCTCAATCTACTGGCAGCTATCAAAATCCAACAGATGAACATTATTAAAATATACATTATTAACATCTAATTATACATGGGGAAATATGCAATTTATGAATTAAAAAAGCATCTATAAGAGAAAACCTAGCAAATGCTTAAAAATATTTATATCAATGTTATGTTTATTTTATTAAAATGCGATTGCAGTTTTGTTCCTGAAAATGATTCTGCTAGAGGTTTTGTTTTTGCTGCCAGTGAAATTCATACATTTGTTGAATCTTAAATTAAGCTGACAGTTTACTACAGCACAAGGGCACATGCATAAATTAATGAGGCCAGATGTCCTATAAATGAGAAAAGGCAAAAATCACCATAATCGCACAACTCAGAGACACTTGCTAAAAAACCGAAAACATATATAGACAAAAATATTGGGACACCTGACAATTAAGTCAACAAGGACTTTTATGAAATTGCATTCTGAATACGTAGACATTAATATGTAGTCCCCCCTCTTTTGTGGCTATAACAGCCTCCACTCTTCTACTCTTCTGGGAAACTCATCCAACCATGGACCTTCCTTTGTGCCCTGAGAAAAGGGCCTTCTCCAAATGGTTCCCACAATGTTGGAAGCATAGCATTGTCCAAAATGTCTTGGTATGCTGAAGCATCAAGATTTTCCTTCACTGGAAGCAAACCTAGCCCAAACTTAATTCAATAATTAAGAGGTAGGTCCCAATACTTTTGTCCGAATAGAGGTGCACAAAGCAGGATTCATAAAGACATGGTTGGATAAGTTTGTTGTGGAAGAATAAAGTTTGCATTTACTATTTTAGCATTCAATTTTATTGTTATTACCCAGAAATGCAATGAGAGTAAACAAAGCTACAGCTTCTAAAATAGATAATATCCATAGCAAATTTCTAGAAGTAAATACAAATGGTGCAGAGTTAAGTTGACTATCTATGATAAATAATGATACATGCTATAATATGATCATTTTTTTTTATTATATCCTCATGGTTCAAGGATAAAAGTATTTCAATTATTATTCATTTAAACATAGTGTATTAGTTTGAGCTCCAAATGTTTATAATTTAATCTTGTTAATATATAATAATTGCTACAGGCATTAGCAATAGTAAGAGAGAGGTGATTCTGCTACTTCTTAGGCCTCTGGTCAGACTTCACCTAGGGTATTGTGTACGGTTCTGGAGATCCCATCTCCGGAAAGAAATTGGAGAGAGTTGAGTGGAGGCCTACTAAAATGGTAAATTATTATAAAGATAAAAATTACCAGGATAAATCAAGGGATTATATAATTAAATAAGAGAAATAGAGGATGTGATTGTATGATATAAATAGTTAAATTGATTTAACAAAGCATATGATGGAAGCTTAATTCAAAGGAGGAGAATTGCGAGAACAAGAGGTCATAATCTAAAACTAGAAGGTCAGGGGTTTAGATGTAATGTAAGGAAGTTATACTTTACTGGCAGGGTAGAATGAGGCTAATACCATGGGAGAATTTAAACATGCATGGGATAAAACTAAAACCAATATATCAAAAATGGGCAGACTGGATAGGTGTATTGAATCATAGAATTTGTTGGCAAATTGTTTTTTTAAGACATTGATAAACAGACATTTCAATAAAACATATTATTACAATTCTATAAGGTTTGTCTAAAGTTATACTTTCAAAAAAATAATAACTTACCTTTGGAATAAACTGTTTTAAATTGCAGTATACAAGCAGGGCCGGCCCTATAATGGCGCAGACTGGGGCAATTGCCCCAGGCGGCACTTTAGAAGGGGCGGCACTTTGCCGCCCCAAGCGCTTTTTTTTTGTTTTTTTTTTTGAAGCGGAGGAGAGAGAGAGGGGCACCGAGTGGTTTTCGCTTACCCGCTCGGCGCCCCTCTTTCTCTCTCCTCTGCGGCGAGTCTCCCTGTTCGGTCCCGGTGCCGGCTTGTAATGCAGAGCGCCGGAAGTGACGTCAATTTCCGGCGCTCAGCATTACAAGCCGGCACCGTAGCAGAGCAGGGAGACTCGCCGCAGGACTGTTTAAAGGTAAGTACCGGGGGCGGGGGGGGCTCGTAGATTATGGCGTCGGCGAAGTTTAAAATGCCCCCCCCCCGGCGTCGGGGGGGCGTTTTAAACTTCGCCCCAGGCGGCGTTAAGTCTTCGGCCGGCCCTGTATACAAGTCTCAGTTTCTTTGGTTCAATATAATCTTTTATAAGGTGACAAACATGTTGCAAGATCATACTCCATATTTATGCCCTCACATACATTATGGTTAGGAGATTTTATCTTAGTTGGATTTGCTCCCCTGATCGGCTTGCCCACTCTCTGACCAAGGCTTATCATCAAGAAAAAACTTGCAATAGGTTCCAGTCTATATATCTTTATATATATATATATATATATATATATATATATATATATATATATTCAATTTTTTTGGGAATATTGGAAAAATTCAGTTCTGTACTATGGAGCTGAATGTGTTTCCCAGTTAGTTCCCTACCATTGCTGATGCTTTTTCTTCCTTAGTTACAGGGATCAAGTCATCAAAATGGTCCACTTTGTGGAGAAATTCAGTCCCTGGATGTGCGTATCCCTTGGTTTAGTGCTGCTGTTGCTGAAAGTGGTGGTCCTGAAATGCAAAATCGAGCCTGTATCTCTTCCTAAATGTAAGAATAGTCCAAAATGTGGCAACGACTTCTACCTTTGAAAATACCTCTTTCAAATCAAAAGCCTTCCGAATTTCACCAAAACCAAATGGTTGTCAAACCAAATTAGCTCTCTGAAAATGAACACAGCAAAACCATACCAGAAGTTTTGTCCGAATCAGTTTTGGTTGATATGCACAAGTCAACCATTAAGTTTTGCAATGATTAAACCCCAACAAAATAAATAGTTCATCAAATGCATAATATAGAGGAGCAAAAACACTTTAATAGCTATAGCACACATTTTCTATAAAGGGAAACAAAGCCAAGAAATTGCTGGTAAAAAAATTTACAAAACAAAACGATTTTCTGCACATAATGAACAATCTTCTATATAACCCACTTAAACTACAGAAATACACATGTAGTTATGACAAAATGGTCAGAATGATTTTAGTATTCCATTTTTCTTGCATATATTTCTTCTTTTGAATATTTTTAGCAGATTATCCTTCACAATTATTATAGGAATTTGACTTAAAAGGTCTAATATCCTTGACGTTCCTACTATAGAAGAAAGCATATTAAAGTAATTTGTATTCTTCCCGAAGCAATAAAAAAACACCACTTACCTGACACAGAATTTGCAGCAATGGTGCGAAATCTTTGCTCCTTCATGATCTGAATTATTTTTACACTGATTGCCTGCTTGCTTAAGTTGTGAACCAGTACTTCCAAATGATTGTATTTGTCTGTATGTGGATTTATACATTTTGTTTTGAAACGATGGTTAGTAACAATGGAGGAGACCAATTAAAATATAACCACAAAAAAAAGTTATAGCATTCACAGGAGTGGAGTTCTCAGGAGTATAATAAATCATAAGCTGCACACCAAGCCTAACTTATGGTGAATTTATTCGAGATAAGGACTGTAAGTGGGTGGGAGAGAAGAAAACTATCTGCCATTTTAATTGATTGGAAAAAATGCAGGGAATATGTATGCTTAATTAGGCTACCTTGTATTTTTTATATGATGGCTTTAGATGTGTTTGAAATATATACTCATTCCTTTATCAACTGATGAAAGTATTTAAATTCTGACAAACTAAAATTTAATGTTTCCCTTAACCTACATTTATTTTGTTTCTTGGTGATCTTTGCCAAGTAGAAACATAATTCTTCTTTAAAAATGATGGAACAAAATAACTGCTTTAGGCATTTGTTATATAGAAGTAACAGGCATTGAGCATATGGTGAAATATATTTTTAATTACTTTTCAAATATGTTAAATGTTTTATTTTCTTTTATTTTCTTGCTTAATATGCTTGATCAAATGTACTAAGGACTCTGCTTATGGCTAAAATGCTTTGCCCAATAACACATGACTAATTTTATGGATATTATATATCACTGGATGTCAACAATAATTTTATTATGCAGACCTCAAGACTTTGTTTATGATTCTAAATGCGATTATAGAAAGCAGCTTTCCTCCAATTCTTTCTCATTACGGAGAAAGAACACATTTTCATTCATCTGATTTCCTTGAGCACTTATGTCAAACCTCACTAATATATCTGCTTATTCTAAAAATGAAAACTGTCTACTATGTATTCATTTACAAAATATGCCTCTATACTTTATACAAGGGAACTTTTTATATGATAAAATGGATCACCAAAAAAACAATATCCTGGCTTAATATCCATCAAGGAATCAATTCTAATGTGTGCCTCATGCTGAATGAGGTGACTTTTGATTTCATTGAATTGGCAACCATTACATTTTCAGATCACAGAACACAGAAGAATTATAATCATTACTCAGTTCTTCCAAAACAATCAATGTTAGAAAGTTAAAAATAAACCTGCTTTAACTGCAGCTAAACTGTGATAAGCAATTGGTGGTTGAAATAGCTAGTGATACCTAGCGCTTCTTAAAATCATGAAGACGATATTTAAAAGACACAACTTTTAATAAAGACCACATTGTTAAACTTTCTCTTTTACATTCTTAAGTTTGTCTTTTAGATTTGTATGTCTTTGCATTCTTGTTCAAATGTTTTGTGGATTATTACACATCAGATATTGTTAAAAGTCAGATGATGAATAAACTACAACACCCTCAAACTGCAAATTGTTGCCAGTGAACAACAAAACTGCATGAGTAAATAATAAGGGAGATAGTGCTGTTCATACCAGCAGAGTCCTTGGATAGGACACTAAAACAGCTGTGAAAGATAGAAGAGGAATTTAATGTAATGTGGTATTATGATTTTATACACAACAAAGGAAAGGATTATTTACAATAAGGACCATAAATGTATGGAATTCACTGGCAAGAGAGTTGGTGTTATCAAATGCAGTACATGTCTTCAAAAAGGATCTGGATATTTATTTTCTAGAAAAGAAGAACATACAGGTTATGTAAAGAACAGAATAAACATTGGTATTCTAGAGTGTCTTGACCAAGTAGAAATTGGATTTTCCTTTGGCTGCAAAGGAATTTTAATTGCCAAAAGGGCAATAATTATCTAAAATTCTGAATTGTGTTTTTTTCCTTCTTATGAGTATGTGATTCATAGGTAGATGGGTGTCCTCAGAGAGGCAAGTTGTGGCATCGATATTTTCTGACCTCAATTTCACCCATTGATCGAAAATGTTTTTGGACAGGTTGCACAACGTCAGGGATAGATCTAGATTAAGATCTCCTGCCTCCAATTCCATTTCAGAAGCCATCATGACATTGCATTGCTGCCCACATGCCCATCCCCTTACCCTTGCATACTAATACTCACAAAACACAGTGCCTGCAACTTTAAATTTTGCTAGTTTCAGGTAAGAGTTTGCAAGTAGAATAAAAATGTTCATGTCCTTGTATAAAAATATTATCTGCCACAACATAAATAATAACAAAAAAACTAAAGTGTGCTGTAGGGCAAGTAATACCGTATTTGCTCGATTATAGGACAAGGTTTTTTTTTCCAGAGCAAATGTTTTGAAAAATCCCCCTCGTCTTATATTCAAGGTTGTCTTATAATTATGGCGTCACATGACCTTCCAGTGCTCCACCATAGAAACCCTGGTTCACCGGCTGCCAGAGAGGAGGATCCCCCACAGCGCTGCAGGATCCTACTCCGGTGAACGTCTGTGCGATGCGCGCATACAATCTACATTGCTGCAGGCACTTCCGCCGGGGCTTCTATGACGGAGCACCGGCGCGACGTGACCTTCCGGTGCTCAGTCACAGAAGTCCCGGGTAGCAGTAGAGGTTGTGCGCAGACAACTGCTCCCACTTGACACCAGGGAGTCTGGAGCACAAGGGACAAGTCTAGGAATCCATCTGTAAGTCTGGGGGGGCATATAGGGGGTTTAAGGCACATCAGGGGGCAGATTGGAAAATGAGGGGAATAAGGCATATCAGGGAAGCAGAGTGGCATACAGAGGGTATAAGGCAGGCATGTCCAAACATTTTTCGAAGAGTGCCAGATTTGATGAAGTGAACATGTGCGAGGGCCGACCATTTTGCCTGACATTTTCTGAACCATTAAAATTAAATACAAATTAACTATTTTATGCAAAGTTTATTGAAAACGGCATACCACATCTATCCCTTTCTCACTATCTCCCCTCCCTACCCCCCTTCTCACAATCTCCCCTCTCCCTCCCTACCCCCCTTCTCACAATCTCCCCTCTCCCTCCCTACCCCCCTTCTTACAATCTCCCCTCTCCCTCCCCCTTCTCACAATCTCCCCTCTCCCTCCCCTTCTCACAATCTCCCCTCTCCCTCCCTACCCCCCTTCTCACAATCCCCCTCTCCCTTCCTACCCCTCCTTCTCACAATCTCCCCTCTCCCTCCCTACCCCTTCTCACAATCTCCCCTCTTCCTCCCTACCCCTCCTTCTCACAATCTCCCCTCTCCCTCCCTATCCCTCTTCTCACAATCTCCCCTCTCCCTCCCTCTTAACGATCTACCCTCTCCCTCCCTACCCCTCTTCTCACGATCTACCCTCTCCCTCCCTACCCCCCCTTCTCACGATCTACCCACTCCCTCCCTAGGTCACTTTCCTGTCAACTCCTGTGTTGGGAGCGTGAGGCGTTTGTCTCGGGTGCCGGCGCTTCACAGCTGAGTGCCGGCATATGACGTCATATGCCGGCGCTCAGCGTGAAGCGCCGGCACCCGAGACAAACGCCTCATGCTTCCAACACTGCACTCTGGGCAGTGCAGAGGCAGGCGGCGGCAGCAGCAGCAGGAGAGGCAGGCGGCGGCAGCAGCAGAGGCAGGCGGCGGCAGCAGCAGCAGCAGAGGCGGGCGGCGGCAGCAGCAGCAGAGGCAGGCGGCGAGCAGAGGAGTCCTAGATTTCTGTCAGTCAGGGGGGCCCAAGAGGTGCCAAGCGGTCGTTTTCAGCAACCGCTCGGCACCCCTTGGGCCCCCCTGACTGGCAGAACTCCAGGGCCCGGTCGCAGTCGCGACCCCGGTAGTTCAGATGCCCTTGTGGCTGTGTGTGCCGGCGCAGGGAGAAGAAAAGCCCAAATCTAGCGATGTCCGAGATTGCAAGATTTGGGCTTTCTTTCTCCCTGCGCCGGCACACACAGCCACAAGGGCATCTGATGAAGAAATTGTGTAGGGGAGGGTTAGATTTCAACCCTCGTCTACAGTCAAATATGAACCCTGTTTAAAGTTACTGTAGACGAGGGTTGAAATCTAACCCTCCCCTACACAATTTCTTCATCAGATGCCCTTGTGGCTGTGTGTGCCGGCGCAGGGAGAAGGAAAGCCCAAATCTCGCGCTTTCCTTCTCCCTGCGCCGGCTGATGACGCCAAGTCCCGTGGCTCACTTGGGGGGCCGTATCAGTCCGGAACGCGGGCCGCAATTGGCCCGCGGGCCGGACTTTGGACATGCCTGGTATAAGGCATATGAGGGAGGCAGGGATATCCGATCGCTCTGATGAGGCACAGACACTGTGATCTCTATGCAAGTCTGTGAGAAAAAAAACATGGTTCATGATTTAAAAAAAAAAATCACTTGTCAGGGTCCACTCAGGCTGATTTTCCCTGTCTCGCTATAGTTCCTCCTTTCCTGGATTTCCATGTGCTCTGTTCTTTGCTTCTGATTCCTTGATTCCAGTTTTTCTCTTCGCTTCAGCTCTGTTTCCTTTATAAGGTGCGCCCCACCCGTTTGTTATGTTTGTCTCAGTCTGCAGTCTAAAGGTATGTCCAAAATAGCATTTCTGTGGTCAAGTATTGATGTTGAACGATAAGGCCTGACAATCAGCAGTCCCTATTTATTCTAAAGGTGTTTAATGGGGTTAAGGTCAGGGCTCTGTGCAGGCAACTTGAGTTCCTGCACATCAAAAATGGTGTTTCTTGGAAAAAAAACACTTTTCTATTAACAACAGCCTCAAATCAAATTTAACATTTACATTTATTAATTACACATTACTCTTTTCCTGTGATGCATTACTTTTACAAAACCATTTTGGATGTTTTGATTTTTTTTTTGTGTTTCAAGGACTGATAATACTCTTAATGGTTCTGACTTGTACAAAAGGGCTACGTACAGGGCCGGCCCTACAATGGAGCCGAGTGGGGCAATTGCCCCAGGCGGCACTTTTGAAGGGGCAGCACTTTGCTGCCCCAAGCAATTGCCCTTCTTAGGTTAATCCTTGCCCCCCCTGTTGCCCCCCTGCCGAATTTGGAATAAAGTCGCAATGCGATTTTAGATCCCGTCTTTTTTTTATTATTATTATTATTTTTTTTTAATGCGGAGGAGAGAGAGGGTGCGGGCCGCACCTCGAGCCCTGCTACTTACCTGTGGGAGGGTCTTCTGTACTGCATAGAGGAAGCGGAACCTAGAAGAGTTCACGTGATATCACATGACTCTGCTCCTCTCCTACTTCCTCTGTGCAGTACCAGAGAACGCAGAGGGAGGCCACGCCCTCTGCTGAAGTCTGTGAGCGGCATCGAGGAGCTGCAGTGCAAGTAAGGGGGTGGGGAGGGTGTTTGAATGAGTATGCGTGATTGAGGGAATTAATCTGTGAATGAATGAATGAATAAGTGTGTGTGTGATAGCATGGATGTGTAAGTGCTGGAACCTAGGCATGATGGGACTGTGATTGCTGTTAGCAATCACACTCCTATCATGCCAAGTCAGCCAGTACATGCTGAAACCTAGTTAGCTGCCCCCCTTGTGTATTGATGCTGCCAGCAGTATGGGGTCTACACATCACTTACAGCCACCCTGTACCAGCATGTACTGGCTGACCTGGCATGATAGGAGTGTGATTGCTAACAGCAATCACAGCAAGCACAGTCCCATCATGCCTAGGTACCAGCATTTACTGGTTGCCTGGGTATGATAGGAGTGTGATTGCTGTGTGGGCAGTGTGGACACCAGGGCTGGCTTCGGGGTGTGCAACCTGTGATTTATGCCTGTAATTTAGGGGGTTTTAAATATACCTTTTAATGATGTGTTTTTATGTGAATTCCAATTGATCTATACCTGCAAAGCTGGGTTTTTTGTGTTATTCTGTAGATCCATATCTATATATTTCCATACATTATTTATGTATACCTGCAAATACAGTGTTTGTATGTCTTATTCAGTTGATTAATACCTGCAATGCCGTTTCCATGTATTTATTTGATCTATACCTGCAATGCTACGTTTCATATACTATTGTATACCTGCAAATACAGGATTTGTATGTCTGATTCTGTTTATTTGATATATACCGTATTTGCTCGATTATAAGACGACCCCGATTATAAGACGACCCCCCAAAATCAAAATATTAATTTAGGAAAAAAACAAAAAGCCTGAATATAAGACTACCCTATAGGGAAAAAGTTTTACCAGTAAATATTAATTAATGTAAATTATTTTCATGTTTAATAAAAGCTATGATTGAGAAAAATATATTTTTTAAATTTCCTTTTATTTGCCAACCTGCCCCCCCCAGTTATGCCACTCTGCCCCCAGAAATGCTTTATACCCCCCTATTTGCCACTCTGCCCCATGATATGCCTTATACCCCTGTATGCCACTCTGGCATATAGGGGGTTAAAAGGCATATCATGGGGCTGAGTGGCATATAGGGGGGTATAAAGCATTTCTGGAGGTATATAGGCATATCATGGGGCTGAGTGGCATATAGGGGGTTAAAATGCATTTCTGGAGGTCCAGAAATGCATTTTAACCCCCTATATGCCACTCAGCCCCATGATATGCCTTTTAACCCAGCATGTACTGGCTGCCTTGGCTTGATAGGAGTGTGATTGCTGTTAGCAGTTTGATATATATATATATATCAAACTGCTAACAGCAATCACACTCCTATCAAGCCAAGGCAGCCAGTACATGCTGGAACCTGGGGATGATAGCAGTGGGATTACAGCCTCCATATGCCATGCTACAACCCCCACCCCCCTTACACATCCATGCTATCACACACACACTCACACTCATTCACAAACATTTAAATACTCATTCATTCCCTTAATCACACACACTTCACACATACTCAAAAACCCTCCCCCACCCCCTCACCTGAACTGCAGATCTCCCACTCGCAGACTTCTGCAGGGGACCGGCTGTAGCAACTTCTCTGGCCCCGCCCTCAGAGGAGGGAGGGGGGAGATAGAGTTCTGTGAGGACGCTGCAAGCTTCCTGCCCTGCTTCTAACAGAAGAGACGCTGCTCGCGACCGGTAAGCAGCATGGCGCCAGCATTTTTTTGGGGTCTGATTAGAAGACGACCCCGATTATAAGACGAGGGGTATTTTTCAGAGCATTTGCTCTGGAAAAAACCTCGTCTTATAATCGAGCAAATACGGTACATTCAGTGCAGAGATCACAAGTGAATTTCAGTTGATCTATACATGCAAAGCTTGGTTTGTGTGTTAATGTGTTGATCTATACCTGCTATTGGCAACTGGGGCTAATATTAATATATATGGGCAGCAGGGGCATCAATACACAAGGGGCAAAAACACTAAGGGGGGTATAAACGACAATGCAGTGTGAAAAATCCATCCTGATGTAGATGTCTGTGACGTATATTGTGTCCTGCTGTTTGTGTGTTTTTGGTTATCAGTGTAGCCGAGTGGTTTTCGCTTACCGAGTGGTTTTCGCTTACCCGCTCGGCGCCCCTCTCTCTCCTCTGCGAGCCCTCTAGCTCGGTCTCGGTGCAGGCTTGTAATGCTGAGCGCCGGAAGTGACGTCAATTTCCGGCGCTCAGCATTAGAAACCGGCACCGTGGCAGAGCAGGGAGACTCACAGCAGGACTGTCTAACGGTAAGTACAAAGGCGGGGGGGGTAGGGTAGATAATAGGGAGGGAGGGTAGATAATGGCGTCGGCGAAGTTTTAAACCACTTGGGCCGGCCCTGGCTACGTAAGTATTTTATGTAGAATGTTTATGTCTTGTATAACAAGACTTTTGTAACAAGGAATAACAATATTAAAATGCATTCTTATATGCAATTAATGGGAATCTGATGACATTCTTTTAGTCAGTTAAATCCATGCTCTAATCAATTTACCTGACCTGAAAAAAGCATGCATCTCAAGTTTTCTTCACAGATCATAAGAGTAACAGGAATTAAGATGCAGATTGTCACTCACGATATTTACACGGAACTACAAACACGATATATTTAACCTGATTTAATGCTTTACATTTCTACAATTAAGGTACAGCTTTAATTATAGAGCTATAAGTTAAGTGCAGACAGATTAAATAATGAGGGCCACAATATTTAATTTATGATCACAGCATACTCTAAACAAATTATATAAATATTGAATTTGGTTTAACACTTGGAGTTAACCCAAGTATATGTGTTTGCAGAGTTTTCAGATGGGATTTCCATAATTAATGGTGTTGATTAAGTACCATGATTTATAGTAAATCACATCTTCAGTTAAGTTATAGACTTTATAAAAGTGGTCAAGCTTTCCATTTTTTAAATTCATAGCACTTAATTAAAATTAACAGCAGGATATATAGTCTGGATTTCGTTCAGATGATAAAATGCATTTTGTAAATCAGGATCAAAAATAGCCACTAAACGTTACATTTAGATTTGCATTTCCATTAAAAAATCAATTCATAAAGAGACACATACAGGTCAGATAACCTCTATTGCTTCATATAAAAGAAGCTAAGCTTACAAATACAGTAGAAATTTGGTGACAAAACTGGACCAATACAATCTGGACAATTACAATTGTGACTTTCACAGTTTTGAAAGACTCTTGGGCTATGGTTTATTTATCATTAACTAACAGAAATTTGATGTGTTTAACATCCAAATAAAGTCCTGCTCTGAGCACTGGCTAAAAACTTTTCTAGCTATCTGCTGTTCAGGCAGTTTGTCTGCTTATCAACCAAATAGATTAGCACAAATTTAACAAAACATTCTTGCATTCAGTCAATGTCTTTTAGCCTTCATAGAAGAAAATATATAGGGCTGAACCTTATTCTGCCTTATATATATTTTCGTAATGGTCAACATGTTGCTGCAATCAAGTTTAATTAAACCTAGACCCCCGGGACTGTATGTATCACTGTCCATGGAAAAAACTGTAGGACTCTGTGTCATTCGTATACACTGTCAACAACTAGACCTTGCCTTTGTCACAATGTATAGGACAAATGTCTGAGATCATTCCAAATATTTGTAGCCTTTCGCTGGGGAATGGTTGGCCTTGGGGGCAAGGGTTCCTTGGTGGGACCAAGTAACACTACGTTAAGTGACACTGTAGTATTTTCATGGCGGGTTGCACTGTGCGTGTGTGCGCCTCTGAAGACCATCTCAAGCTCTGTGTGAAGTGAGTGAATAATAAGTAATGTGAGTGGTAAAGTGTGTGTATTAGAGTGAATGCGTGTTAGTGTTTGTGTGCTTGAGTGTAAGTATGTTTGTTACCCTTTTGGTTTTATGATGAATGCAAACTCATTTTAGAGTTTATTCTAATACTGTCTATCATTAAATATAAATTCTAATGTGAATAACATGTTTGCACCTTAATACAGTTTAATTATCTGGCTAAAAATAAGTTTTTTTATATGTTACCTACTTTAAAACTGTAATCTTTAAAACATTGATTGACGCACTAAATAGTATGAATGTATCAAATCAGAGTGATTATATTTAGAATATTTATTCTTTGTTGGCTAACACTAACTAACATTTTACTTTTGTGCCGTTTGGTCATGAAAACTATCCTGAATCCACACTATTTGTTAGTAAATGTATATGACATACTGCTCTTGTTCTATGTGAAGCTACACCTTGAGTCATCTTAGTAAATGTACACCACATATGCAAATTATGTTTATTATTGTAAGTAGACATTTACTTGCTGACCTATGTTTAGTTTCACAATAACTGGTGATGCACTTGAAAGCTTATGTTATTTTAAGTATATTTATCTGTATGCTTGATGCTGTGCTGTCATGTAATTACATTGTGTTTTCTGTACTAAATAACACCCTGTTGTACCAAAACATTGGGATTGTTATGTTTTTGGAAATAGACATAATAGCATAGTAATCTGGGTTGAAAAAATACCTAAATCCAACAATTTCAACAAATTCAACCCTTCCACCTATTCCTTCTGCTTTTAAGACAAAAGAAGAAACATTTCTTCTTGACTCCAAAGGCATTCACATTTCTCCTTGGATTGAGAAGCTCTAAAATATTAATATTCTGTTATTCATAGCCTGATATGTTTTGTTTTTCAAAAAAAATACACAGACCCTTTTTAAAGGCATATATTGCATTTGATAGCACCACCTCCCTTGGCAGTGAATTCCATACCCATGTCTATGAAATCTTCGCTCTTCCAGTCTCAGAATAAGAACTCTTGTTCTTTGTACATGTTTGTTAATGTCCAAGTAACTGAAGAGCTCTTTATATTAGCCCTGCACATATTTATACAATGTTATATTATCCACTCCAAGACACCATTTTTCTAGCTTATATAAATGCAACTTTTTAGTCTCTCTTCATAACTAAAATCTTCCAATCCCCTTATTAATTTTGCACACTTTCTAGTTATTATGTCCTGCTTAAGGACTGGTGCACAGAACTGTACTGCATTTTCAAGGTGAGGTCTTACCATTGACTTGAAGAGGCAAGATGATATCCTCCTCCCATGAATAAATATCCTTTTTTATACATCTTAATGGCATTTGCAGCAGCATTGCGCACTGTTACCAAGTCTGTTGTCTTCAATTATTCCTAAATCCTTGGCATAAGTAGATTTTTCCAGAGAGATAACACTTAACTTCTACTTTGCCAACCATGTAACACTCACTTGGTGGGCTTTTTAAAAGCCTACAGTATGTATCCCTGCATTTGTATGGCTAAATTGTAGGCATACAGCAACTTAGGAACAGGCTGTGACCATACAGATGGTCCTCATAAGTCCATCAATCAATAGATACTGCTTGAGCGATGCTGGGGCTCTGATTACCCATGGAGCCACCAGCATAACAAGAAAAATCCGCCGCTTGATCAGGTTCACAGATCCATCCCAACGTATGTGGACAATAGATGCCCTTAGACTTTCAAAGTTGGCCCTTCTAATACCGTATTTGCTTGATTATAAAACAAAGTTTTTTCCAGAGCAAATGCTCGTCTTATAATCGGGGTCGTCATAAAATCAGACCTCAAATAGGTCTGACTATGAGACTAAGATCCAGATCCCCTGCAGCGCTGCAGGGGTCCTGGATCTTCCTGTCTTATGCCCCCCCAACTTACCGGTGCTTCTGAGTCCCCACTTCACCCCATAATATGCCTTTTAACCCCCTAAATGCCAGAGTGGCATATAGGGGTATAAGGCATTTATGGAGGCAGAGTGGCACGTAGGGGGTCAAAATGCATATCATGGGGCACAGTGGCATATAGAGGGTTAAAAGGCATATCATGGGGCACAGTGGCATATAGGGGGTATAAAGCATTTCTGGGGCAGAGTGGCAAGCCTGGGGGCAGATGTGCAGGTTGGAAAATAAAAGGACTTAAGAATATAATATTTTTCTCAATCATAGCTTTTATTAAAACAAAAAGTTGACATAGTTTACATGAATTAACATTTACTTGTAAAACTTTTTTCCTATAGGGTCATCTTATATTCAGGTTTTTTCTTTTTTTCCTAAATTAATATTCAGATTTTGGGGGGGTCGTCTTATAATCGAGCAAATACTATATTAAGTGTTTTGGTGGCGTAGTTGCCAATTTGCTTTTTTTATTATTGTCAAATGAAATCATGTTATGGTCACTATTTCTCAAGTGGTCTCTCCACTTGGACAAGCGCCTCATTGTACCAGATCCGGAAAGGCACCCATTCTGATTGGGGTCTACTAATTGTGACATAAATTTGTCATTTAGCAGGTTAAGAAACTTACCTAACTAAACTTATCTTTAGTGGAATTCCACAAAGGAGCCATTTGAAGCTGGCGCTAATGGCATCTGCTACTAACAACTTATTCCATCATTTTCAGATGTGCAAGGTGTTTGCAAGATATTTTTGGGTAGGAAAAAAATGTGTTTGTTTCATAAAATAAATATGCATGAGTACCACGATTTCAAACATATCCAGTAATATATCACTATTCTTTTTATAATATATAGGCTGCACCTTAAAAACTTCTAGTGAAGAAACTCATTATTTATTTTTGAAATGAAACATCTTCTTAGCATTTGTACCATGGTTCATTTCACATTGCACCCGTAGTTTTTGACAATGATAACTCATGGCCATTTTGCCTACTCCTAAAATGTATATTCCACTTTTTATTAGAGGCAACTGTCATCTTAAATAAAGATATCTTTATAAAGAAAGCCACACAAAAAGAATAGATGGCATGACTGCCCCGTTTAAATACTCCCTGTGATGCCACTTTAAAATTCTGCATTCAGTTTGAAGATCTAAGAGGACTGAGCCGAGGCATTTATTTTCAATAACTACTCCATAATGGTTGCATTTCAGCTTTTTTGACAGTTTGTTGAATAGCAGTAAGTGCCTTTTTGACATATTCTAGGTACTGGTGATGTTGTTATCTCAGATAGATTTGTTACTTACTGTTTCAAGAAAACTATAAAGGACATTTAGGTTATAAACAGTATTACTGATGGCTTTCATTATGTTATAACATCAAAATTGTTTTACCATTAAATACTAACATTTCATAAATTTAATTTGGAGAAAAAATAATTATTCAGACATGTTCTTTTATATAAGTATCAACAACATATAAACAGAATTAACACTCATACTGTATTAAAGAAACTACATTCAAATGAAAATAAACACACATGTGGGTCATGTATCATAGAAGTAAACATACAAGGACAATGAAAGCTATAAGAGTCATGTTTTGCCCCCACAAGGGGTACACTTTTGTTTGAGAGGATGATTAAAGGGCAGGGCTACCCTTTGATGGTTAAAATGATTGTGTACTACATAGTCCTTATGCTGTTAATGTTCTTAAGCACTTATACGTTCTAAACATTTAGATTATATGTTGAAGATTGTGTTTCTTATATAGTATTTTCTCTTTCCCTGAAGTTGTTGATGCTTCCTTTCCATGATTTGACTCTGTTATGTCTTTAGGCAAAGTTGGAAATAAGATAGAGAGTTGAATATATTTTCAATCTCCAGATAAAACTTTACTAAATAAGATGCAGCTTGCATCCATGCCTGTAAGCGCTGCCTATTAAATATCATTGTTAGATAATCAAATTACTGTTATAATAACAAAATAAAGTTTTACATTATTGGATAATGGCTGCTCTTTCTCCAGAAAAAAAAAACATTGTTTGCAGCTATATCAATGGCACAGTCAAAACATTTTATTCATTAATCTGGTTAAACGGATTTGTTTCTGCAGTAAGATGAAAAAAGCAAAAAAAAAAAAGTGATATTTGTATTTCATTGAGGAAAAAGTATAGATAAACATTAGTTTGTAATGTATACCTTGTCACAAAATCAAGGGGCATTTCTGATTACATTATTTTATTAATTGTAAGTTGCATAAAAGCAAGAGAAACAAAATGTTCTGAAAGAAATAATAAACACAAAGATAAAAATGTACTAAAGATTTTGAATGTTATTACATCTGAGTTCTAATTATTTCTTAGTACCTGTGTATTTTATGTAAATACATTGTTAAACCTTATCCCATATAGTTGGCAACTGAGTCACATAATGGTCTACCGCAGGGGCTGAGGTTTCATCAAATATAAAGAAAAGGGTTGGTAAACATAATTGCAGAAGAAGGGAGAGGTTTTGAAAGTTTCATGAGGAATATGTAATGGTGAGATAAGAAGATCCCAGGGGCAGAGACTGGCACAGCTGGACACAGGAGAAAAGCTCCTGAGTAGACCAGCAAATATCGTATATGACAGAACAAAATCAGCAGGCAGAAAACAAGGTCAGGCAAGCCGGGTAAATAGTCAGAGAATCAGATGTCCGTGGAGCCAAATCAGGAATCAAACACTAGGTCAAACAAGCCAGGTGAAAAGTCCATCAAAATAATATTGGAGCAAGATCAACGTATACACCGTCCAAGGGCAACTGGCTAGAAATGGATGGGGTTTAAATAGTGGACTTCCGGGGTCAGCTTAGGTCAAAACCAGCAAGTATGGGCAGCCTCCTGGCTTCAGTGACGTCACAGATGCGATCACACTTTGAGTGCTGCAACGTTCACGTGACCGCGACCCACAAACCATTTGTTTCGTCTCTCAAGCCAGGTAGGAGGCAGCCTGATGACGTGGGACACAGTTGCTGGGCAGGTAAGTCCTTAAAGAATTATATTCATAGTGAACTCTGCCAATGGAAGGAGTTGGGTCAAATCAACTTTGAAGACGAATTGTTCACTAACAGGTGTTATCATAACAAAAGTATCAGTGTTTTCACCTGTTTTATTCACTTCACCTGTCAGTGATCATAATGTTATGGCTGATTGGTGTATATTCTTATAGAACAAGAGACTTGGGTAGCAACAATGGGTAGGTTCAGCATCTGGTGTAAAGTCCTTGACTTGTTTTTTTTTAGATACATCTGATTAATCATTAATAAAATGGGCAAAACAGATGGTACAACAGGACATAATATCACCTGTCTGCCAGTTGATCGAGGGATTATGCACATGCAGCCATGGAGACGCAAAACAATGGGGCATCTGGGAGCTGAAGCTACATGTCATTGGTCCCTGGTGTTGTAGTCCACAAAGAAGATTAGAGGTAACGATAGTCAGATCCAAGGGGTGTCCATCAATAGCGGAGACACTAATAGGTGGAAATACCCTGGAGATAGGTTTTTGTTGTCTCCAGCTCCGGAATCAGGCATGGAAAATGTAGAGACAGAGATATTGTTTCATTCTATGGAGACAGGAACTAGGAAATGATCTCTTGCGTGGTAGTTTTCTGCCTTCTTAGGACAGGATCTGGCAAAATGACCCTTCTGACCACATAGTTCCTCTTCAGGCTGTTTCAGCCAGTGATGGTTTTAGTAGCCCTAGCTGCATGAAATTCTTTAAATGCTGGAGTAGGAACAGGGGGACCAGGAACTATCCAGGGTTGGGGATACAGAAAATAGATTTTTTCAGAACTTTTGGCATTCGTTGTCTGTCTGTCTCTCATCCTGTTGTTGAGCTTGAGAGACATCGACATCCATTTTTCAAATTCTACCTGGTACATCAAGGATCCTTCTCCCAGCTTAAAGAAGCCCAAGACAAGGCCTTGCCGGTCAAAAGGGAGATGAGTACCTAAGCACCTGGCAGCATGTAGAGCTCTACGCAATTCGCGTAGACAACTTCCGCTGCAGCCGGGAGGAGGTGCGACTACCAGCGGGGGTTGTCTGCGTCCATCTCGCAGACCTTCCCCGGCTGTCAGAGATCAGAGTTTCCCGTGATCTCTGACAGCCGGGGAAGGTCTGTGCGATGGACGCAGGCAACCCCCGCCGCTAACCGCACCTCCTCTCGGCTGCAGCGGAAGTTGTCTACGCGAATCGCGTAGAGCTCTGCACGCTGCCCGGACTACGCACCGGGGACTCAGAAGCTCTGGTAAGTTTGGAGAAGGGAGGGGGAGGGAGTGTTAAATGGGGGGCATAAAGCATTTCTGGAGGCAGAGTGCTCTGTGAAATGCCTTTTAACCCCCTTAATGCCACTCTGTCTCCAGAAATGCCTTTTAACCCTCTATACACCACTCTGCCTCCTGAAATGCCTTATACCTCTCTATATGCCACTCTGCCCCATAATATGCCTTTTAACCCCCTAAATGCCAGAGTGGCATATAGGGGTATAAGGCAATTCTGGAGGCAGAGTGGCACATAGGGGGTCAAAAGGCGTATCATGGGGCACAGTGGCATTTAGAGGGTTAAAAGGCATATCATGAGGCACAGTGGCATTTAGAGGGTTAAAAGGCATATCATGGGGCACAGTGGCATATAGGAGGTATAAGGCATTTCTGGGGCAGAGTGGCAAGCCAGAGGGCAGATGTGCATTACTGGGGGGGGGCAGGTTGAAAAAAAGGAAATAAAAACAAAATATTTTTCTCAATCATAGATTTTGGGGGGTTGTCTTATAATCAGGGCCGTCTTATAATCGATCAAATACGGTATTTCCTGGTTTACAAGACATGGTTTAAAATGCATGTAACTGAGTGCTGGCATGATTTTATTCTTACAATCCTTTGCAGGTAAAGATGAAAAGATTAGGGCGAACAATGCCAGATCCCTTTTAACCACTAACCACCCAGAAAGATTACCTTTTATCTCATCTACAATAAACATTGGGCAATAGCTAATGTGTCAGGACATAATCAGTGCCAAACTGAAAAGTAGACTTGTGCATTCAGATTCCTATAAATTTTAATTCAGGGAGAAGTGGACCAAGAAAGAAGACAGAAGAAAGAATACAGAAGACAAGAAGGATACAGAACAAAAACAAGCAAGGCAATTTGATTAAAAAAAACCCTGAGTGGGTTGAGAAGTCGCCATATGTTTGGAATAAAACCGCACTAATTTATCCCATTGCCGGGTGTCTTTTGAGTCTGAATAGAAATAACCCTCCCAAATTTTGTCCAAACTGAAAGAGCAGGAAACAGAATTTGTTGTCCAAAAACGAATGGGTCAAAAAACTCTAGATTATCTAAAAAATAATGTGAGTATGTATATCTATATATCTATATATCTATATCTATATCTATATCTATATCTATATATATATATATATATATATATACTGTTATCCTTTTACTAGTTGTATTACTGTCATTAGACATTAGAACTAGAAATTACTACTCTTGATGATTTAATACCTTTAATTCATCAATATTATAAGCTACCTCTTGAGAGCTAATATGTTGGATTCCTTAAGGACAGCATGTTAACGGTGGCATGCCTCCTGGGATGCCTGCTGAACAAATGTATACATATCGTGGTATAATCAATATACACACTGAGTGACATTTTAACTCTACTTAGAAATGTGTCTTTGTTGTCTTATTCGCCCTATTTCAAGAATATCTTGTTACCATTGTGGAATCATGCTTTATGCACTTTTAAAGTATATTTTTTATTTTTGAAGTATAATTTTGATATTTTCTTTTACATAGCAGTGTTTCGTTTTACTTGTGCCTCCTGCCTCGTTCTCTGCTCTGGTCACCCTTTTTGTGATAAAAAAACAAAACACTACCCATGTCAGTCAAATGCCTTATTGATCTATCTCTGTATATGTTTCGCAAACTGCACTTAACAGATGAAAGCACCCTGCACACAGATATGCAGGTATTTGTAAAATGTAGTTGTCAGATACATCTTTGTATTTATATCTGTTTTCCTGGCTTAATACTGTGCTGTCAATCATTACAAAAAAATACTCCTTTTCTTAAAATATTCAGGGGTACATTAATACACTATCACAATCTTAAAGATCCTCTGTCGCTAATGAGATATCATTTTACATTTGAAGTAATATCAAAAGCATTAGCCGCAACTGTCACTCTGCTAAAATCACAGTCTTTTCACACACAGAAATTTGTCTATACTGACCGGTCATTCACCCTTCATAGTTGTTTTTTCCTTCCAGCTCTTTGAGGTCATCTGAGGGACAGTGTAAAGAAGCTAATGGGTAAAGAAAGGAAAATGCTAGCATGAACTGTTGTTTTGCAGTAAAGTTAGGATTTGCAGTATCTTTAAAATATTGCTCTGTATAAAAGTAATACAGAAAGACATAACCTCAAGTACTGACCCAAGCTCAACCCCAGCTTTTAAAGGTTAAGGCAAAAGATTCTTATTGTCACGCACAGTTGTCTGTTCTTGATCGATAGCATACATATTTCCAGCTTTCCATTTTTTGTTCTAAATTCCTAATATGTTTGTATATGCTATCGTGTTTTATTAACATATCATACAAATTGTAAAGAAAGCTTACCTTGTCTAATATCATTATATGTATTTCTTGAAAACTATATTTCATTCTTAACATTATTCACAAAATATATGTCTGTCATTATAGCTTTGTTTCTGGCCTTAATATTTGCCTTAGGGGTTCTAAGATGCAATAAACTCTGGCATTTGTAGTGTGCAAGCTTCATTTTATGTAGCCTGTAACTCAATAAAACACAAGAATATTGCATGTATATGATTACGGAAACATGTAAAGTTCAGACATGTTAACCTAGGAAGACACTGGAGTGGTGTAATAGTCATACCTGGGAACTTCTACAGGGAAGGGAACTTCCTTTCAAATGTATATATTACTACTAGGGCAAAATCAAAATGAGCGCCTCACTTTTGTACCTCCCATTATTGTAAACTATAAACGGCTAAGTACATCTGTTAGCAGTATAGAAATATACTATGTATACTGTTTGAACTATAACTCCACTGATCACTGCACTTCTTAATAACATAACTGAACATTTACTGACACTTAAAAAAGCAAACAATAAAAAACAATAATTTGTCAGGAATCAATATATTGGCATGGAAAATCAAGTGAATAGTTACTATCAATCAGATATTTGTAGCGTTATTGTAAAACTCTTATTATACAGTACTATATGTGGTTCCTGTATACAGTCATGGATGCATTAAGTTAATACAATCATGCAACATGTAACTGATAAGCATTCCATGTTGGGCTTTTTCTTCTTTGGAAGAATCTATAATGAAATAATTAATTGCATTATCTTTGTAGAATACTTATGATCCATACCACCTGAATACTATAATATTAGTTTTTTTAAAAGTAGACAAGAGATAATTAATTGGTTATCCTTTAAAGTGTATAGAATTACAATGACCATGATGACTCTCCTAGGAGAGCTTGAACATCATTGAATAAAAATAAATGTTTAAGCTTCCCTTTAATTGGATAATCCTTAGGACAAAAAGAAAAAAAAAACATGGTGTTAACATGAAGAGTGAAATTCCATTGATATACAGGTTCTAGCTTTAAATGTATATTGGTGAGTGTGATGAAAGGGCTAGGTATATAGAAACACTTTTTATTAAAAAGATAATTTAAGAATTTCAACATCATACTTAACTCACAACCCGTTTTTTCACTTAATGTATAAGTATTTGTTCAAGAAGGCTGATGATTAGTGGATTTAAATTGGTATTCACAGAAACTATTAAAATATTGATATTCATAATTTTACAGTAATTATACATAATTCCATATCTGCAATTCTCTAGTCAATGATCAATATCCTAAAAAAAAGCTGTACGTATGATCCCAAATAAATAAATAACAATGACATTAAAACTAGCACTCTTGTCTTAATGGACCTGGACTCAGAGACAAAGTTGGAGAGTGTCTGATTTTTTAATTATGAGTGAGAAATATTAATTTGTACTTTCACTAACTGGGTTCAGAGAAGACACTTGTTATAAAACCCAGGAACAAAAGGGAAAGATAATGTGCAAATGCAATGGTATGCCATGCTAGGAAGTCAGTGTATAAATCTTCCATCGTATCTGTAGCCACTGCAATGGAACCCTCCTTGTATGCTTCTAAAAGACTTATCTCCTCAACAGAGTACATGTTGCTATACACATAGGGAAACAGAAATAAACTAATAGTGTAGTGTTATAAGAAGACTCCCTCATCACAAGTACCACACAATGTATTGACTCTACAAAATATGTTACAAGTCTACTTGACTCATCAACCAACTCTTTAGTAAAGACGTTTTAAAAATGCAACCTATTTTAGGTTATAATCTCTTGTTCTAACATTTTTCATCATTTGATATGTACATTGCAGTCCCACCTCTATGCTGATGACACAGTAATCTGTCTCCCTCCCCTAACTCATCTCACAAACACTTTATCCAAAATTGTATCCTAGACAACATCCCAATACTTGATGATTAAGATCTCAAAGACTGAGCTAATGCTCATCCACATGTATCCAATTCCTGATATATTCATCACTGTAGGGAATGCCATTATCTACTCAAAAACAAAAGTTAAATGACAGGATGTTACATTTGATTTCTCACTCTAATCCACCCTTTACATCCAGTCACTCGCCAAATCCTGCCACCTTCATCAATACAATATATACCAAATTGATTTTTCTCACAAACAAGACTGAACAAAAATAGAATTGCATTTGTGATATCATGTCTGAATTATAGCTCTTTAGCAACCGTTCTCCCTTCTCTGTCTTTCAACACTGCAATCCATTTAACATACCTATGTCAAAATGCTACATATCCCATGTCTCTTTATATGCTGCCTCGCTATGCCAGTCCTTGTACTGGCTTCTCCTCTTATGATAAGAATCTATTTTTTATGGTTGCTAATACATCGAATGGTCATACTTAAAAAGCCCTTTAGATGTTTTACTTGCCCTGGGCAATATGCCCTCCAATGATGATTCTTGTAGCAGATCCCTGCCTTAATGTATTTGGTGCCAAAAGGATACATTTATAGAACTGGTACCATTGCTTAAATTAAAGCAATGGTATCTGGTATCTGGTATCTGGCAGTAAATATACTTCTACTGTTAGTAATACAAGAATATTGTTCATAAGGTTCATTATAACAATTTTATTTTAGTTTTGCCACTGGGTGTCACTATTGCATATTTTCTTTTATTGAGAACTAGTATTCTCGTTGGAACGTTGTCTTGGTACTTATTTTTCCCGTCTTGTTGTGTAGACTTAATCATATACATAGGTGTGGTAAACAGTGGATAAACCAGTATGTATTGGACTTATGCAAATGGACCAAAAACATGCCGGACATATTTTTCGTTGGATTCACTGAGAAAGAGAAGTGTTTCTGCGTTTCTTTTTTTCTGTGAATCCATCTTCAATTTTCAAAAGGAATGAGAGGGGGGAGAGGGCATGTTTGTAGGCTCTGTCCTTTTGCGACTGTGCCACGGGAGGCCTAGTTTACGCAAAAGACATGGGGAAAAGTGGACGAGGAGCAACGAACAAGAAGAGGCAAGCAACCAACGCTGCTTAAGAGTAGAGGGACACAGAAGCAGTTGGCGGAGAAGGTAGGAAGACAATGACAGAGATTGAGATTGGGAAATTTAATTAAAATTAAAAGTACATATCTGCAAAAGTTATTGAATAAATGTAATAAAACCAGCATTTCAAAAATATTTTGGTTTGAAAAGTGATGATATGACTGGTGGGAACAAATCTTTATTCTATCAAGATGTGTAAGAGCCTACATCTATGCCAGTTTGAATGTTTACTATTAAAAAGGCAAGGGGGAGGATGCCAACAGATTGACACTATATAACAGATCTGGAAAACATGGTCAAGTGTGAATAACTATGGAAAACTGGAAAAAGGAAGACGAAAACCTCTGTACAGCTTAATTTATTTTTCTTACAGCCTTGTTGATTTGTATTTATACATTGTGCTAATTTACTGACAATTTATTAAGTCACAACGTTTTAATGTAACTGTAAAGGGTTGCTTAGTTAGGGCTATAGATACCCTATGAACCCTTCGTCTGTCCCTCAGGATAGTCTCCGGAATCAGGAGGCTAATAGATGGATCTTTGCCTTAGATCACAAAAGTAGTCTCGACCACCATGATTGTGAAGAACAAATTGAACATTTTATTGTTGTAAAACATAGCCTTATATATCCACAAAATTGCATTTACATTGATAAACAGATACATGTATTCAACCCAACCTTTAATCCCCTTTAGTTACTGAATCTCCCCCTGGCACCAATCCTGTTAATGGGATTACTTTACACAATGGAGTTCCTGCCTATGCTATCTTTGTTTGGCAGCCAGGCTGGAGCCATCTTTGAATAACTTGGGGCCTGTATGACAGGTCACAGTAACCCTAACATATGTCAATTAGTGAATTGAGTAAACACTGATAATGCACACACTGAAAACCCAACGGTCCTGTTTCCTTTGGGGCCACAAACAGCACACCTCTTGTGCTCAAACCTCCCCGTGTTTTCTTTCTGTGGATGAAGAAAGAAAAACAAGAATAGGCAAGAGATTCACAACAAGTCAACAAATTCTATAGACAAGTTTCACAAATGAAACAAGCAATAAAATACTGTACTTAGATTTATATATGTGTTTTACCTTGGAATCCCCTTCAGTGTTATCTATATGACTTGTTCTCCTGGCACCAGTACTAATATGGGGGAGGGGAATATGTCTGTCTGACAGTGCCTGACCTGTGCCCTGCCTCTCTCCTTTCTTACTCTGAAGGATCAATTCTATCTTTTCTTATATTAGGGCGATTTAGTCCTGTTACAGTCTGGATCTATCTATCTGGCAGAGTTTTCCTTGTGCCTTGCCCTGTCTCCGCTACTGTGGCTCAGTCTCCTTCTTTACTCTTTGGGGATCAATTCTTCCTTTTCTAATATTGGGGGGCAGTCATTTAGTTGGATGTGTCTGCCTGGTCAGACTCAGTTTGCATTCCCTCTCAGAGGAACTCATACATATATATTTTGCTAAAATACTAGTTCCTTAATTCCTGCAGAAGATTCAGCTGCCAAAAATTCCAGAAGAATATTTATTCAAATTAAATTCCCCTATTACCCAGGGAGAAATAGTCATAAGTATTGATAAATTAAAAACAAAAAAGTCTCCAGGCCCGGATGGGTTCAGTAATATTTTGTATAAAATATTTAAAAACAATATTAAGGCAGAATTAGCTGAAACCTTTAATGCTTTCGGTCAAGGTCACCAAATTCCGGCAGAACTTCTTCAAGCTAATGTGGTCCCGATCTTGAAACATGATAAAAATGCAGATCAGGTGTCAAATTACCGCCCTATTGCGCTGTTAAATGTTGATATAAAAATCTATGCAGCTGTCCTAGCCGAAAGACTGAAGTTACTTCTTCCTACTCTGATACATCAAGACCAAATTGGTTTCATCCCAGGGAGAAGTGTAGCCAATAACATCAGGAGGTTAATAGATCTGTTTGACTCTGCTCAAAAGAAAAGATTGCCCCTATTGGCCCTTTCTCTAGACGCCGAAAAGGCCTTTGACAGGGTTAATTGGGACTTTCTAAGGGCCACATTAGAAAAGTTTGGTTTCAGAGAGACAATAATAAACTACATTATGGCATTGTATTCAACTCCCTCTGCAAGAGTAGTGGGAAATGGCTTTGGATCAGACTGGTTTACTTTGTCAAACGGCACGAGACAAGGATGCCCTTTATCACCTCTTTTATATGTTCTATCGCTAGAGCCCCTAGCAGCGATGATTCGACATAATGATAATATCCAAGGCTTTAGAACTTCGCGACAACATATAAAAATCAATCTATACGCCGATGACATTATTCTTTCCCTTACAGACCCGGCTAATTCTATAGATGAATTAATGAGAGTCATCAATTATTACTCCAAGGTATCAGGATATAAATTAAACCAAGATAAATCTATAATCCTTGGAGTAAATGTTGACATACATACAAAGACTAAAATTATTAAAAACTATGGCTTCCAATGGGCATCAAATTCTATAGATTATTTTACCCCTATTAAAACAAACGAATAAAAACCTTAAGGAATGGAAATACCTAGAATTTTCATGGCTGGGCAGAATAAACATTATAAAATCGTATATACTTCCCAAATGGGTTTATTTGATGAGATTAATCCCAATCATAATACCAGATAGCTGGTTAAACATGATACAATCTTCATTTAATAATTTTATTTGGCTTGGAAAAAAACCGAGACTATCACTAAAATTGCTATCAATTAAACCCCACCAGGGCGGATTGGGTGTACCAAATATAAAAGATTACTCAAGAGCCTCTTTATTATCTCAGGCCATACTTACACAACTGAAAGGGTCCGAAAGTGAAGGATGGTACGGACTGGAGCTCGACCTTTTGGGTGAGACTACTCTCCTGCACCTCTTTTGGCCAATACAATGCTATAGGAAACGACATATAAATAGTTTTATACTCTCAGATATTCTTAAAGTATGGGAAAGTTTTAAGAAAAATATAGGAATCAAAAACCATTTGTTACCTTCTCTTTCTTTATCAATCTGTTCAAACTTAGTAGACAGTCTTAATTTAAATACTTGGCAAAGACATGGTATTCAGACTATCGGTGACATGTGTGACACAAGAAATATCAAAACGTTTGAAGCTCTAACTCAGTCATACATGATTCCTAAAAAAGAGCTGTTTACGTATTTAAGACTAAAGGGCTTCTTACTAAAATACAAAAATAACAACATGTCTGAATCAATCAAAAAATTAGAACAAATGTTAGGCGTACAATTACAAAAAATTTCGGTGTCATCAGCTATGACTTTGCTGACCTTAAACAAACATAATTCGACACATCCAGCACTGGAGAAATGGAATGAGGACCTAATGTCAGCATTCACTAGGGAAGACTGGAATAGTTCACTGAAAACAGTTCAAGAATCTGTTCACTGTCTCAACTTAGTGGAGCTGCATTATAAAATATTAAATCGATGGTACTTAGTCCCCACTAGAATAGCTAAAATGTATCCGCAAGCTTCAGAGAGGTGCTGGAGATGTGAGGCTGATCAAGGTAACTTTACTCATATCTGGTGGTCCTGTCACAAATTACTAAGTTTTTGGCAAGAAATCACCACACAACTTAGAGAAATAGTGGGAGTGAATTTGGATCTCGAACCTGCAAAGTTCCTGCTACACCTAAATTTTCCTCTCATGACAAAAGAACAAAAAGCAATAACTGTCCATTTATTGGTTGCAGCTAAACTAAGCATAGCAAGGTATTGGAAATCTAAAATTGCCCCATCCTGGCTCTCGGTCCGGATTCAATTGATTTACCAACTTAAAATGGAATCTGGAATCAAATATTGCAAAAGATCAGCTAAACCAATAAATTGGCATAATTGGATAAATAAGTTTTCTCCTTTAGGGAGTAGAAGAAAGTGGAAAACCCCTTTTTCCCTGCATACCAATCTCATTAACAGATCTAGGGACCAGTACTGGAGGAGCACTGTCTTTTAACCTACCTGAACCATTTGTCTGTTCACTGTTTTTGTATGTCTTTCCGGTTATCTCCAATTTACAGTTTGTCTATAGATGTGAATAATCTGAAATATACTCTGCAAGCATCTAGAATATTTTATATAATTAATGTTTATTTGTTTGTTTGTAACATCATTTGTAACCCAATAAAAAAAAAAAAAAAAATACTAGTTCCTTGCAAGTGCATGTGAGGGAATACATTTTTAAAATTAAATGACAACATATATTTTCTAGCCTGCAACTCACAAAAAATAAGTCTATTAGCTCCATTAATGTCAATGGAAGATGTCGACCATTTGAGACTGCTCATGCACATAAACATATAAAACAATTTTAGGAGACAAAAATATACCTTATATAAATAACCTGTGTCTCATCACTATCCTCAGTTTGACTTTGGGATAAAAGTAAAATATGAAAAAACCTTGATGAGTACCTATGCCCCTGTCTCCTGTCCATTGGCTTGAGATGGGTTAAAATGCTAAAAGAAAACTTTGGCGAGGCACTTCACCTATCCAGTGTCTATCCCTCTGCTATCCTTACACTGTGGGAAAATTGAGGTAGTGTTTAAACTACACCAACGCTGTTGGTAAAAAAAATTTAAGCCACCGGTCCTCATTTTCATAGAACAAAAATGGCAGCAGATAGTAAAGTGGCCTTTGAATGCATGACATATTCTCGTGCACCAGTGGCCCCAAATTTTGCATCCTCTGCCTCACTTTAATAGAGTCGATAGTGTTCAAGGAATTTTAGTCCGTAGGTTAATAAGGGATCACAGAAAGTGACTCTAGTGTATATTCAAGTATGAATAGGGTTCTTTCACACACAAGATAATGTATTTTAAAAGTAGGGGTGCAATGTTTGGAATAAGCAACCTTCCTTTCCAAATCTCAGAAGCAAAGTAACTCTCAAGAATGATACTGTTAACATCACAAGTCCATCCTATATTAGGAACTAGACTTGTTCATTGGGAAGCAGACTAAGAAAGAAGACAGAAGAACAAGAAGAGACAAGGCGACAGGGGCATGGAAGTGGTTTGCAGGCAAGTGAGAGTGTAAGAAAGGGTGAAAGAGCATTATAGAATCAATGAGGGTGAGTGACAACAAATTTAGTTTCCAAATGTAAAAAGCCCTCAAAATGTTATCCGAACCCAAAGCGTAGGACACGAATGTTGTCTGAAAACGAATGAGCCAGAAAATAAAAATTAAAAATTAGTCCGAAACATTTTTGGTCCATTTGCACCAGTCTCTTTTGTGCCAGCCACAATATTTTACATGGGTAAAAGACCTCTTTATGAGGAAGTTAGCAAACTTATTGAAGCAATTTTTGAATATAAAGGGGAGGATTCATTTAATCACTATAATGTCACTGTTTTTAATAATAATTAAAGCTGTTATGAACGAACATACAAAGAAAGAACCTGATACAGGGGACCTCTAATACTTTGAAGTATCTGCAGTGCTATGTACTTGAATACATTGGCTAATAATCCACTTATTATTAAATACTCACTTTTACTTAGACGCCACTAAAAGTTCCATTTTAACAGCATTTTTTTTCTTTTGGTTTAGTTTTGATATTTAAAATTTAATTTTACTTACTTTATAATTAATACTTCCAAAGAGGGCTCTGAGAGGGTAAGGTCAGGAAAGTTTATTCACTAACATCACATGTTTATTTGAGGCATTTGTTCAATGTATAACTTCATAAAAATAATCAGAAATTAGCATCAGAAAATATTTACGACAAACAATATCAATTCATATATATAGTGCTAATTGTATATATACCTTTTTATTTACTGAGTGTTAACCTGATTTCCTTACCTTGTTACAGTTTATCGTTTAATAAAAGATACATAAAATCAGAGTTGTCATATAATGAGTAGAGTAGTCTAAAGATTGGGGTAACAAAAGGTATGTATACATAAGGAATGGAGGTCTCTGCCCCGTGCAGCTTATGGTCTCAGTAAGTATCTGTTATTTGCTTTGTCAGGGCATTTGAGCTGTCCGAAAATGTCCTCTTATATTTTAATATTTTGAACATTTTTCTTTTGTTCTATTCTGGGTAGTAGAATATAATTTGAACTTAATTAGAGAGATTTTGTGTCAGTAATAGGTGAACTCATGACATGCATAACTTTCTTACAGTTTCTTCAAAAAAAAAATCAGAAATAGTATCTAGTATCTACCCTGAGTAGCAATAATTAATGACTCATGAACTTTTAACAGAAAAGAAAAATCTTTCTATATTTTTGAAGAACTTTAAAGAACAATGAGTAAGTACTGAAATATAACTTGTAACTATACATATAGCCATATCAGGTGTGGGGTGACCAGATTGGGTTCAGCAGTGTGCAGCCACCAGCTGGATATGCCTGGCAGTACACAGCGTGACTATTAAAACCTAACGCCCAGCTACACATATCCTGCTGGTGCCAGCACTTACGTCATATGGTGGCCTTAGAGCCATCCTTAGTCCGGCCCTGAGCTATGCTGTCCTACCATGCACCTACCATGAGCAAAGCACAGGACGGGTTGAAGGTAAGAGTGTTTGTGGTTATGCATGGGGAATGGTAGTGGTGCCAACATACCCAAATTATGTATATATGTATATAACTCTTTACGTGCTTTTTTCTATACATTTTTCTTCATGAGTAAAAACATTCTATTCATAAATGGTGTCCTATATGGGAAATTTACACCAATGATATTTTTTCTTCTGATAAAATATGTAACGTAATATCGAATGGAATCAAGTGAGGACTGAGATATATCAACGCTCACTTGATACTATTTTATACGTCATTACATATTTTATTCCTCAAAAAAATGTTCACTGCTGTTTATTTCACATGTATCAATGCACCTTGGATGCTTCCTTTACAAAGCTAGGCATAAACTAATCAACTTTCTATAAACACAGCTAGGCTTTTGTAGAAAAAGCGATTCAGGAGCAAAGACCACTCTCGAAAGGAACAGTCAACGGGTTGCTATGATGATAAATGTGCACCAGAAAACATGAATTTATAGCTTTTTTGCTCAGTAAAACATCTATCCAGTGTTGTCTCTTCCAGTGGGACTTTAGATCTAGTGGGATGTTAGATTGTAAGCTTGTTTGAGCAGGGCCCTCCTCACCTGTTGGTTTTGTAAGTTAAATTGTTATCTAATAACTTGTTAATCTAATGTTATCTACTACCTGTTATGGCCTGTCTATCCATTATATATACTATGGAATATGATGGTAATATATAGAACAATAAATAATAATAATAATGTTAATGGACTGTGTTATGTCATACCCCATGTGCAAAGTTGTGTATTGCCAAAAGTAAGGCTTCACTGTTTGGCATTATTGACAACATACAACTTCTATATAAGATGTCCGATGCTATTTGTGGCATCTGTAATAATTTGGTTATGTCAAATGTAAAGTAGCTGCAGTGCTTTGAGCTCAGGAGGCTTATATTTATGTATATTTTTCAAATGCCTTAAACAAAAAAGGGATTAGTTAAAACACTGAAAAAGGGTAAAAATAATTAAGGGCTAACCAATCTGTTAAAAAAAAAAAAACAATGAGGAAAAATTTATTACATTTGATTTAACTTTTGTACTAATGCTGTCATTCAAGCATTAAACAGAATAAAAGAAAAATAAAAAATCAACTAAGCTGCTTTAACTCTGAATTTAAGCACAGAACAAAGTTATAAACGTAGTTGATGCATTTAGCTGTTGAAGAAAGGGACAAATATGCATATCGAACATTATAATGCATCATTAAAGAACAATTAAGACTACCATGGATGGAAAAGTTTATGATACTGAAGAAATTAATTTTGGACTCTTCAGATGACTGCTCACATGGAAACTCAGATAAATGCCTATTATGTCACTCTAACCTTGGCTAACACAAGACTATACAGAATTGTTTTGAAATAAATCATCTTGACAAAAACACATAGGTCGTATCTGGGCCTATTTTTTTCTAAATACAAATAAAAAAAGTTACTCATTATGGACCTTTGGTATTGATGCTGAATCTTATAAATGTTGTTACATTTTGAGAATTGTATTGAAAATGTATTGCATTGAAATGTATTACGATTTGTTTCATTCAAAATAGTAATGAAAGTTAAAAATAAAAAAATGTGTTCCGCCCATGGTCCATTCAGTGTCCTTTATAAATTACTATATAACACAGCTTTATTACATGCACGTACATTAACATTATTTATTTTTTAGTTTGTTTGGAAATTCTGATCTGTCAGTCATCTTCATTTGTAAAATAAGGTTGCAAATGTTTCATATTACCAGTTTGCCTTTCAGACTCAGCGAGCCAGAGTTAAATTATCCTTAATCTAACACAGCATGTTCAAGCAAAGATATATGCAAGTTGTGGTCTGTTAGTGGTTCCCAGAGGGCTGGTTGTGGAATTACCACTCTAGTTGGCTACTGCTTGTGCATTAATGATACCATTTTTCCCCAACCTCCAATTAACTAGCTTATATATACATGACATCGGAAAGGATTTTTATCTCATTTCAAATCATCTGCTCCTGATAGCTACATGAATATACCACACAGGGGGCTTAGCACTTTAAATAAAGGAGCTTTACTCATATTAATGTGTGTATGTGTGTACACATTATATATATATATATATATAGTATATATGATGTATGTCTAATGTGTACGCATGTATATATATGTCCTGATGAAAGTCTGTAATAAACAAGACTGAAACGTTGACTTAAAAACCGAAGTTGTTTGTGTGGTCATTTGCAAAGTCCCTGGAGTGCCGGTAATTATTTTTGGACTGTATATATATATATATATATATATATATATATTTATATATGTATATATATACAGTGAAGGAAAAATTATTTGATCCCCTGCTGATTTTGTACGTTTGCCCACTGACAAATACATGATAATTATAATTTTAATGGTAGGTTGATTTGAACTGTGAGAGACAGAATAACAACACAAAAAAAACAAGAATAACACATTTCAAATAAGTTATAAATTGATTTACATTTTACTCAGTGAAATAAGTATTTGACCCCTTTGACCCCTTTGCAAAACATGACTTGATACTTGGTGGCAAAACCTTTGTTGGCAATCACTCATTACCTATACACACGATCGGCATCTAATCATTCCATTCACTCATTGCCTATACACAATCCAATCATTCCATTCATTCATTGCAGACAGAGTATTTAGTATAAACGGTGGTTTTTAAATCAAGCCCACATCATCGATAACGGGGCTATTCTGTCTAACATAGCTAAACCCACTGATAGCCCCCACTGATAGAACGTGGGAAGTAGACGGGGGGTCAACGGATTGGCACTTCGTTTTTAAGTACACGGAGTTTTCTGCACCTGATTATATACTTACCATGAGGTGAATGGCTATATTCCCGACACGGAGGGTCATCGGCCAAATAAAAACACTTATTCGATATAACAGGGGATCAATCGGATTAGCGAACTACCATATATTCACGAGAGTGAATAAACCAATAAAAAAAATTTCTTACCTTTCATTTCGGAGAGTTTGTGGAAGATCTGAGAATCGAGCAATAAACGTAATGACGATGACGGACGTGCTGACGTCAGACGCGGGCGGATTAAGATGGCGCCCGATAAGATTTAAAAGGACCACATATTAACATGAAAGATACTCCTGATGAAGCCACAAGGACGGCGAAACGCGTTGAGGATTTGATAGAGCTCTTTTTAAGTACTTTTATTGGACTTTTATATTTACCTGTTAAAACATCCCTTTGTGGATGATTGTTAACAAGTTTTTATTTTGGCTTGTAGCCTTAAATAAATAGCATATTTTATCCCACTACATTGTGGATTTATATTCATTACAACACTGAGTGCAGCTCCATACCAGCAGACCACTGGAATCCAGCAGATACAGAATTTTTTCTTCCTTTTTATGCCTCTTCCTTTTCCAAAAAGGTTGCTGCATAGGAAGATAAGAAGTAGTAGTAGAAATGGACGCCTGGATGCAAAAAATGTTCTTGGTGCCTCCCAGGTGGGTGTGGCAATATTTTTGAACTCCTCTTCTATGGGCCTCCTGACTTTGCCATGTTATATGTCACTCACTTCCCACAGTGCCAGCTTTGCCCCCAAACAGCTCATCAGTGCTATCTTTATCTCCAATCAGCTTATCAGTGCCATCTTTGCCTCCAAACTGCTTGTCAGTGCCATTTTGGGCCCAAACAGGTCATCAGTGACATCTTTGGCCCCAAACAGCATTACATTGTGTCGGTGACATCCAGTGCTCTGACTTTAAAGAAGCCACTGCACAAGAGGGGTAAATCTGTAGCTAGCTCTTTTTATGCCCGAGGCAAGAACAGAAAATTGTGCCCCCACTATAGCTATACAGAGATCAATTGAAGGAATGTAGATAGATAAATAACAAGGACATTCATGATAAATTTCCACAAACCCAGTGATGTATTCAGATTTTGACACTGAGGGTGGTACAACATAACTCCCATTAATATATACTGAGTCTGACAGTGGTACAGTATATAACTCCCATCAATATAAATACTGAGCCTGACAGTGGTATACCACAACTTCCATCATCATAACAGTATGACTCTTATCATTATATAGATACAAAAGTAAAAAAAAAAGTAAAAAAAAAAATATAATAATAATAAAAATACAAAAAATGTAAATAATTTAAAAAAAGATTGCTGTGATAGCCGGTTTGAGGTGCAGGGGACTGCCTCACACCCGAGGCAGTCCTTGGGAACCACATTGGGACTTCCACATTGGAAGTCTTGCACCATGACTTTTCAATTTCCCTAAAGTATGTGTGGTTTCTTGTTAATATGATAAGTTATGGTAAGTAAATAAGCAATTTCACTATTTGTTTAATCTTAAATAAAATTGTATTTTATGTGATCGCCACCATCCCACATAGGCTATCTATGAGACTGAATCAATATTTGGGCCTTTTTAATATATACAGAAAATCAATATTTAATATAAGATCAATCACCCTTAAATAATACAAAACACAATACATTTATTCCCCAGCTCTTCCATAATTACAACTGTATTAAAGGTTACTAAAGACTTTTAAACTTTTAATGACATATATAATAAACATGGAGGGCACCAATAAAATATAAAATTAGGAAACATTTTGACTTTGCAAACACTACATGCACTGGAGTTGTTTCAGTAACATATTTGGTAGTTTTCTGTACTTCAAGGTTGCATAAATTTGCAGTAATACGAACAATTATTATTTGACAGCAGAATGAAATAAACATTCAAACTAACCTTGCCACTAGATTTTTAGATTTGCTTCATTAATGCCACTTTAAGTACTTCAACATAAAAAGTTTATTTTCACAGTGTTTTTGCAATTTCCATGGATATCTAACTTTCCACAAACCATAAGATTAATGTCTGCATTTAAAAAGTCACTTTGAGAAATATAAATCTTTTTGTTGATTGAATGCGTCTGAATTTCATTTATTAGTATACCAAATGTCCTTGATTCACTCATTTTAACATACGTAGAACACTGAAGATGAATAATTCACTTTACTTAAGAGCTGTCTGGGTATATCTCACAATTATTAATTGTTTATCAGAAATTAGTACCTTAATCGTTGTAGAAGGAAGTTCTTTAGACCATCCATATACTAGTTAAATATAATAATTTTCACATAGGAAAATTTTTATTTATTAGCAAGGGAATCATTTTCAAGGTAAAAGAAATTAAGCAAATGCCTGTGCTTCATTATCATCCATTCATTTCCAAGTTCTTTACAAAACATAACTTCGGTGTAATTAATCAGAGGGAATTTCAATTGAAAACATATAAGGAGGGTTTACTTATATTTTTATCCACTTCAGTTGCTTGTTTGTTCTTGTCATATTTTTTTAAAACATTTTAGGATAAATAGGTAAAAAAAATTATTCTTAAAACTCTTACTATACGTAAATGATTTCCTGGTGATTTCTTTTTCATTTATCTTTTGTGTGACTATTTCTGTTGGTAACTTTAACTATTAAAAGAGAACAATTTCTTAATTACTATTATCAGATTAAAAATTGCTTTTCAAAAATGTTGTGCTGTTAAACAGCTTTAAACAGTTCTTGTTTTTACGTTATGTTTTTAGGCAGCTACATATTAGCCATTTGTATTTGCTGTAGCTCTGCTGTCTTAGCCCAATCTACTAGGCAAACACCTTGATGCCTTACCACACTGCCTGTAATAAACAATAGAATGACTCCGTCCTAATCACCCTGACTATCTGACTAATGAAAGTCTTTTGAGAAGTAGACTTCATTGTACAAGCAGAGCTTCATTAGCATTGCCATAAAGAATAGTTCAGTTTAGTCTTTCAGTAGGAAAAATAATTTAAAATATCATGATGGTAGCCTTCATATCGGCACATAAAGGAAGTTAATTGGAGCCAAATAAAACAATATTCAGAATACTGATTCCAATTGCTTTCATGAAGAAATTCACAAGAAATGCTCGACCCCACAAGAGAAGATATTATCAGGAATGGAAATCATAGTCAACTAGCCATATTTACATATATATATATATATATATATATATATATATATATATATATATATATGTATATACACACTTACATAAATAATTATTCCATGTATATACATGTGCTACAACTTGGTATAAGAAATATGTTATGTTCAATATTAATACCTATTAACAGTATAGATAGAAGATCCAGCTCCACAAATAAATGTTTAAAAATGCAAAATTTAATTAGACCAGTTAAAACATGATAGACAAAAAAAGAGAAAAAAAGAGATGTGCTCAACCTTACGGTTCTTAATCATTAATACCTATTAGATATGAAGCAGAAATGCATTTTCAGTGCATGCTGAATTAAAAGATTGAGATGCTTAAAGTGACCAAATAAAAAATAAAAATGTTATCCCTTTTGAGTTTTCAAAAATCTTAGAACAAAAAATAACAAGACACATAGCAGTAATAAGACAGAAACTCTTGCCATACATATTGTCAGGGTCCACTTTTCACTGCCTGAACCATGGCTTTTTCATACATGTGGTATATCAATCTGCTACCACTAGTGGCCACCCTCCGCCCTCTGGAGCACTCAGAACTCAATTACCAGGATCAGATGTACCTTATTACCTGAGTTGAGCCCTAATCATTACATCCAGCTGCGCCTTGTTTCCGAGATTGAATCCTGGCTACTTCATTCAGCTCTGCCTTTGTCAGGGCCTTTGTATTGAAGTCTGTGGACCATTCTGCTTTGGCTCTGCACCTGTACTGTTCCTGGTTACCTGCTTTTTGTCATTATCAAGTGGACTCCCTGCTTTGTGTCCTTATCAAGTGGACTCCATCCTTTGTGTCCTTATCAAGGGGACTCCGTGCCTTTCGTACCCTTCCAAGTGGGCTTCGTGCCTTTCGTACCCTTCCAAGTGGGCTCCCTGCCTTTTGTGCCCTTCCAAGTGGGCTCCCTGCCAAAAGACTTATTACCGGTATTTATTTATCCTGCCATACGTCCGGTTTCTTGCTAACAGACTGTATAACTGTCATAATACATACAATACATTGCATTACCTAGATTTCTGCTTGTGGTGTCTTTGTTTGTGTAATCATGCATCGTTGGTTACAGACCGAACCCCAAGTATCCCCTGCACATGGGCTCCTACCCAACCTGATTACCCGAGTCCTGACACATATGAAAGTTTGATGCTTCTGTATGTGAGTACAAAATAAATCACCATGTGCCATCATGTATGCAGACCCATTGTAAAATGAACTCAATTCTGGTAGGATGAAATTCTCTAAAGATGAAGAATAGTAACTGTTGTGTTTTCTGTGGTTCTTGCAGAATAATTAATGCTGACACTCACTTCAGATGAACAGGTTTACTTTTCATAAGTGTCACGAACCGGGTAAGCAAGTTGGGTAGGAGCCCAGTCGCAGGGGATACTTGGGGTTCTGTCTGTACCCCACGATGCCTCATAGCTGAGGGAAGATACAGACAGGTGCAAAGAAAGACACCACAGGCAGGATACTAGGATATAGGCTATATTGAGGAAACTGGCAGGACAAGTAAGTACAGGTAATAAGTCTCTTTGGCAGGAAACCTACTGGCAGGGCACAATGCAGGAAGCCCACTGGCAGGGCACACGGCAGGAACAATACAAGGTCAGAGCAAAGCAGTCCTCACACGTTAATGCAAAGGCCCTAACTGAAGGACAGGTTTATAAAGGCCATATTAATCCAGGTAACAAGGCCCAGCTGCTTGCAATAACGAGGTCTGGGTGCTCCAGAGAGAGAAGGGTGGCCACTAGTGGTTGTAGGAAAACATGTGAGTGAATAATTAGTGCATAGTCCTGGCAGGCAGAGTAGATCCTGACAGTACTCCCTCCTCATGGAGCAGCCTCTGGGTGCTCCTGGGACTGTAGACAGGCAGTATCGAAACCTGTGGTAAAAACTTTTAGCCCTAGAACCTAAAGCTTTTTCAAATACGTGCAGGTCCACTTGACGTACAATAGTCCGATTGGAAGCCACCACACAATCTGGTGGCAGAGCATCTTTTGTGTTAGACTGGGCTTTATCTATACCAGATAGTGGATGAATACCAGAGATACTTTCGGTAAACACTTTTTCTATCCCAACTGTAGTTGCGTGAGAGGTTAAGAAGGTGCCAAGTACACAAAGTTCAACTGATTGGTGTTGGGTATTACCAGGACTGTACTGGGTTGAGGCTGGAGTGGAGGAAGGCTTAACAGACCTCTGGTCACTGAGACGTTGCTCATGTCATTTGAGATCGGTTCTGTCGATGACTGTCCCATCAGATGCTATAACATGACCTGGGGCCCCTAGAGAGTGCTTTGCAGTTTGGGGTCAGGGAATCCCCTGCTTATTAAAGCAACACAGTCCTTTAATATACACATATCCCTACAGTAACCTCATCCAGGGCCATCCAAACAGCAGGACCATCCAAACTGCAAACCCTCATCAAGGGCCATCCATCTACTTGTGCGCTGGGGAAATGATGTCCAGGTGCAAATTACAAGTAATTAATTAGTTGTATAATTCTTTACAGAATGCGCTGCTAGGGCAACAGCCATCATCCTATGGAGGTAAATGGGAAGGCCAAGGTGGACCAGGCAGTGGAGTAAGTATTGTAGCAGGTTGTAGCAGTAACAGTTTATAACAGGACCTATCATATGTGGTAAGAATCAGACTGTGGTAGTACCATTGACAGATTGTATCAAGAATACCATAATGAATCAATAATGAGTCAGACAGTCCAACAAGAATTCTACATTAAGGATAATACAACCAGTGATTTTTGGGTGAATGATTGGGACAGTAAAATTAAGTATCTTTCATATCCAAAGAATGTACCAATGATTACCGAAGATGTAGGAAAAAGTAGCTGCTTGTAACTACATTAAATAGTTATGATGAGTACCACAGAGTCATTTATTCCTATCCATTCACATGTCATACTTAGTAGAACTTCAAACTTATACACACAATAACATTGTCAGAATATTGAGAAGTAACAAAGAAAAAGATTTCTCATACTTTACTTATTACTAAGGAAATTTTCCATACATGAATGATTTAAAAATCTGTAGCTATCTCCAGGATATTATGCTGATATTTTTTTTAAAGAATTTTGTACATGAAATACATTTTTTAGTTTTAAAAGTAAATGCTAGTGCTTGCTTTGGTGGCCAAAATAATAAGTGATAAACATGTACATACATAGAGATCCAGAATCGGATGTGATATTAAAAGCATACACTGGAATTGGGTAGAGCATTGAAAATTTACTAGACTAGACAAATTGCAAATTTACCAAATTTTAGTACATTTGGTGATTCATGTGAAGCCCCGAAAATTAGGCTAGATCCCTACAATCGAATAAAAACAAAGCAAAAAACACAGAATTTTCAGCCATAGTTTGTGGGTCCAAATTCACGCACACACTCTCACATTCTTGTTCTCTCTCTCAAACTTTCTAAATCATTCCCTACCTTCTCTGCAGACAACTTCCCCTTCTGCATATTCTTTCACATCTTCTTCATCTTCTATCTTCAATCCTTAACCTGCTCTCTTCTTTCTTCGTGTGCATCTCCATAGACATAACACGGCAGGAACTTCCACCAAAATTGCAGCGCTGCAGGTGACTTCCTCCTCGATCTCCCAATTGAGAAAGGGGACAAAAACGATATTACCCTCCAATAGCGCTTTCTGATTAGAGGACCAGGGATTGAGCGTAACTGCATGTCGCCATTTGGGCAAAAGTTCCTGCCTGGATATGTCTGGGGAGATGCGGACATAGAAAGAAGATAGCAGATTAAGATTAAGGATTGAAGATTGATACAATAGAGAAGGGAGAAAATGAAGAAGATGCAGAAGCTTTAGCGGTCGGCAGAAGTGGAAATGTTAGGGAAAGCAGAGAAGGTAGGGAAACCGTTAGAGAGCATGAGTGTTATGCGTGGCCCAGGATAGCACTGGTGGATTAACCCACGCTGCAGAGACGGTAGTCCTGTTCAACGCCACACCCAAGACTATCAACTCAGGCAGAAGATATGGATCATATAGAGCTTTTATAGGCTGTGATGACTTTGTAGTACTAATTACTATGTTCATTTGTATGTGCATGACCTGTCCCATTTTAAAGATGGCTATACTAATCAAAGTTGAAATAATCTTGAAATATAAGAGGCTTAACTGCTTCTGAGAAAAGCTTGTGGCTCTGCTTCTATTTAAAATCTTCCAAATCTCACATTACATTTATACAGGAGACACATTTTGAAGAAGGCAAATCCCCAAAATTCTCACATAGATTATTTCCACAAATGTTTTTCTCAAGCTATTTTTCATATTGTTGGACAGATGGAAGGATGGGGATGGTAGATTTTATTCTTGAAAGGTTCCATAAACCCACATACTGTCACCCTAGCTACAATAAATGCTCCTAATATCAATCAACATTTGCTTATAATATCAACACTAAAATATCTACAAAGCTTATAGACGGATCTGTTATGCTGGGGGGGGACTGGATTTTGGATCCTAAACTAGAAACCTCTACAGGTCCCTCCCATATATCATATGATTACCTTAATAGGTAAGGAGAACCCTTATTGCCACTCGTCTCCAGCACCCAACCACAAAAGATTACACTTACTTTTCCCTACCTCACCAGAAATACTCCCGTATCTTTCACATAGACACCTAAACCTTTTGCACAACTGAAGTATTGGCATATCTACATGAAGTGACCATGCACCTTTACATGCCACTATTCGACTTCCTAACATTGTTCGGGGCCCATGGATGTGCCGCTTTAAGGAGTCACCACGACATCCCCTTACATATAACTGAGGTGACAGCATTTTTATAGTTTCAAAACCGACTACATGGAAAGCATACAATGAGTGTAATGAAAGCCATCTGATACAATTGGGCTCTAGACTTAAAAAAGAGAAAGTGGAAAGGTTTGCTAAGCTTGCCACACTGATAGCAGGAATGGAATTGCAACATAAAGCATCCCTAGCAGTTTTCAGTCCTTAGTGAACATGTGTTCCCAATTAGTAAAAGTATCAAATAATTGACTAAGTAGACTTTATCAATTCTCCTACAGGGTTTTTTTTATGAATTTCATAACAAGCCGGGACGTATGCTTGCAAAACACTCCCAGACTGTTATACCCTATATTAGAGATAAACACAAAAAAACTCTGTCAAATATCAGAGGACATGCTTCCAACAATATTGCTCTTAGTTGTACATTTGCACACCCCAGTTCACCCCCTTCACAAGTATAGACACCTTATCTTACCTTATACTTGATTTAAACACTATCAATCTCTGTCCTTTAAGTATCTTTTAAGAGTTGCTTACAACTGATCACCTCATTTATATGGGACAAGAAACAACCCTAGATCATCACGTGATCTCCATACTAGACTAAGTACTAGACTAAGCGTTGGGGAGGTATGAGGCTTTCTGATTTAGCAAAACACTAAGCGAACACACACCTTCGGAGAACTGCACACTGGTCTAACCCATTGCCAAAAAAGTTGGGTTATGATGAAACTTTTAGCTTGGATCTAAGACCACACCAGACCCTCACTGACTCATCCTCATCCTATGGCAGACCAGAGCCTTAAAACTTGGATCAAATTAAGATGAGGTAGAGTCCTCATTTCCCAGTCGATTGTTACTTTTTTATCTAACTTACCTTTGTCTACCTTGGTCTAACTCATATTCTTTCAGATGGTATGGTTAAACCTATATGTGAGCTCTCTCACACTGCCTCTTAACCATTTGGACAACAATTCTTCTACCATTGACTAAAACCTTTCTTAAGCTCTCTACTACACCACTATACAATACCTGACATGTCAAGAGTTTTGAAGAGATTTCCTTACAAAATTCTCTTCAATCTTCAGCATAAGAGCATTAAACCTGAATCATGGCTTTGACCTTGAATCAAGACATTATCAGTTATCTGTTTACACATAGGCACCTAAAGACATCTGTGTATGTAGGTTTGTGTTTTGATGACTTGATTTTGATTTATCTTGCTCTAATATATTTCAGGCAAACCTGACTTTTGGATGACTTTTTGCCCCATCACCAGACTGAGCTGATTGTTTACGACATTGCTAATAAAACCCTGCTTGTAAAATATCCGTCCCTGCATAGACTTTCCTTAGACTGTCTGGCTGAGTGATAAACACTGAGCTATTCTGTTATTTCCCACAAGGCAGTATAGGGAGTTAGTATGTTTGTATAGCAGACTGGGCACAGAAAATATAGCTAGAATGCATACAATGACTAATACGCAGTCATTGTGTTCATGGAAAATATTTTCTGAATAAAATAACAATACAAATACACAGTGAAAGAACAAGTAAGGGGTGGATGTAGCTTAAGGGAGGTGCAGATGTCAATGAAGGGAGCCAGTAGGGGAGATGACAGGCTGAGGAAACATGCAGACTAGATCAGATAAAAAAAAAAACTGCTGCAGTGCTAGAGCAGTAATTGCAGCTCTCTGGTATTGCAAGTGTTAATGAATTTACAGGGAGCTCACCGAGGAGGAGGATATAATAGGACAGAAGAGAAAGATATACTGCTTGCTGTTATCCATGCTTGACTGGACTTAGTTGCTACCATTATTGTCTTTAGAAAAATGGAGAAAATTACGTTTGAAATCACATGGCATGGTCTATGAGTGAATTCTGGCATTCCAATATTACCACAGATAATTATGATTGTGACTAATTAAGAGCCTGCATTTTAGGCTCCTCATTTGTGAGTTTTGTTACAAAGGGGGGTTGACTAAATATATGTCCAATATTATATTTCATATACTACACTATAAGTTTTTGTCAGGTGGGGACTGAGGTGGCTGAAGAGGGTAGTTTTGAAGGTGAGATGTTTGAGTGGGCCGGCCCACTCAAACACTCAAACAGTGGGCCGGCCGGGCAGCCGGCAGACGAACATTCAAGGCAGCCGCAAAGTTCAAAACTAAAGGTAGCCTACCTGGCGGGGGCGGTCCGCCTGGAATGCCGCTCACTGAGGGGTGCCGGCATGCCTCCAAGAACGATGCGCGCGGCAACTGTGGCAACACTGAAGCCACGCCCACCGTCTTCCGCGGTCTCTTCACCGGAAGGACGAGACACAGAAAAGGAAGAAGAAGAGGAAGAATGAAGAGGAGGAGGATAAGTGACAGTGCCAGGGGAAAGTTAGGAAAATATTTGTAAGTGTGTGAGAGTGATGGGTGTTATGTTGTAGTTTATGATGAATGTTTGTGAATGAGGGTTTCAGATTGCGTGGAAGTGTGGGGGGATAGCATGGCATAGGGAGGCTGTCTAGGCATGATAGGAGTGTGATTGCTGTTATCAATTTTTTTTCTGTCCAACTGTGGTGTGTTAACAACACTTTTATTAAAAGTAAATTACATACCAAAATTGGACAGCAATCACACTCCTATCATGCTAAGTCAGCCAGCACATGCTAGAACCTGGGCATGATAGGATTGTGATTGCTGTTAATTATATATACGTATATATATATATATATATATATATATATATATATATATATATGTGTATATATATATATATATATATATATGTGTGTATATATATATATAATATTGTTATTGAATTTTTTGGTCTAATTTTGGTGTGTTACTTTTAATAAAGTATTTTAAAGTTTTGGTTTTTTTTCGGTTTTGGCCAAATGAATGCTGAATTTTCAGTTTGCATCCCTACTATGTACTAAGCCAGTCACTGAAGTGTTAGGCCTACACCACATCAATGTTTGGCTTAGTATATAGTGATAGGGGTTGTACTGCAGTATTGTCAGTGTATTGTCAGTGTCTGGCTCAATGTATAGGCATACATTGACAGTTGTACAGCATAATCCCTAAGTATATAATGATAGCAGTTATGCTGTACCACCGTCAATGTGTGCCTCAGTATATAATGATAACAATTATGCTGTACCCCTGTCAATGTTTGCCTAACCATAGAAACTATGCAGTTTTAAAGTATGTGTGTGGAGGGGTGCCACATACAGGATCTGCCACAGGTGCCAAATACCCTAGGTACGCCCTTGCGTCGTGTGTCAGTCAGGCCCAATGGCCATTCCTCAGCTCTTCGTCCCACATCTTAAAAGGGGTGGGATAAAGAGCTGAGACACGGCTATTGGGCGGCACGGTGCGTGCATGCCGGCCGCTTTAATTTCATTAGGCGCCGGTGGAGTGACTGCCGCACGACGGCCGCTTTCAATGTCCCTCGCAGCCGCTTTGGTGGCGCAATGGGCCTCTTGACTAGACTTGCCCCCCAGGTCTTAGGCTGCCAGTCCTCCCCTTAGGGATGCGGTGGCTGAAGGGTGCAAATTGGTAAATAAGAAAGGCAGTTCTGAATGGGGCAAATGGGGTAGCTGAACTGGGTAGATATTGGGCTGTTGGGGGTTGAAGTAGCTGAGGAGAGCAGATGGTGAGAGAGGAGAAAGATGGGTCTGAAGGGGGCAGTTGGAGGCTCTGGTGGCTAGAGAGAGCAGTTGGGGGAAGCATCTGATAGGGATTGAGGTGGCTGAAGATGGCAGTTTTGTTTGTAAGATGTCTGATGAAGGCAGTTGGGGACTGAGGTGGTTGAAAGGGCACTAAGGGGAGTATATGGGGGCTCAAAGGGCAGATGGGGCTGGAGGCAGCAGTTGGCATGGCTGAATGCGGCAGATGAAGGTGAAGATGTGGGGACTAAGTGATGGGAAACCTACCTGTATTTTTGACATTCAATTAGATTGGAATGTGCCACAACTTAATATTTATAATTTGTGTCTATTGATATTTAAAAAAAAAAAAAAAAAAGAAACCTCGATGGCAAAAATCTTTTAATTAATTTTCTTGCTTAGTTGTAAAAAAAGGTGGAGGTTAGATTTTATGATATTCTATTTAATTCTTGCATGTCTGAAGTGCTGCTTAACTTCCAGGAGAGCATTAATATAATTGAGGGCTATCAGGTGCACCTCTTTGGTGTTATGGTGTTATGAAGTACAATTTTACATGTTAATCTTTAAAACTGGGCCATTCCCGCTGACTTTGGGGGGGAACAATCCCATATAAATGAAAAATCGGTGGGGAGTGGGGCGTGTCAAGACCCCGCTCCCGCGACCCGGAGGATTCGGGTCTTGACCCGGAGGATTCGGGTCTTGACCCGGAGGTTTCGGGTCTTGACCCGGAGGATTCGGGTCTTGACCCGGAGGATTCGGGTCTTGACCCGGAGAACTGGAGGAGCAGTGCTCACCCGGCAATCTCCGGGTCAAACCCGGAGAGTTCCCAGGTATGATCACTATGTTACTGATGTCAAAAGAATATATCTTGTATTTCCCGGCTTTTTTCTTTAAGCAAGAAATTATATAAAGTTTTTTTCCATTTAACTTATATATTTATTTTTCTGGGTAACGTGATGCCGATATTATGAGTTCTCTATAACACCAGAGAGATTAGCATAAGTAAAATAAGCATTACAGGGCATATCTCAAGTATAGGGAAACATAATTGTGCGTTTTAAAATCAATAATAACATATTAAGGAAAATTTAATTTTGTCTGTGCAGACATTAATAACATTCTTTGGAAAAAGAGTAGCATATTTAATTTTGTTTCAGATATGTAATGATTATGAAAAGAATGTATTTTCTGCTACTCAGATAAATTTATGAATCTGTAAACTATGTTATTAAAGCACAATTTGCTTTATCTAGAATGAGGAAACTGATCAATTTAAAATTATAACACATGTAAAATATCTTTCTTTTTTAATATAGATAAAAATGAAAGAGGGTATTTTCAAAGTTTACTTCTAAGCGTAGGTTTTACAGGAAATTGCTTTTTGTCTGTACTATATACAGCTCTATCACATTAATAAAGGCTATTGTGAGTGACTGACATATTTTATTTCTTTAGTGGGTTAATGTAAGAAACATTTTAATTTTTCATATAAAATAGGAAAATAAGCATTTCTGAACTATAGCTCACATCACTCTAAGCAAGTAAAGGTGAAATAGGCCTCAAAAGCAGATCCGTTCTCATCTGAGGTGCAGCCTGTAGGACTAGTTGGAAGATCGCAAGTCGGCTCACCATTAGGGAACGCGAGGTCTGTGACGTCATCCCTGCGCTCTGAGGCAATAGCCAGCATAGTGCATAGTGATGATGGAGTAGTAAAGCGAGGTCTGAAGTGACAGACCTCAGGATGTACGATACAGGATGGGGGCAGAAAGGAGAAGGAAGAAGGATGGTGGAAGAGGTAAGAGATTGAGAGAAAGGGGTGTAAGGGCAGTGTTTGTATGCTTGTGTGTGTGTATGGGCCGGTGTGTGTAAGAGTAGTATAGGTATTTGTTAGCTGGTGTGTAAGGGCAGTGTATATGTGTGTGTAAGGGCAGTGTATATGTGTGTGTGTTTAAGGGCAGTGTACATGTATATGTGTGTGTAAGGGCAGTGTACGTGTATATGTGTGTGTGAGGGCAGTGTACGTGTATATATGTGTGTGTAAGGACAGTGTACATGTATGTGTGTGTGTAAGGGCAGTGTACATGTATGTGTGTGTGTAAGGGCAGTGTATATGTGTGTGTAAGGGCAGTATATATGTGTGTGTTTAAGGGCAGTGTACATGTATATATGTGTGTGTAAGGGCAGTGTACGTGTATATATGTGTGTGTAAGGGCAGTGTACGTGTATATGTGTGCGTGTAAGGGCAATGTACATGTGTGTGTGTGTGTAAGGGCAGTGTACATGTATGTGTGTGTATAAGGGCAGTGTATGTGTCAGGGGTGAGAAGAGGAACCCAGTATGCAGGAAAGTAGTGTAGTAGTAAGACAATAGCCAAGTGTCATGACTGGAGACGGCAACCAAGGGTCAGTACCAGGAATAGCGTAGAAGGAACAGCAAACAAATAGCTCTGACTGGCACAATAATTGAGCACTGAGTGAAACTCAGTGCTGCTTTTTAAAACCATCACTAGGTGGGATTTAAAAAAAAAGTGTCCCTCTTTCACATTTTGAAATGTTGGGAGTTATGCTACCATGCTGTATGTTGTGTACTGCTACCCACATGGGCTGCCTTTGTAATCTGCATGTATGTACAACTGCATACTTATTAAAGGGGGGTTGGGCTTTTTGTTTCCATTATTTATATTATTTATATGTGGAAGTAATGGGAAAACATTATTTTCAGTTTTTAAGATTTGTACTATTATGTCATGTGATGTAATGCATTGTTTGTGAGACGTATAGAAAGCAAAATATAAATTGTGGGGGGGCACACTAAAAATAAATAAAAGGCAATCACGGTTGAACAAGCATATGGTACGAATGTAAAAAAGGATCCAGGTTACCTTTACCAAAGAAAGGTTGAAAAAATCCATCAAGTTACATACTGATTTTTCTCTTTAAATGCTTGACATTTTTTATTTATTCATGATTGGATGAATAAAGATGGATACCCAGTAGACACTTATGCAATTATTGTCATTAATAAACCTCCTCCATAAGTTCAAAAAGGTTCCCAATTAACACTTATGTGTCTCTTTAAATCCCATTCGTATTATCACTAGTATAGTCTCAATGCACTAAATCACTGTAAATTAATATACAGCCCTAACCTCCAATATAACTAAACCAGAAACACACATTTCTTTAAACATGTTGTTTTCTGTGACAAACTGGATTCAGACCAAAAATAAGTATTTTATTGAGAATATTGAGTTCATATCTTAAAGGCATGTATTTTCCTGTGCACTGCATGATTAGTGTCTCTAGTATTTACTTAAATAAGTTATATATAAAAAAATGTTATAGCTTATAGGTATAAAGATATGACATCTACATTATAACCCAGTTACGCCTACATCATTCTTTATCAAACCTAAGGGCATCTTTTAATAATTATTAACCTAAGGCAAGATGAACCTTGACAAGAAATATAAAATTATATGCATATGTTTTGATGAGTAAAAGCATAACTTTTTAAAAGCAATATTATTTTTCAGTGAAAGTAATGGGACACAAGCATCCGTAGATTAGGTATACAAGGTAGATAAAGTATTATAGACTTCTCATAGCCATTGCTCATAATTTATATCTAAGGCATGGTTTTATAGCAGGGGCATCCTTTTTTTCTGCAGTGGGCCACTTCATGTATGTATGAATGTATGTGTTGTAACTAAGCCTCTAATACTGCCTACACTCAGTGCCTATCAATGATACACTCAGTCCCTATCTGTTAAGCATAAGCCCCTGACGAAAGCAAAGTGAACTGAACACATATATGGAAACATGCGTTGGGTTAGATAATATATCTTTTTAATGAACTACAATTTGCAGTCCAGTGATATGAATTAGAAGATAGGCAGATGAAGTCCCGATAGGTCTTCCACTCTACAGTGAATCTAAGTGAAAGCACTAGGATAGGAAGCATTAAGCTTAACATAGGAGCAGTGAGGACAGAAATATTGCTATTTTACTAATAGTTCACTGGTGGTACAGCATAACTTCCATCACTATATACTAAGCTAGAGATTGACAGTGTTTCAGTACAACTCATCATCATCATCATCATCATCATTTTTGCTTACATTTTGTTTATTTTCCAGACTTACTTGCTTACTCTTTCAGGCTCTCTCATATTCTCACTCTCATGGTCTCTCACTCTTACACTCATACCCTCTCACTCTCTCGTCACCCACTCTTACACTCATACCCTCTAACTCTCTCGTCACCCTACTTCCTCTGCCAACCACTTCTGCATGCCTGTCTACTTTCTCACAATTCTTCTCTTGCCTCTTATTTTTTTGTTCGCTTCTCCTCATGTCTCATTTCACTGTCTTCTCCATAAACCAGGCCTCCCGGAGCACTTCCACAAAAGGCCAGTACTTCCAGACACACCCTCTCTCCCAACTGGAGGAACTGCCCTTCTTCTCCTTTTCTGTCAGGCTTATGTGCATAACGTTTTGGCCTATACTACACACAACTGGAATATTGGTTAACCAATAGCTGTGTGCTAGGTTGGGAGTTCTGAAAAATAAAAAAAAAGAAATCTATAGTGCCCACACGTATAATGTGGGGAAGAATTATGCCATTCTGGTTTTAGTTGCCCAGTTCTAGTTCTCTAATTTGTCATCTGCCACTTTTCAGTTATCCAAAGAAACAACCATTCACCATTTTACTATCCCTCCTCTCACGGATGCCCTAACACACGAGGAACCACAGCTTGCTGGCTCTCACTGTGACATTGGAAGGTACGTGGGTGTGAAAAGATTAATGGAAAAACCTATTTAAGGAACCTGGTGTCATACCATAGATATATTGATGACGTCTTCTTTATATGGACAGATAACACTGATCCTTTAGATTCTTTTTTACTTTTCTAAATTCAAACAATTAGGGAATTACGCTTACTGCCAACTATAGTAATATGAACGTAACTTATTTAGATATATATGCAGTACTGTGCAAACGTTTTGCAAATTGAAAACAATTCTAGAATGCTTTCAATAACAGATATGTTAATATTTGGTTTGACCACCCTTTTCCTTTAACCCCTTAAGGACCAGGCTGTATTTCTTTGTTTGTACTCTTCGTGATTGAGGCTGTTTCAACACTTTTGTGGTGCTCATGTTTAGCTGTCATTTTCTCCTCTCCCATTTAGCCTACCCACACAAGTTATATATATATATATATATATTTTTTTTTTTTTTCAGGACAAGATGGGCTTTCTTCAGATACTATTTTTGTATAAACAATAAAATATGATGAAACATTTAAAAACACTTTTTCTCACTTTTATTTGAAACACCTACAAAAGCTAATGAAAAAAACCTGCTAATTTGATTCTACTATTTGTCCTGAGTTTAGAAATACCCTATGTTTTTATGATTTTTTTCGTAAAAGGGCAATAAGTATAAGTAGCGTTTTTCTATTTCAAAACCATGTTTTTTTTCCAAATCTGGTTATTCTGCTCCATGTGCTATTTGGGCCATCTTTTAAGCCGGTCAGAGCAATTTATCCCCATCAAACCATATATTTTTGAAAACTAGACACCCCAAGGTATTTCAGATGCTGGCATTGTAACCCTTTCCATGCACTAATTCTACTATCACCCTTTGTCAAACTTTGTGATAGTCATTTATTTTGTGTTTTTATCACACAAATTGTAATTCAGGTATAAATTTACAGCTCCTTGTATATGTCACCGCCAAACACCCCAATATGTTTTTAGCAACATCTCTGGGGTAATTATATCACCCATGCATGAGTTTTCAGGTTATTTGGGGGCTAAAAGGCCACATTTGGGAGATGCGCAATTCTGGTTTTCAACTTGGAATTTTGACATCTGGTCCTTCTGCCCTAATTGCTTTTTTTCGTACAAGTTATAGGGCAATAAGTACAAGTAGCGTTTTCTATTTCAAAACCATGTTTTTTTCCAAATCTGGTCATTCTTCCCCATGTGCTATTTGGGCCATCTTTGAAGCCGGTCAATGCAATTTATCCCCATCAAGCCATATATTTTTGAAAACCTAGGCACCCCAAGGTATTTCAACAGCCAGTATTTTAACTTAGATGCAGAAGATATTACCACCAGCCTTTGCCAAAGTTTGTGGTAGTACTTTTTTGTATTTTTTTTCACACACATTGTACTTTAGGTATAAATGAATAGCCCTTGGTTTACGTAACTGCCAAAAAAAATATGTGTTCCGCAACATCTCCTGAGTACAGTGATACCACCCATGCATGGGTTTGTTTGGTTGTTTAGGGCTAAAAGGCCACATTTGGGAAGTGCACTTTTTTCATTCTGACATCTGGTCAGTCTGTTCCTATGCCCTATTTGGTGTGTCTGAACCTGGCCGCTCCAATTTACCACATCAAACCATTCATTTTGATGTAGACATCCCTTGGGTATTTCAAATGCTAGTATTTTAACTCTTTCCATGTCAGGATTTTTGGGAAGATACAGCACTAATTTTAGCATCTGCTATTTTATTTTGTTTATATTTTTGGACTTTTTATTACGGTTCTTCGGAACTGGATGGTTCCTTTGATGGTGACATCACTGCATAATTATTTTTGAATGTTACCACATTTTAATTTTCAGCTATCTTTATGTTTTTCCATTTTTTAAAATTATTTTTAAAATATTTTACTAATCATTTTGTTGATTGCCTCCTAAGCTCTTTTAAATAATGTATGGCAGACGTTGACACCCCAGGGGTCTTCTCAATGCTAAGAAGTACAGGTACTTCATGCAATACCAGGGAGGTGTCTGATTGGCCCCTAATTTATTCTACAGCAAGACAATGACCCCAAACATACAGCCATTAAGATCTATCTTCAGCGTAGAGAAGAACAAGGAGTCCTCAATAGTATGACAGAGCACTGATCTCAAAGTCATTGAGTGTGACTGCAATTACATGATGAGAGAGAAGCAATTGAGGTTACCTAAATCCACAAAAAAACTTAGTGATTAGTGCTCCAAGATGTTTGGAACAACCTACCTGCCAAGTTCCTTAAAAACCTGTGTGCGAATCTACATAGAAGAATTGATCCTGTTTTGAAGGTAAATGGTGGGCACACCAAATGTTGATTTGATTTAGATTTTCTTCTATTCACTCACTTTGCATTTTGTTGAATTAAAAAAAAAGGGATTAACATGTCTATTTTTCAAATCATTCTTACTTTACAGCATTTTTGTACACCTGTAGCAAGCAGCCATATTAGACTGCCTACTTCATGCAATCAGATTTTTACTGTCTTCAAACATTTTGATATTTGTTCTCTCCTCTGGAATTGTAGCCTCCATATTTATCGTAAAATGCAAGGCTTCCGTATTTACAGGAAATCTCACTTTTATGTGTAATTACACAAGGCTTTAGATGGGGTGGAACTCATTAGACTTGGGCACCAGGGGGCTCTTCGTGTTCGTCTTCGTGCTCGTCTTCGGGGAAAAAAAAATCTTCGTATTCCGCGAATATTCGCCCGTTCCTGTCTTCTCTTCGGGCGAATATTCGTTTTTTCTTCGTTTTTTCCGGTTAAGGGGTTAATACGGGGTTAACGCAGCTCTGGCGCCAGTACTTTAAATGTGTGTATCAGCAACTCCATTGGTCGCCAGCAGGGGGCCTCCTGCTGTCGACCAATGATCACAGTACCATATATAGCTAATATATTCTCGGGCAGAATATTCTGCTACTCAGTGTAAAACCAACAGAGGGCAGCATTCTGTCCGATGATATATTAGCCATATGTGGCAATGTGTTCATTTTCATTTATTAATTATTTAAATAAAATATATTTCCATGATCCGCTGGTCTCCCCACTGCAACAGTTAAATGTCCGCACTCGCGGACATTAATTTTGTCGAATTTACAAACTCTTTTTTTCTATTTATTTTGGGTTTTTTTGTATTAAACTGTTAGACGAAAGGATCATGGGAATAAATGCAAATGAGCACACGGCCCCATATGGCTTATATATCTTTGGACAGAATGCTGCCCTCTGTTGGTTTTACATTAAGTAGCATATGTTTGAAATCCAAAGTTATTCTGCTACTCAACGTAAAACCAACAGAGGGCAGCATTCTGTCCAAAGATATATTAGCCATATGTGGCAATGTGTTCATTTTCATTTATTAATTATTTAAATAAAATATATTTCCATGATCCGCTGGTCTCCCCGCTGCAACAGTTAAATGTCCGCACTCGCGGACATTAATTTTGTCGAACTTCCAAACTCTTTTTTTCTATTTATTTTGGAGTTTTTTTGTATTAAACTGTTAGACTATGGCTAATATATCTTTGGACAGAATGCTGCCCTCTGTTGGTTTTACGTTGAGTAGCAGAATAACTTTGGATTTCAAACATATGCTACTTAATGTAAAACCAACAGAGGGCAGCATTCTGTCCAAAGATATATTAGCCATATGGGGCCGTGTGCTCATTTGCATTTATTCCCATGATCCTTTCGTCTAACAGTTTAATACAAAAAAAACCAAAATAAATAGAAAAAAAGAGTTTGGAAGTTCGACAAAATTAATGTCCGCGAGTGCGGACATTTAACTGTTGCAGCGGGGAGACCAGCGGATCATGGAAATATATTTTATTTAAATAATTAATAAATGAAAATGAACACATTGCCACATATGGCTAATATATCTTCGGACAGAATGCTGCCCTCTGTTGGTTTTACGTTGAGTAGCAGAATAACTTTGGATTTCAAGCATATGCTACTTAATGTAAAACCAACAGAGGGCAGCATTGTGTCCGAAGTTATAGTAAGTTATTTATACTAAGTTAAATGTCCGTACCGGCGACTTTGTTGGTCGCTGGCACTGACATTTAACTGACACAGTGGGGAGACCACTGGTGTCCCTGCTGTGTCAGTTAAATGTCCGTACCGGTGACTTTGTTGGTCGCTGGCACTGACATTTAACTGACACAGTGGGGAGACCACTGGTGTCCCTGCTGTGTCAGTTAAATGTCCGTACCGGTGACTTTGTTGGTCACTGGCACGGACTTTTAAGTTAACTGGTGCAGCAAGGTCCCAGGTTGCTTTTTTTTTTCTGCCTAGCAACTAGTGGTAAGGGGCCGTGCGAGTGAGCCTATTGGTCGCTTGCACAGCCCTTTACCCTACAGATTTCTGCTCCCATTATCCAACGCAGCATTGCAGAGGTTAACGGGAGCGGAAATCAGGAGTTAAAAAGGCCGTGCGAGTGAGCCCTATTGGTCACCTGCAGGGTCTTCCTCTGGCATCAACCAATTGTTTGATGCCAGAGGAAGACCCTGCAGGTGACCAATAGGCTCACTCACACTGCCCTGTAACCCCTGACGACGAACCTTCTGATTTCCACTTCAGTCAACTCCCGCGATGCTGTGAAGATAAGGTAAGTTAGATGGGGGAGGGACCGGGTAGATTAGTAGACGAAGGCGAAGATTCTTCGTGTGTGAGTCTTCGTCTTCGCCTACGTTTTACCTGCACTGTCTTCTCTTCTTCATGTCTTCGGAACGAACACGAAAACGCACTCTTCGTGTTCGTTTTCATGTTCGCCCGAAGACGAATGCACAAGTCTAGAACTCATCAAGCCGCCTTGGGTGTGAGGCAGTCCCCCCTGGAACCATTGTGGTTTTTAAGCACATTCTTTAAAAAGCTTTTACACAATAAACTAGGCTGTCATAGTGATAATATGGCATGTGATAAAGGTCGAAAGATGTTTAATATTGTATGGTCTTCACTGTTTTGTGGATCATTCTGATATATAAAACTGATGAAAAATCGAAGTGTTCATTGAGGCAGTTACCAGGGAAACCTCACTTTTATGTTGACCGTTGCATACATGATGCATCTTCAGCAGCCACATGACAAAAAAAGTTATCCAAATGACTGGAGAAATATAGGCATTGAAACACTGGCGTATAGTTCTACTATCTGAAAAAAAAAATCCTATTAGGAATATCTATTAGGAATGATCGTTCACAGCCTTCTAATACAGTACCTTTTTGTACCTTCTTTCTTTATTTTCTTGCTTTCTTCCCAAAGTTATTAAAAGAGCTTTGAAGAGCTTCATAAAACTGTAAGCAGACTTATTTAACCAGTCACCATTGACAGAAGTAGGTACAACATATTGTTAGCAAATGAACCAGTGTTTGGGTTTGGATATATATAGTTGATTAGATAAGGCAATGACTGAGTGACAAGAGACAGAGGACAAAATAACGGCACTTGCAGTGACGTTCTCTTCCCCGATTGGAATACACTTCTATCTTGATGCTGCTGGAGGTTTGTGTCTGGTAATCCATATGCATAAACCTTTATTTGCAAATAGAGCCTCTTTTGCACATTTTATTTGTTAGTGACGTTCTAATTTTTTTTCAATGTAATATACATAGTTGCGCTATGTAATATCTTTTCTTCCTCCACACACTACTTCTTACATTTGTTTCTGAGGCTTCTGTTGCTTATGATTTTTTGTGCATGTTATATGTTACGGAAGGGATATCCACCCAAATGTATTCAGCTGTATCTGATTATGGAAATAACACACATGCATAGGTTTACTGTGCACGTGGGTTTTTAGATTTTTTTCTTTGGAATTTGCAGAGCAAACACTTATGGATTTGTGCCAATTCAAAAAAAAACACTTTTCCCTTTTAAATGATAGGCAATAAAAAAAGAATAAGATGGATTCCTGACAGGAAGGGCATTGATACCTGGAGTCCTTCCTAATACCTTTCTTATAACAGAATCTGAATCTTTTTAAGGCATTTTTTGGGGCACCAATGGGGGAGATTGTGCAAAGAAATAGCCTGTCAGTAAGATGCAGGACATTTTATCTTGAACATTTGGAGTGGACTCCTCAAAGATTATTTCTTTTGGCTCAATCTTTGTCAGAGTGGTTTCATCAGAGACACTGTAGAAGCATTTGATTTTTATTAAATTAACAACAAAAACATACACTGCCTACTTAATTCCTTCTAGCCACCCACCAAACTATCCTAACACTATACCCTATTGCCCCCCCTAAAACCCAAAACCTTTTACAATATCCCCAATTCCCTCTAACCATCCACCAAACTAATCTAACACTAAACTTTAAAAATTATGACTACTAATATATATTTTTATATTTATATAATGATCATCACAGTAATCACGTGACTTTACTAGCTGTTGATTGGTTCTCTTGGAACAGCGATGCAATGCCTTTTATGGACGTACTTGTTAATGTGTGCTACATAAAAACATAACTCAAATAGTGGAATTGTGTAAGACGTATTAAAATACGATGAACAGTTACTAAAGGATTAATGGATAAAACATTATGTGACTAATGGGGTGTTCAGTGAAAATACACATCATGAGATGAACTTAACCCCTTCAGGACCTACGTTTGCATACTGCATCTTCCCTTGAAGACCGCAGTTTTTTAAAAAATATTAAAATTCCGTTCTCGTGATTCGCTTCAAAGTGATCACGTGCACGGAATTGAGGGGGAGTGGCTGCTACGGATCGCTGGGGACACCCAGTGGTCAGTAGCAGCCGCCCCTCGCGATCCCAGCGTTCATAGCAACGCTGGATTGAGCATCATCGGTGACGTACCTGGTACGTCCCGGTCTGCCGGTGACCTTTGACCAGGAAGTACCAGGTACGTCCTGGTCTTGAAGGGGTTCATAGTGAATTCTCCCACTATACAGGAGTGTCCATATGCTTTGTTACAGATTTTATGCCAGAGTAGCGTTTAAAGTGACTCACTAGTACCCCATACATAATATGCATTCTGTACACTGGCACTAAAGCACTCCCATTAAAATCAACGGGAGCATTTTCAGAATGTTTGGGCTGGGATTTCTTAGATCCCATGAAACTCACATGTAAACAAAAGCTGCTACTGTGCTCTGGAAATGCAGTAAGCAAGACTTGCATCCTTCTCTATTTAACCTATCCCTAGATATGTTGTATAGCAGGACACATTTTATTAAATTCCCTACTTAAATGACAACTGTAGTGGGGGGGAAATAATATTTCTTTAAATTCTTTGAACTCTAACAACATCAGATATGCTGTAACATTTTAATGCAAGGATATAAGAAATACCTTTTTTTATCAGTCTGTCTGATCCGATCAAAGATGCGCATCCCTGTCTGTATGTGGCGTTTTGCGCATTTGTGCGGTGGCCATTTTTGTTACTTGCAAAAGCATTACAATGAGTTCGGGCGGCCATTTTTGTTATTGGTGGTGACCATTTTGCACATTGCTGTTAAAACTTCATACACAGCCTGTGCCCAAACTCATCTGCACACATTTATTAAATTAATAAAGCAAGTTCTTTAGGTGCAACATGGGTGCAGGTGCAATTTATGGAGGTGTAATAGCAAGTCCATCATTTTGCTAAATGCATAGCATATACACATAGCACATACACACACACACGTGTTTTCTATCTCTCTTTCTCCCACTTCTTCCTCTCTCATGTCCCTAACCCTAGGCCCATTCCTGACACTCTAAACACTAACACACTGCATGCTGACACACATGCTAACTGTATACGCTAACATACTCACTGTAACATGTTGCAGTAACAGACATGCACACTCTTACATCATTCGCTCTCACACACATACACTTCAATACACAGTTTACACTAATACACATGCACACACTCTACCATACACTCACACATACACTGTCTCTAACTGGCACACTCTCTCCTTCAACTCCTCTCTCCTTTTTCCCTCACCCACTTCTTCAGACTTCCTTCTCGCTTTCCTTCCCTTCTGCTACTACCACAGGGCCGCGTGATCGCTGCATCTGCCTTAGTGTACCCTGAATGAGACAATTTTCACTGTATCAAAGTGTTCTTGAAAGGTTCTTGAAAGGCATTCAGAAGTACTAAGAATTATTATTATTCTAAGCTTGCATTTGGTTACAAAACTGTTAAATTCAGTTCATTAGGAGGAATACCATCTTATATATAATGTTGTAAAGCTAATATATATAAATAAAAGGTTCAATATGTAAGGTGCTTAAAATTACATTCCTATTTACTAGTCTGGGAGAATAAATTTCCATTTGTACTTTTCACTTCCAGCTGTGTTTTACAGCTGCAACCTGCTAGTAAAGTGCTATAGTGGTGCTTCTAAGAGCTGCTAAAGTAGAAAATGACTTCCTAGGACTGCTGAAAAAGAGCAATTTCATTTCAAATCTATGATGTGTGGATGCTTCCAATATGTATAACTATGAAAGTTACAGACTTCATTCTTACTAAAAGAAAAACCTGATTCTAAAAAAAAGGTTTTTTGGTGGTATTTAACTAATCACGGAGACACCTTTTTTTATTTTGAGGCTGACATAGACTTGTTCTCCAATTAGAATTAGTAATGGCCTGTTCACCTTATTCAGGCTATAGTCAAAATTATAAAACCGAGAGATATGTTGATATTTTCCTTGGACTTAAACCAGTGTCCAGACTTTTGATGAAAACTGTTTATGATGATTACTGCCTGGCAAGTCTCTGATTGAAGTTAGAAACTTTAGAACATCTTATTATCCCCAAAAACCATGGTACTTTAGTCATTCTCTTATGCTCTCTCCCTCTGACTCTCACACGCTTTCACTCTTTTTTCATTTGATAAAGAGTTCACCTGCTCTAATGCTGGTCATGTAGAAGTGACTCTATCCCAACACTGGCTTTGTCTATGCAACATGTAACTGGATAAAGAGAAGGCTATTTTTTTCTCTGTTGCTTTTGTTAAAAAAGGATTGTTTTACATGTGCATTTCTAATGTGTGATTTGTATGATTATGCACACCACTTTACAGAAAATGTGTGGCTACATGTTTTTTCTTACTTGGTTTTGTATGACATTGATGGTTTTTATATAGGGAAGTCGCATGTAATAATGGTAATAACAGGTGTGAATTTTTAGGTACCTGGGGTGGAGTCTCCGGAAGAACAGGGTGGACTAGGTCTTAATCCCACTTTCACGGAGTGGCCAATAAAGAGTCCAGGTCATGTTTTCTATTATGGACACTGATGAGGACACTGGGCACCGGGCTGATTTTGGACCTAGGAGAGAAGGAGGACAAACTCAGGACTGATCTATATATAAATCTGTTGGACAGTGTGGATAAGCCGACAATCTGCTCCACTGTAGCTAGTGATCTATGTATAGTAAGTGCTCAGAGCAGCAAGGATTTTGTTTGTTTATTGTGGTACTATGAGCCACACTAAACAGGTTTTGGGACTTTTTGAAAACCTCACTTTGTGTCTGGAAGCAATATTTTTCCCAAAAGACTGTGCGCATACCAAAGATCCCAGATAGACCCACTCTAGCAGTTTTTTCACACAGACTACAGGCATTATTACCTAACTGATATTTATTAAAATGCATCTTATGTAAACCATTTGAGTTGTGCATTCAGATTCAAATGGGCAGGTAATGTAATTTGTTGCCCGAAAACTAATGGGTCAAAACGAAACGAACAATTTGTCAGAATGTTTTTGGCCCGTTTGCACATGTCTAATTTCTAAACTCATATTTTTTTATCTATGCATATTATGGGGCTGTAACTTTGATACTCTTATACCCAGCCAAAAGTGCTATCGGAGGAGGAATGAGGGATAGGTATCCTTCTTAAAAAAGGGACATATCTAATAATCTAATTTTTACTGTATTTACTGCTACAATTGTATTTCTACAGTAGGATATTTTTAACGTAGCACAATAAAATGCCACTTACTTGAACAAAAGCAAACATGAATTTCTTGTTTTTAATTCTCATTATCAACCACATTACCCCAGAGGATCATTAAGCAACATTTTTTCTCTTATTTACTTAATTATTTGTTTTGATTTGCTCTTTACTAATTATATTTGTTCTTCTACAGTACTGACATTATTCAGTAGCATGCCATTGTTTCCTCATAGTACACAGTCTTTTACAATCTGTGATTTAAATTGTAATCATTCACGGATATATAACATCTCTAGTTATAGTAACTAGTTATCATCATTATCAAATTCCAATTCCCAAACAGTTATATGCAGGCAATATTAAGGATAAAAACAACAAACTAGAGTAGCCAGTTTTGTAATGTTATAGTGACATAAATTTTATTGTTAGCAATTTTTACATAGATATTTGTGCCATTTAAGTATTAACAGTTTAGCTAGGTAGGCCAAGTCACGTGCTGCATGTCCAAGCAGTCCTCGCAGTAATCTTGTCTGAGACCACCTGAGTAGCCAGTTTTGTACTGTTGTAGTGTCATAAATTTTCATTTTTTCCCATTTTTACCTTTTTTTTAAATCGATTAGAAAAATTTCTTAAAACAGAGTGATTTCAGTTATCAAGGCCTCAGCAGACATGTACGAAAAAGTTGTCAGATGACAACTGGTATATCAGTCCCAAGTTGAAGATTTCTTGCCTGGAGACAGAAATACAACCAGCCCCATGAAGCAGCAGCAATAGTATTAGCAAATATCCTGGCTGTAGAATATTTTCCACCTCGCCTACCAAAGGGAGGCACTTTGATTGCTACCAAGGACACACAGAGGGGTCATGTTCTTGTGCCTTGAGAGGAACAGGTGCAAAAATTACTTGTAAGCTACTATATGGAGAAGCATGGATTAAAATCAATACCAGTGCCACCAAAACCTGCACTGGTGCCACCACTATAGCAAGCATTGCCAGTACTGAGTGTTGGAAATGGGTGCACAGCAAGGTGCAAATTGTGTCATAAGAAAGTGAGCTGGTATAAGGACATCTCACCAGTTCTGGTATGAACCAACACCTACATACACATCACAGTGAAGGTTTGCTTCAGGGGCAAACTGGCAGCAGTTACTTTGAGATGATCAGTTCATTTATTTTGTTTTCTATTAGAAAAATGAAGTCCTACATCAAGGGGCTGCATGTGTCTATCTGACGGTGCCTACCCAGGCCACATGCCCTATGACAGCTGCTGCCCACTGATTTTGCTTGCTGCGCACAAGTTCATACAGTGTATTTTCAATGGCATAATAAATATATCTTTCATTTCAATAGGAAATAAAAAAAACATATTTTTACAACCACTAATATTAATAAAGACTGTCAGAATGTGGTAAGAGATTATTTAAAATTGTATTTATGTATTGGATTTTAAAATGACTAATTTCAGTGTGATCAATATAAATGTACCACTAATATAAAAAAAAATTGTACTGCAACCAAAAAATGGAAAAAAAAAAACGCTAACAGAATAATCAATTAAATGGACACAATAAAGTGCATAATAATGGGCAAATAAAGGATAATCAGCCTACTATTCTGTATATTAAATATTACTAATATTGACAGACAATATACATAGCAATATGTATGCATTCATTTTGTACTATAATAATGATTCTGTTCCAAGTATTTTTGCTTGCGTTTTGGAGAATACTTCTTGTATCAGAAAATATAAATATATTTATTTAAGAGTAACCAAGTGCTTAACACGAGAGTAAGGCTAGGTTTCCACTTGGGTTTTTGTCCGGCGTTTTTTTCTTGATGAAAAACGCCAGGAAAACTGCCAAGAAAACTGCCACTGCATTTACCTGCGTTTTGGCGTTTTTTCTGCAGTTTTTTCTGGCGTTTTAGCCTTTCTGTGGAAATTGCTTTTTTTGACCTTAGGCAGTTTTTCCAGCCTTTACAAGTTAGAAGTTTCACCCAGCTAAAAGGGATTAGGATAAATGGCAAGTATCTGCCCTCTCCTGATGTCATTTACTTGGTAGACCCTTTTGTCTCTTTTCTGTGGTTTGTAAGGCATGCTTTATTTCGAATGTCTGCTCCTCTGGGAAGATTGGCCCCAAATGATGGTGCAAATTTTTTGCTGTTGCTTTTGGCACGCAGGATCCGGTCGCGTATGTTTGTTTGTAATGGCATGTTTGTTCCAAATGGTGTAAAATTCAATATGAACCAGTCCAGGACTTTGTTTTGTGTGAAACTGTTTGTTTTCAGCCTATTTCTCGTAGGACACACAGATACAGGGTCCATCCTCTGCATTGTAACTGTGGAAAAAACGCCATAAAAAACGCCAAGGCAATAAACCCACATGGCTTTTTCATGGCGTTTTTTCTCTCCCATAGACTTCTATTGGAGAAAAACGCCAAGAATTCTTGCAAAAAACGCCAGAGTGTCAACATGCTGCAGTTTTGAAAAACTGCCACAGAGCCCAAAAAAGCAGAAAAACGCCAAAGAGGACTGAAAAAACGCCAGACAGAAAAACGCCAAGTGGAAATGGCATTTTGCGATTTCCTATTGAATTACAGCTAACATCTGGCTGCAGCCGTTTTTCACAAAAAAACGCCAGGTGGCGCTATTGGCGTTTTCATAGGGGTTTTTAGCAAAAAAAAACCAAATGGAAACCAAGCCTTAAGCAGGATCTTTGTATAAAAAAAAATAGACCATGCACATTCTGAAATATACAAAAATAAAAAGTAAACTTGCATACCATTTATTGGTCAGCCTGCCCTGAGAATAATATTTATGCACTGTTACTTGTAGCACTTTCATTTGTATTTAATTGTAGCTTGCAAATTTTTGTTCCCCTTTTTTTACATACATCAATGCAAAGTTAGATCAGGGCTGAGTTTGTACACGAGGTACAGTATGTACGTACACCACTGTATACTTATCCTTTCGCATTCTCTATAAGACCAGATACTGTTTATAGCTGCCCTTTGTTCAATGACCGTAGTCGTGACTGCCGTCACCCAGGAGCACACACCGCAACAGTTCTTCACCCTGAATCACCCTGCCAAGGGGTTGAGACCCAAGTTAAGCGCACAGGGACTTGGATGATTCCCAACGGTGTGGAAGCTCAGGTATAGGCAGGTATAATAGGCACTGAGTATAGATGGCAAAGCAGTTTGATAGACAGATACCTGAACAGGTAATTCAGCAGGTAGATTCTTAGGACAGGATGTTCTGGATGCCAGCTAGCAAAGCAGAATGGATGATCAGACACAGTTGGGTTTGGTACACTAAACAGTTAGACTGTTTGACAAGCACAGGTTAGGACCATCAGGTACAGAACTGCAAAGCAGAAGGTTAGTCAGGCAAGCCAAGGGTCAATAACAACACTTCAGGAAAATAAAACAGCAAATGTGATATAGTAAGACCACGCTAGTGTGAATTAGGTTTGCAGTTCCCGCACCATGTTTGCCCCACTTTTTGATGTGTTTTCACTGGCGTGCCCCTATTGCGTGTCACAGCTGACCGATGTGGCCGCACTGTCAGCCGTAGAGTAAGTGGAACAGTGATTAAACAATCAAGGAACAACATTTCTGTTAGCATTCTGTATATACAGATAACCCATAAGGGCCTATTTTACATTGCTCATTCTCAGACATATACAAGCGCATCAACAGAAACTGTAATGTTACAAGTTCAGAATTCCTAACATGGACCTCCTCAACCCATAATCAATACATTTGTTAACATTGTTAGAATTTTAGTGACATTAAAAGACATTGAGAAAATGTGGAAATTATAAAAAGTACAATATGAAAAAACTTTTTTCCCAGCTACCTACCAGCCTGTCAAACCCACAATAAAATATATTTGAAGTGCTGTGGTTGCTTTAACTGGTACAAAGTCACTACATTGGAAAATTAATAGCGCTAAACTAGGCTATTTCCTCAAACATTTTCCTGTAGGCCGTGAGCTGTCATTTTTTTGTGGTTTCAAAGTTGCCCAATAATTTGCATGCTCAAGCTTTATTATTGAATGGTAATTATGCATTTTAACACCTGCTAAATGGCCATGACTAGGCATGAGGGCCCTAAAAAATGTTATTTATTTATCTAGAGCCAACCGATTCCATAGCCCTTTTACAACAGTCGGTAAAAACAGTCAGTAAAATAATCACACACAAAACTAAACCGCTACAAAAGGAGAAGAGGGCCCTGCCATTCAGAGCTTACAATCTAAACCAAAGTGGGTTTACAAGTGCAGTTTTCTAGCTTTATAATAATATTAAGCTACTTCAGTTTCATACATGATTTCTCCGTTCTTAAGACCAGCATTATTCATTACCACCACTACACAACCACACCCCTTGTCTCCTATATGATAATTTATTAAATTTATGTTTGTCACAATAAAACAATGACAGGTACAGAATCATATCGATTATGTCATTTTAGTGAAAAAAAACATGGATCAGACATTTGTTCTCGAAATTATTTAGAACTGTCATTATTTGTGGTTGAGGAATCTGAGGCCAGATCCATCAAAGCAACATTGGAGCAAGCTCAGAACTGTCCCATATTTAACTTAATAAATATGGTGGTCTTTGGGGTCTGATAAATAATATTTTTGAAATATAGTGGATGGAAAAGTTGTATGTCTTTAACAACAGTATTTCGTTGAACAAAATAAAGGGCTGTTGCTCAGATTGCGTTAGATTTAGGTTTTGTGTACCCTTGAGTTTTTCATGAAGACAACACAGAATTAGACTCCATAGGGAATTATATTTGTACCTTAACAGATTAGACAATCTTTAAACAGCAGCAAATATGGAATAATATTCAACCAGACAACATATGTAATAGGTATCTAAAAACTTCCAATTTCAGTTTCTCTGTTATTACGAGTGAAAAAAAAAAGTTGTGATGGAAAGAAGGAGGAAAAGAGTAAAGTCAAAGTGCTACTTTTTGGACATTATGACAAATGGAAAGTTATGTAGGAAGGGATTTACAGAGCATTACCATAAATAAATGGTGATTGTACAGAAAAGTATTTTTGTTCACGGGTGTTTGTCTTTAACAAGCCTCAGTGATCATGTGGGATAAAATGAAATTTAAGGCTTATCAGACCTTAAATATCACTGAGCCATCTTCTTTAAACCTCCAAGTATTTCCTAAATGCCCTCGTCACCTCCTTCTCTACCAGTTTGTGTTAATGTTTGTTTGATTGTTAATTTTGTGTATTGTCAATTTTAATGTTATTGGTATTTCTGTATTTTCCTCTTTTTTTTAAATTGTGGAATCTGCTTGCTCTCTTTAAATAAATGCAATGTAATAATCTCTGGGTAAGCTGCACAGAGTCCCCAGCTGTGGCCTGAGGATACTTAATATTTTTATAGTGTTTGTGTATCTAACATATGTATCTGTTGTTGATCAACAGTAAAATGGAATAGCAGTGAAGTAGAAAAGTCTCTGGCAACTTGAATAAGACTGTCATAAATCAATCTTACCAAAAGGAACATCAAATTTGCTTTAGTCAGGGAATTGTTGGGACCGGTACAAACCTAAAGATGAGGCTCCCTACTCTGCAGCAACCATTTTTTCTCCTCATGTTCTTTCCCTGCTTCAACAAGACCAGGCTATAAACCATATAGCTAATGGGCCATGTGTAGTTGTAAGGGTGTATTGACCAACCCCTTATGAACAGAATATTCAGTTTCTGTCTATGGGCAAATCGTTATATGCGTGACTCAGCGTGCTATAAACGTGCTTGTTTGGCTCAGCGTAAGTAAGTTTGCTGCTTTTAAAAGTTGTGCCACTTTTTGGCCCTTTAAGTGGTTTGGGCTTGCTTATTGCACCATATGTATCATGTGTGTTACAATTGGTACTGTGTGATGATCTCCAAGAGACTTCAAGATTGTGAGAACTAGCTTCTCAAATGGAAGCCGATAATGGGTGAGCGGTAACTTAAAACACTTAAAACTGTTCTAGATTCAGTACTTAGAGACGGAAATAAGAATATGATTATAGTAAAATATAATAGATTAGCCCTACTTTATAATCTATTTAGTGTGGTTGATTCATGTAAAATTATGTTCTGCATTTTTTGGCACATTTTACTGAACAGATATGAAATTAAGAAAAATGAATGAATATGGTACGTAACATTAAATCATTTTGTAAAATGCATTACTCTGGATTATACAATCAATAATCTGATTCCACAAAAGACAACCCTTTATTAGCATTTATATGTTGGAAATATATTTAATCTGAGAATGGCATAATTTGGAAACAGTGGAGCCCACATTGTCTATTTTTACTTATTACTGATTTCTTTTTGTGGCATATACTTGGCTTTATTTTAAAATTTTTAGGCTTAAGTAAATCATCCTGTTAGTTCCTCATAAATATATGATATATTCAGACACCCCACGATAGTCTGACTCTCATTAGCAATTACAGTATGTCTTCAAGTTACATTTTATTTTTCCAATCCATTTATACTTAAGCATCTTTGTGAAAAGAAAGTTTGTGGAGAAGTTATTATATTACTCAGCTTGTGCCTCTTCTGATGTTGCTATAATAAGATTCACTTTTTCAAACCTTGTCACTTAGATACATTTGGTGCCTTGCAAACCACTGGGTTTTTTTTAAAAGCAGCAAAAATAGTTTTTTCTTCTTGTAAACTAACTCAAAAATATTACTTATTGGTGAGCATGGCTATAAGACATTTTCTCTCATTTCTGGTTACGTATTTTGTAAAAAAATAAAAAAAATTGTGATGTGATGGATCAGTCATATTCTAATGAAATTATCGTAACATTTTACTTAATTGCTATATACTTCATAGATCATATTCACAAAAAGTCACTGTCAGTTGAGTTAAGGGTTGACTTAGATGATGTTACTCGACTTACAGTAAGTTGCATTCAACAGCATGCTACAACTCATATAGTACCTTTCATATTAATTAATTAATATGTTGCTTGCAAATTAATGCCAGTGTACCTGACACATTTGCAACTTGAATGCCCTTATCTGCTAAATTCCACACTACTCTAAACATTCTATAAACACTTATTCTGCTTGGTATTCCTCTATAAGCTTTATAGCATCTAGACAAACCCAGGGTGTATTTTTGTAAGGGATGAGCTATCTCACTTTTCCCATTTGATGCTGCTCTAGAGATGGGGGATAGGGTACTGTAGGGTACTGTATTGTAAAAGGTATTGCAATGTCTTTGAGAGTCCTATACACATAGCTATACACAAAGGAGGCTATCAGAAAACTTGGTATATCAAACACTCTATTGCTATCTTTCAATATGAATGTACTTTACTGTGTCTATTTTGGAGCCCCAGATATGGGACAATTGTCCCCCTGGGCTCTGATTTGAAGACTTATTCTACATATAGCCACCCAAGCCTCTAAAGTAACAGGGACTATATGCATCATTTATACCGTGACTGTATACTTTCTTATCAGGAACCACATGGCTTGAACCAGCGACCCTGAGCATGGCAGACCATGCACATTTCGCCACTGGAGGCTCAATGGTTTCTTCATGTCCCTGTCAAGTGTGTGTCAGATTTCTGTTACACCTGTGGCCCGTTAGCTAATTTAGGGCCTTTATGACCAGGGTTGCTCCCAGACTCCCTTGCTGGACCATTTGTCCTTTTTTGTAGGTATAAGTGTAGCTGCTAGTATTACAATAAACCTTTGGTACATTTCTGAAGGAAAAAATGTCTACCATCCTTAAAACCATATCTTGCCTTTTTTTGTCTGTTACAAAACTTCACTGCATTACCACATTTTACAATGAAAGAAGTTTGGCTACAAGTGATTGCAAATAAAAAAAAGTGTTGTAATTGAAAGAAGCGTAAGCTAGTATTTCTTGCAACTTTAAATTCAAAATGATCATATTTTTCAAAACTGTCATGACTGCTTAAGTACCAGAGGCAAAATATATCACTTTCCAGAGCAAGGTTTCCAAAGGTTTAGTGATTAAGAAACTGTTAAGTGTATGACCCAGGAATTTCTAAGTACCACATGCATAAGCTAACAGTGTTTTTCTTAATTTATTACATTCCTAGCTAAACAGAATGCACTGACCCCTTTATACCCCTTTCTTTCCATCTGCAGTGGAATGCTGAGTATTTTATCATTTGCTTGTGCATCATGTTCAAATGTGGCATATTGCCATCTAATGGCAACTTACGGTTTTATAGAGAAGTGCTACATAAAATAAAATATAGTATGTTGTAACCTTTAAAGGAAAAAACTTTTGATCATAAATAAAAATGTAAAAATGTGAAAATCTTTTTATAGATATAGCATTAGCTTTCCCCTGCTGAGTTACCTATGCAACAGTCACTGGTGCAGTTAGATTTTTTATTTCTAATAAATAGAAATACTTCTCTTTAAGTAAAATGTTTAATTTCTCACAAATATGTAAAATTAAATAATATAAAACATACAATGTAAGAATTATGTGTACAATCACAAATATTGAAAATCACAAATATTGAAAATATATATTAAAAAAAGCCTATTATATAAAAAATATGTTTTCTTTTCCTATTTTCATATTTTAAGTACCGTATTTGCTCGATTATAAGACGAGGTTTTTTTCAGAGCAAATGCTCTGAAAAATACCCCTCGTCTTATAATCGGGGTCATCTTATAATCAGACCTCAAATAGGTCTGACTATGAGACGACTAAGATCCAGATCCCCCGCAGCTGCAGGGGACCTGGATCCTCCTGTCTCCCCAACCCCCCCGCCCCACTTACCGGTACTTCTGAGTCCCCGGTGTGTAGCTGGAGCAGCGTGTAGATGTCTACGTGATTTGCGTAGAAAACTTCCTCTGCAGCAGGAAGGAGGTGTGGCCAGCAGCGGGGGTTGTCTGCGTCCATAGCGCAGACCTTCCCCGGCTGTCAGAGATCAGAGTTCCCCGCACCGGTGCGGCACCGACACCGGTGCGGGGAACTCTGATCTCTGGCAGTCGGGGAAGGTCTGCGCGATGGACGCAGACAACCCCCGCTGCTAGCCACGCCTCCTTCCGGCTGCAGCGTAAGTGCGTGGGATCTACACGCTGCCCCGGCTACATGACAGGGAAGTCAGAAGCACCGGTAAGTTGGGGGGGGGTGGGGAAGTGTTAAATGGGGGACATAAGGCATTTCTGAAATGCCTTTTTAACCCTCTATAGGCCACTCTGCCTCCTGAATGCCTTAAACCTCCCTATATGCCACTCTTCCCCATAATATGCCTTTTAACCCTCTAAATGCCAGAGTGGCATATAGGGGTATAAGGCATTTCTGGAGGCGGAGTGGCACATAGGGGGTCAAAAGGCATATCATGGGGCACAGTGGCATATAGGGGGTATAAGGCATTTCTGGGGCAGATGTGCATAACTGGGGGGCAGGTTGGAAAATAGAAGGAAATAAAACCAAAATATTTTTCTCAATCATAGCTTTTATTAAAAAAAATAGTTTAGATGAATTAACATTTACTGGTAAAACTTTTTTCCTATAGGGTCGTCTTATATTCAGGCTTTTTCTTTTTTTTCCTAAATTAATATTCAGATTTGGGGGGTCGTCTTATAATCAGGGTCGTCTTATAATCGAGCAAATACGGTATTTCTTTTATCGAGTTTTCACAAAGAAAAGGATATACATAAAACTGGCAATAAATAACAATAAATTATACATGACACATATCTCCATACATATTACAATACAATGTTTATCCCAATATACATAAAATTACAGAGAGAAAGAAAAAAAGTAAGAAAAAAAAACCATAAAAACGCTGGTTATTTCTTTACAACTGTTAAAACGCTTGAAAATTAGTTTTAGGATCCAGTCCTCATAAATTGCTGTTCTCCTATGGTGTGTCTGGCTTACCCAGCCTAGTCCGTTTTCCATTTTTAGTTGAAATAGTATTTGATTTTTTTAATTGATTCCATTGGGATAATTTGTTATCTTTCCAATGCCTAGCAATCAGAATTTTTACTGGTCCCAGAGTGAATTAATATTTTTTTTGTCTATAGGAAGGTTTATTGGAAATATATGGAGAAGGCCTATTTCAGGGGTCTTGTGAAATTTAGTATCAGCAAGTTTTGTGAATAATTCAAAACCATATCCCACATTTGGCTGACCACGGTGCATGACCACCATATGTGCATGTAATCCCCTTTTTCTATATTACATCTCAAACACAGATCTGATGCCCATGAGAAGATTGATCTTAACTTAGCCGGAGTCCAATACCAATGAATCGTAATTTTGAAGTATTTTCTCTAATTGATATCGAATGTATAATGTTATGAGTCATAGTTATTGCATTTTTTTTATAATCTGAGTCCCTAATTCTTTGGACCATCTAGTTATAATTTTTGAGAAATCTGTTTCTTCTTTTCCTATTTTCATTGCTAAATTACTGTAATATTTTTTATTAGTATCATAGTAATAAATATTGAGTTTCTATTTCTAAAAAATAAGAGTTTTCACACTAATACAATCTTCTTGTCAGTTCTATAATTGTTACACATACAATATGATATCAACTATGTTGGCAGCATCTACTAGACAAACATAAAAATGTATAATTATCTTGGTACACGGTGAACGAGGAAGCAATCATAAAATTAGACTGCTAGCTTGCAGCCCTATGCTGAAAGCTATGTATAAAGAATGTGCATTGCAAACATAAGGGTATATTGATAAAAAAAAAAACAATGTAATGCAAACAAAACTTCTGACCTCTCTTTATTTTCCTCAGTTTTGTTGGGCATCCTTCCTCGTCTTTTGATATTCGTATGAATTAACAAAATTTAAAATTTGTGTAAATCCGAAATGCACAAGTCGAATGCATACCCATCACCATGTGGTGTATTTTATTATCTTTAAAATTCCCCAGTCCCACTGTGCACAAGTTTCGGCAAATAAAGGTATGTTTGGTCACTTTCAAACCTCACTCATTTCAACCTCACTCAAAGACTGACCCCTTGAAATTTGACATTTGTCATTGTATAATATAACAATTTATATAGTCCAGCAAAACATCCTGATTTATTTATTAAACTAGATTGCACACAATGAAAGATACATTTACATGCACCCTTTTCTTGCTTTCAAAAATCTTCTCCAATTCTACATAACACAATATGTTGGATTTTGAACCAAACTAGAAATCTGTGCTGTGCTGTCCTCATAATTTTTGAACTATTTATAGTTATCTATCTTGTAAAGACAACAGTTTTGCATGCAAGGGATATAAATCATGTACCTCCATCCTTGAATTTATTAGATGCTGGATTTACCAGTAAACAGAGAAGAAGGTGTTTTATGGTAATGGAAGTGTCACTTGCTCAAGTTTGGTGTTTGATGAATTTAACGCAAAGTTCATTGACCTCAAGATAGAATTAGCAATTATTTCCTAGATAATTTTTTTTGTTAAAGCATGACATTAACAAATGGTATATAACCCTTTCTTTAACATACCACTAAAGGAATGTTTTGAGGGGGGGTTGCATTTGAAACTACCCCACAAAATATGGAACAGATATTTTATTTTTTCAGCTTGTCGTTGCTATTTTAAATAGATCACCAAAGAAAATAAATTGCTCAAGTTAACACGTCCCCAAAAAAGCTACTGATTAATTAACTATACTACTAGTTTTCTATATTTTATTTTCAGCTATTGTATGTTTTCTTGATCAATGACTTCACAGCAAGATAGTTTTATCCCTTTTTTCTCAATACTCTGATAATTACATACAGATGAATTGGGAAACGTATAACTAGTGGTACTTTGTTTTGTTTTTTTCTCTGAATCACACAACTAACTAACAAAATTAGAATAAGGATGTTATTCATAATGGAGACAAATAAGTAATGATATCTTGGGTTTTAAAAATGCTTTGCACATAACCAAAGGTCATTGACGTTTAAAAACAATTTTTGTAAAAGTTTCTAGAATAACCAACAATACTTTTCATGCTGATGTTTTCCACTGTTGAATCTAAACATCAATTAAATAATGAAGAAGGCTAAAGAAATTCAAGAACAGATGAGAAGTCACTGACATTTACCAGTCTGGAAAGGGTTACAAAGCCTAAGGCTCTGGGACTCCGGTGAACAACAATGAGGGCTATTATCTGCAAACATAGAACAACAGTGAACCTTCCAAGGAGTGGCTGGCCTACCAAAATTCTACCAAAAATGCATCCAGGACTGATCTAGGGGATCAGGTTGGAAGGGCACTTTTCCAAACTAATTTGAACCTGCAGGGAGACACAGGAATGTATCGGGGTAACATTATGTCATGTGACCCCGCGGTGAAACCAAGGCTGCTCGCAGAGTGTACAAGCAGCTGGACAGAAAGCAGGAGTGGTGGGAGGTAAGTGGGTGCAGATGGGTGTATCTAAGTTTAAGAGTTTGTGTGTGAACATGAATGTGTAATTGTGTGGGTGTGTGAGCACGGATGTGTAATTGTGGGAGTGTGTGTAAGCATGGATGTGTAATTGTGTGTGAGCATGAATGTGTAATTGTGCGTGTGTGTCTGTATGTGAGCATGAATGGGTAATTATGTGTGTGAGCATGGATGGATAAGTGTGTAAGTGTGTATGTGAGCATGGGTGTGTAATTGTGTGTAAGTGTGAGCATTGATGTGTAATTGTTTGTGTGTGAGCATTGATGTGTAATTTTGTGTGTGAGCATGGATATGTAAGTGGAGTGAGATGGAGTGTGTGTTAGTGAGTATGAGTAAGTGTGTGTAATTTGTGTGTTTACATATGTTTTATGATGGAAGGAGGGGGCAAGGGCCAATGATGGCATGGACTAGCTGTTGAAGTTAGGGGGCCCGGGGAAATTTTGCATTAGGGCTTGGTGGTTTCTATTCACGCCCCTGCATCTGTCCACATATTTGGTACTAGCTATGATATTGTAGATAATAGAAACAGATCAGTTTAATTAAATGGTTTAATAAAAAGTGCCCTGATATTATATATATATATATATATATATATATATATATATATATATATATATATATATATATATATATATATATATATATATATGCATCCCTTCACATTAACCAAAGTTATATTTAATAATATATTGACCTCTTTCAATTACTGTTAAAAGTATCCATTTAGCATTACATTTTCAGTTAGTTGGTTGAATGTATTCTATATTTTTTCTACATTTAAATAAAATCAGATTTTTCAAACAGCTATTAAAAATATGACAAAAATTGAAGACTTTTCTGAAATGTGCTCTGTAAAATAACAACTTTCATAAATCTTTTTTATGATACAGCTGAAACATTAAAGTACTGACTAGGAATTGGATGTCACTGCCATTGTCCCTACAGAAACCTACTTTGATTAAGCAATATCATTGGTCAGTCAAAGCTAGAACAGTTTAAGATCATTCCTTCTTACAGAGCTAATGATTGCTAAGCATTTACAGTACAATCCTGTATCTACGTAGGCCTAAAAAGGCCAAGAAATTGAATTCTTTTGTATATAAAAACCTATTAACATTTTGGTCTATCGACATTCTTTTAAAGGTTCTTCATCTCATAAATGTATAGTCTAGGAACTTTTACAAAGGCAAAAGTTCTAGCAGAAAGGTAAAATGTCCTACTTCACAAGCAAATCTTACTAGATCTTTATGTTTTTAAATGTAAGGTTATTTCTTGTACCAAACATGTTAACTGCTGTAAGGGCTATTTTTTAATAATTCAACCTGTGCATAGAATTAATAACAACATTGGAGCCATTGTATACTGCTTATACAGTATAATGCTAGATAAATAAAATATTTAAGGCCTGCTACGAGGAGAACATATAAAGTAAAAATATTATTGAAAAGTTGAATAGTTAGTCCTATACCAAACAGTGATATACAAATAACATAAACTTGAATTATCAGTAGGTTGAATGTGTTTGTATGAAGAAAACATCAATATGAAGTTATATGATTAATGGACACCACTTTAAGGTGCAGGTTAACAAGTTCATTCTTTGTATAGTTGAGATTACATTTGTATTATTATTAGTAGTATTATTATTTCTTCAACATAATGTGACATATAATTGACATTAACCCCTTAACGTCCATTGCCGGGTCAGGCACGTCATGCAAAACGGTCACTTAACGACCTATGACGTGCCTGACACGTCATGAGACTTAAACAAGCTTAGAAAGTGATCAACAATCACTTTCTAAGCTTAAACGGTGTTGCTGTAATGCCTCGATGTCGAGGCATTCAGCAACACCGAGATCGGCATGATGGGCCATGTCTGGCCCCTCCCCGGAGCGTCAACATCCCCCATACATTGTATGGCGGCGGACGCCCGTTTTAAAAGCGTTTAGGAGGCGATCAACGATCACCTCCTAAACGTCAATGGCGTCGCTGGAATGCCTCGATCAGGAGGCATCCAGCGACACCAAATACTTACCCCAGGAGCGGGCTGTGACCGCTCCGGAGAGCGGTCACAGCCGCAGCTGCACGCAGTCTTCGCCATCCGCAAGATGGCGGCTGCCCGGGAAAGAAAATAATAAAGTTTTAAAAGTTGGCTAGACCGTCTCCAGACCCTCTAGAGAACTCTGGCTCCACTTGCAGGTTGAATACAGGTACTGCATTCAACCATAGAAGTCAATGGAGCCCAGCTTTCTAATCACTATGTGATTAGTAAAATATAAAAAAAAAAGGAAAAAAAGAAAAAGCTTAAAAAAAACATGGTAACATTTAAAAATTATTATGCTATCCAGTTCCAGCAAAATGTAAAAAAAAAAAGTCCAAAAAGAGTAAAATAAATAAAATAAAAAAATAAAGTTTATTATTATGAGCAAGTGCTAAAATTAGCACTGTATCTTCCCAAAAATCCTGACATGGAAAAATTTAAATAAAAGCATTTCAAATACCCAAGGGGTGTCTAATTTAAAAAAATGAATGGTTTGATGGGGTAAATTGGAGTGGCCGGGCTCAAAGATAGGGCATAGGCACAGACTGACCGAAATGGGGGGGGGGGGAAGCGCACTTCCAAAATGTGGCATTTTAACCCCAAACACCAGACAAACCCATACATGTAGGGTATGACTGAACTCGGGAGATGTTCCTGAACACATATTAGGGTGTTGTTTGATAGTGACGTATACCTGGAGCTATAAATTTATACCCAAAGTACAATTTGTGTAAAAAAAAATACCAAAAAAATACTAACACAAAGTGTGGCAAAGGCTGGTGGTAGAATCTCATGCATGGAAAGGGTTAAAATACTAGCATTTGAAATACCTTGAGGTGTCTAGTTTTCAAAAATATATTGTTTGATGGGGTAAATTGAATTAGCCGCCTTCAAAGATGGTCCTAATAGGACATGGGGGCAGAATGACCAGATGTAAAAGTTCCAAGTTAAAAAATGTGCACTTCCTAAATGTGGCGTTTCCTCCCAAACCTCCCAAACAACCCGACAAACCCATGCATGAGGGGTATGACTGTACTCGGGAGATGTTGCTGAACACATTTCGGGGTGTTGTTTGAAAGAGATGTATACCAGGAGCTGTAAATCCATACCTGAAGAGCAATTTTAGCGATAAAAAACACAAAATAAATTACTACCACAAAGTTTGACAAAGACTGGTGGTAGAATTAGTGCATGGAAAGAGTTAAAATTCTAGCATTTGAAATACCTTGGGGTGTCTAGTTTTCAAAAATATATGATTTGATGGGGTAAATTGCATTGGCCGGCTTCAAAGATACCCGAAATGGCACATGGGGGGAAGAATTACCAGATTTGGAAAAAATGGTTTTGAAATAGCAAAACGCTACTTATACTTAATGCTCCATAACGTGCAGAAAAAAGCAGAAAAACATAAAAACATTGGGTATTTCTAAACTCAGGACAAATAGTAGAATATATTTAGTAGGTTTTTTCATTAGCTTTTTTGGATGAGTAAAAGATTTTTGGGGTAAAAGTCAGAAAATGTGTATTTTTTTACATTTTTCATCATATTTTATTATTTTTTTTATAGGAAATTAGATAATATGATTAAAACAATGGTATCTGAAGAAAGCCCTTCTTGTCCTGAAAAAAACAACATATAATTTGTGTGGGTTCACTAAATGAGTGAAGAGAAAATTACATCTAAACACGAACACCGCAAAAGTGTTAAAACAGCCTCGGTCCCAATGGTACAAAAGGTAAAACACAGCCTGGTCCTTAAGGGGTTAAATCTGATTGGCAATACAGTTTTCTCTGCATACAATGTTATCACCACTTTTATTCTGCAGAATGAGAATTGTGAAATATAGATTTAAAGAGCATGTGCAATAGTAGAAAATAATAGACGGGGAGTAAAGAATGTGGGAGACAAATTGCACACATGTTCAATGTAAAATGAGGAAGGGAGCTCAATGGAGTAAATAGGGAGGGAAGAAAGAGAGAGTAGAGTTAAGTGAGAATAGAGGAAGCAAAATCCTGACTGGAAAGGGAAAGCAAGAACGCAGTATTGTACCATCTCTTCTTCCTCTGGTTATTCAAATACGCTATAATATTAAACTCATATTGTAATACATTGTGAAAATTGGCAATATACCGTATTTGCTCAATTATAAGATGACCCCCCAACATTTGAATATTAATTTAGGAAAAAAAGAAAAAGCCTGAATATAAGACGACCCTATAAGAAAAAAAGTTTTACTAGTAAATATTAATTCACATGTAAACTATTTTGTCATATTTAATAAAAACAATCATTGAGAAATGATTGTTTTTCCCTTTTATTTGCCAACCTGCACCCAGTTATGCATATCTGCCCCCCAGATATGCCTTATACCCCCTTATATGCCACACTGGCCCCCAGATATGCCTTATACGCCCTATATACCAATCTGCCTCCCAGAGATGCCTTTTAACCCCCCTATATGCCACTCTGCCCCCAGATATGCCTTTTAACACCCTATATGCCACTCTGCTGCCCTGATATTCCTTTTAACCCCCTATATGCCACTCTGCCCCCAGAAAGCCCTTATACCCCCATATGCCACTATTACCCTCCCCTGACTTACCGTGCTTCAGAATTCCATGGTGTCTAGTGGGACAGCCAGTGGAGGTCTGCACGATGCGGGCAGACAACCTCCGCTGCTGCTGCCGGCACTTCCGCCGGGGCTTCTATGAATAAGCACCAGAAGGTCATGTGATGTCAACCCTCCATCATAGAAGCCCCATTGCACAGACCTCAACCGGCTGCCGGAGAGGAGGATCCGGCTCCCCTGCAGCACTGCGGGGGAGGTGGTATAAGTGGAGGGAAGGTCTACCTATAGGAACCATAAGTGGCCTCCCCCTTGTGTTGTGGAAATATATCAGTCAAAAAAACTAATTTTCATTTTATTGTCCCTCCTGTGCTCACCACAGCAATAATTCTTGCATTTATGAATTTCTTGTATGAATCTATGGGTTATTATTGATGTATGTGTTGGATATGACCTTGGAAGAAATGGTTTTCCTGACTGCTGGTGGTCACTTAGCATATCAAATGAATCCAGTATCTATAAGGGGATACAGGCATATGGTGGATCACTCAGCAAGTAGACATAGAGGCACCTCCGCTGTAAGATTTCACACCTTGCAGAGGGCCCTGGTTGGAGTCCCAGCTTCAGAAGACAAATTCATGTTAAAAGACCTTTTGGTACCACATGCATATACAATCGAATTAACCCCTCTCATACTGAAATTGGCCATACAATTTCTATGGGGTAGCAAGTCCATGTATGCACTACACAAGTTGGTGTGACACCCTGGACCTTGTTCTCACTCACTTACTTCTCAAATTCCCTTTTCCCCCTTTCTGACCACCACTTCCTTTCCTGCTCTCTCACCTTGCCTCCTACTCACTCACCTGCACCTTATCCTCGCCTAACCAGAGACCTCAGCTCTATTAACGTTCAGAAGCTCTCAACCAATTTACTCCCTCTCCTTCCTCTATCTCTAACATGTCATGCCCTAACAATGCTACCTTTCTCTATAACTCCACTCTCACTTCTGCTCTTGAGGATGTAGCCCCAGTTACTACTCGCTCCTCACGAAGCTCACGTTTCCAACCCTGGCACATGACTGTAACCCGACACCTACAACGTTGTTCCCGCACTGCTGAGCATAGTTGGCGATAGTCTCATTCCTTGGCTGACTTTCTGCACTACAAATTTATGCTACATTCCTACTACTCAGCTCTCAACCTTGCTAAAGAAACCTACTTCACCTCCCTCATCTCCGCCCTGTCTCATAACCCTAAACGACTCTTTAGCACTTTAAATTCCCTTCTTCGGCCTATCCCTACTACCCCTTCCACTAACCTTAATGCCTCTGCCACATATTTCAATAAAAAAATTGATACTATCAGATATGATATATCTGTACAGTCACCACCCTGCCCTCACCCTCCCTCTGACAATGCGCCCTCCTACCCACTGACCCCTTCACTACATTACATCAATTATCTGAAGAGGAGGTACGTTCTCTTCTTCTTTCCTCTTTCCAACCACATGTCCCCTTGACCCGATCCCTTCCCATCTCACCCAGTCTCTTTCATCTACTCTTGTCCCTATTCTAGCTCATATCTTCAACCTCTCCCTCACTACTGGATCTGTCCCATCCTCCTTCAAGCATGCTACCATTATAATCTTGAAAAAGCCCTTGACCCGACTGATCTGTCCAATTACTGTCCCATCTCTCTACTTCCTCTCACCTCTTAGCTTCTTGAAAGAATTGTTTATACACAATTAACTACATTTCTTGATTCTAACTCCCTACTTGACCCTCTTCAATCTGGTTTCCGCCCTCGACACTCTACTGAGACTGCCCTTACTAAAGTTACAAATTACCTACTAACTGCCAAATCCAAGGGCCACTACTCCATGTTATTCCTACTGAACCTTTCTGATGCGTTTGACACTGTGGACCACCCTCTTCTCCTTAAACTTCATGCTCTTGGTTTTCGTGTTCTCTCCTGGTTCACTTCCTACCTCTCTGATCGTACCTTCAGCGTCTCTGTCTCCGGTAACACTTCCCCTCCCCCTCTCAGTGGGGGTACCCCATGGCTCAGTTCTAGGACCCCTTCTGTTCTCTCTCTACACTTTCTCACTGGCAAACTAATTGCATCCTTTGGCTTTCAATACCACCTGTATGCTGATGACACCCAGATCTATCTATCCTCTCCAGATCTCTCTCCTTCTGTCTTAGATTGTGTAACTAAATGTCTCGCCTCTGTCTCTACCCGGATGTCTGCACGTTTCCTGAAACTGAATCTCTCCAAAACTTCTCATGCTGCTGCCTTGGTGTCACCCTTGACTCTGACCTTTCGTTCACCCCCACATTCAGTCTCCATCTAAAAAACATTGCCCGCATCCGTCCCTTCCTAACTCCCTTGTCCATGCCCTGATTATCTTCCGTCTTGATTACTGTAGCTCTATTTTAGCTGGTCTCCCTCTCAACCGTCTCACCTCTCTACAATCCACCATGAATGCTGCTGCCAGACTTATCTTCCTCTCCCATCGCTTCACTAACACCTCTTCCCTGTCAGTCTCTTCACTGGATGCCTGTGTGCTTCAGGATTCATTTCAGAATCCTTATTCTTACTTTCAAAGCGCTTCACAGCGGTCCCCCTACCTACATCTCCTCACTCATCTCTAAATACACACCACACTGGTCTCTCCGCTTATCCAATGATCTCCTTCTATCCTCTCCTTTGATTTCTAGCTCTCATGCACGCTTACAAGATTTCTCAAGGGCTGCCCCTATCCTCTGGAATGCTCTCCCCCGGGCCTATGCGTCTTTCTCCATGCCTTTATTCCTTCACAAAATCTCTCAAGACCTACTTCTTTAAGGACGCTTACAACATTGCACATTAACGCCCTCCCATATTCCTTTCGCTCACCTTTCCTAATCCCTCTCCTACTTTTACTAGTGTGGCTGGTCCATCCCTAACGACGACACTTTTACCTATTATGTAATACGCCCTAAATCCCTCTAGATTGTACGCTCATTTGAGCAGGGCCCTCCTCACCTGTTGTCTCTGTAAGTCAAATTGTTATGTTACATACTACTTGTTTTGGCCTGTCCACCCATTGTACGGCGCTACATAATTTGATGGCGCTATATAAAACAATAAATAATAATAACAATAATAGTAACTATTAAAATACAAAATCCATTAATTAGCATAACAACAAGTGAAAAAACTATTTTCAAATAGAAAATGGAAACTGAGCCATGCATTTGAACAACCAGCAGAGATTTCTGATCTAATGAAAACCAAAAATGAGAATCCATAAATTGATTGCCATCCTAACTGAATCACACAAGAATTAATGACATCATTGATTACAATAACTGCCTGGAAAATTCAAAGTCACTGCCGTCTCAAACTCGTTCATGAATTAGTACTCTATTTTTATGTGATTTTGCATGAACTTCTGACAGTGAAAGGTTGTAAAGTGTCCAGGAAGACTTTGTTGCTCTCTAGCTGCAATATCATAATGGCCAAATACAAAATGTTCAGATATATTTTCCTGAGGGTAGAATTAGATGTTAAAAGCCTTTATGATTGTGCTGGAGCAGATAATTAGGCAATTAGAACTATTATAAAGGTGACAAAGTATCAGGACAAGATAAATTACACCCTAGAGACTCTAAGGATGTACTTAGAAAAGAAGAAATCCCTTTTTGGCAAACGATAAATAGAACACTTTGATGAAGGCCAGAGGCACACGTAGTTTAAAAGTTGAATGACGTTGAATCATGTTTATATACTTCTATGATGTTAAAGCAATATATTAAAATCGGCTTAAACATTTAAAGGCTGAAGCATACTTTAAGCATATCTTCGGTTCTCATAATTGTTAAAATAGAATAGGTCCATTGATGCAGCTGATCAGTGGCAGGAAAGCATGTTCATTGAAATCAGTTGGGGAAATTGAAAGTCTTGGAAATGGATACCTCAGGATTTAAGTGTAAACAAGAGGCATCTGTCTTTAATGGAAGTCTTGCATCTGCCGCCCTGTGAGGTTAGAGAAGCAGCTTTTGGTCCACAAAATGCCCCTACTTCCCTATACAAATAGCACTACAGAATCTACTGATACAATATAAATGTAACTTAATTCAATGTAACGTATTTGCTTGATTATAAGACAAGGTTTTTTCAGAGCAAATGCTCTGAAAAATGTTCCTCGTCTTATATTCGAGGTCAACTTCTAATCAGACTAAGATCCAGATCCCCCGCAGCACTGCAGGGGACACGAATCTGGCAGCCTCTGCTGCTGCCGGCACTTCCTCTGTGGGCTTTTATGACAGAGTGCCGGGCATCACATGACCTTCCAGTGCTCCACTATAGAAGCCACGGCAGACGTGCCGGCAGCAGCAGAGGTTGTCTGTGCGCCAGTGAAGGTTTGCAGGATGCACACAGACAACCTCCGCTGCTGCCGGCACTGCCGCCGGTGCTTCTATGGTGGAGCACCGGAAGGTCATGTGATGCCAGTGCTCAGTAATAGAAGCCCCGGCAAAAGTATTGGCCACCAGCAGCGGAGGTCTGCATCGCACAGACCTTCACCGGCTGTCCCACTAGACACCAGGGAGTCTGAACACGGGTCACAAGTAAAGGGATGCACTGGTAAGTCGGGGGGGTTAAGAGTGGCATGGGGGTTAAGAGTGGCATGGGGGCGGGGTTCAATGGTTTTCTGGAGGCAGAGTGGCATATAGGGGGTAAAAGACATATCTGGGAGGCAGAGTGGTATATAGGGGGTATAAGGCATACCAGGGGGAGTGGCAAATAGGAGGTTAAAATGCATGTTAGAGAGGCAGAGTGGCATATATGGGTGTATAACGCATATCTGGGGGGCAGAGTGGCAAATAGGGGATTAAAAGGCATATCTGGGAGCAGAGTGGCTTATTAGGGAGGCAGAGTGGCATATAATGAATTTAAAAAAATAGTTTACATGTGAATTAATATTTACTAGTAAAACTTTTTTTTCTATAGGGTAGTCTGATATTTGGGCTTTTTCTTTTTTTCCTAAATTAATATTCAAATTTGGGGGGGGTTGTCTTAATTTTAATCAATTCCCATAAAGTCAAGTAGTTAATGCTAATTAATGGGCTGTTATACAAACTATATAGCTAAACTCTCACCTGACCTGACCGGTATTTTACAGGCACAGCCCTCATTTAGCAGGTCAGAGCTGATGGAAATATCTACTGAATAAAACTATACATTCTATAAACAAATATAAAATAATTAAATGTTCTAAATAAAAATCAGCATTCCATGTATTTTATAGTAAGATAAGGCACTAAATACCTGTTACTATGTAGGGCTCTTCATCTGAACACTGTAGATAATGATTAACAGGTAAGACTCTGTTCAGTAAATGTAATTAGGGGTCAAAGAAAATATTGAATGTCAATGCTTAACACATTCATCAGACAGATGTCACAAGTAAAAGCACCTCAGAAATACCTACTACAAAGGGTGATAATTAGCAGCAATGACTGAAGTATGTCTGTTATGTATAGTCTGAAAAATAAATGTACAAAGAATCCACACTGATATGAAAACCACACATTGCTATTATACAATTGCATATTTTTTTACTTAGATGATTGTATGTTTGTTTTTGTATTGTTTTTTTAAGGACAACTGTAGAAAAAGTTTCTTGTGTAATTCCTTAAACAATAACAACAAAACTGCAGTAAAACTTGAATAGGAAATACCTTTATTTCAGCATCTACACTCCCTATATAGCATGCTGGGCACATCGATATAGCATAAAGAATGGGTTGGATCTGACCAAAGATTTGCTTCCCTGTCTGTATGCCCGTTAATAAACTTGCTGCTGTTATTCATTGCAGTGCCTGTGCCAGTGGTTATTATGTTTTTTTCATGCATGTATACTTGTATAGGGTGTTAGCATGAGTGTTAGAGTTAGTAGAGCAAGTTTTCGTGTTTGTATGTGTGTATGTTTTACTTACAGGGGCCATAGAAATACTTCGACCAGGTACTACTAAACCTAGACTCACCCCTGATTTTTGGGTATGCATGTCATTGTCTGTTTGCCTGGGGATGTTAGTGTGTGTGAGGGTATGCATGTGTGTCTGCCTAGATATTTTGGTGTGTGTGTCTGTATGTTAGCACCTTTCGGATATTATGTTTTTTGTTTTTTTTTTTAGATTCTTTATTCTTTTGTTTTTAAGACAATAAAAAGAGAACAAATAGAAATATATCAAAAATTACAGTACAATCACCCACCCCCTCAAGGCAAGGTCTGAGGAAAAAAAAAAAAAAAAAAAAAAACAACAAAATTGTTTTACCACAAACTCCAAGTGAGTTGGAACTCTTTCTTTTTCTTTCTCGACTCTAGACTTCTATATCGTTCATATTTTATAATTCGATCGATCAAATTTAACCACTGGGTTAGAACGGGGGCTTTTTTATCGAACCATTTCCTAAGGATCAATAATCTCCCCAAGAAGAGGATCTTTCTAAAAAGTTTATTTAATCTACCGAAATGTTCCACGTCTCCTAGGATCGCGACCTTAGGGTCCATTACACCATTACATCTAAATTTCGTTCTAACAAAACTAAATACATCATCCCAAAAGTTTTTTATCAGAGCACATTCCCACCAAAGGTGTATTAGGCCCGCGTCGAGAGCACCACATCTAGGACAATCTGCATTTTCTCTATAGTTAATTTTCCATAACTGAAATGGGGAATAATAAAGCCGGTAAATAATTTTAAGTTGAATAAATTGATATTGTTTATTTGTAGTGCAACACCCTGTGTTCTTTAGAATACGGTTCCAAGAAGCCTCATCAATAGGACCAATCTCCTCTTCCCATTTCCTCTTAATGTTGCCGCGGAACCTTATTTCCATTTCTCTAAGTAATATTTTATAAATAAAACTAAGTGAATTTTTTCTCTTAACGCTTTTTTGTAAGAATTCAAGCAAATCATGTGTTTTAACATCAAAAATCTTCTTATTTTCCGTGAAATTGTATGCGTGTACTAATTGGTTATACCAAAATTTGTGCCTATTATCCAATTCAAATTCAGATTTAAGAATATTAAAATCCTTAATCTGTCCCATAACAAACAACTGCTTAACAAAACAGATCTCTTTTTTTAACCAAAAATCACTTCCTAATCCCTTGTGAAATTCCTGAAATCTTGGATTATGCCATAGACGTGTATAGGGTAAACTCCCCTCAATTCTACAAATATATTTAATTTCATATCATATTTTCCTATATAATTTCACCAAAAGTGTATTATTCAAATCCCCTTTCAGCCACAAATCTGTCTCCAACATTTCAATAGGATTAGAAAACCCAGTAGATTTTAAAAGAAATTGTATTAGGGGTCCAGATCCATTAGCTCTCAAGTTCTGAACTTTTGAGGCCAAAAAGTATAATTTAAAGTAAGGTAATGCCCAACCGCCCTCACCCTCAGGAGCCGTAAACTTAGCGTATTTCATACGAACTCTGCCTCTGCCCCACAAATGTTTACTCATTGAGGCTTCTAAGCCTCTAAACCATTTATCTGGGATCCACACTGGCGAGGCAGAAAGGACAAACAACACTTGGGGGAGAACAATCATTTTAATGAGAGCCACTCTATCTGCTAACGACAGTGGAAGTTTAGCCCAAATCGCTACTTTTTTCTTAATCTTAGAGGCTAATGGAGTAAAATTTTGTTTCATAAACAAATCAATTTTACTCGAGATTTTAATCCCTAAGTATGCCATAGGGTCACCTTGTCTCAAAATCTTAACACCCTCAACCCTAGGGATTCTTACGGGATTCAGTGGAAGAAGTATTGATTTATCCCAATTGATCTTAAGGCCTGACAATCTGCCAAAATTTTCCGCCATATTTATCACTATTGGGAGCATTTTTGCAGTATCTTCCAAAAATAATAACAAGTCATCTGCATACAGTAAAACTTTATCTTCATGACCATTAAGGCCAAATCCTCTTATTTCCTGATTCCTGCGAATACTCAGAGCTAATGGTTCGATATATAATATAAATAAAAGAGGCGAAAGTGGGCAGCCCTGCCGAGTTCCTCGACTTAGCAAAAAAGCATCCGAAAGATTACCATTTAGATTAATCCTTGCTACTGGAGAACTATACATAAGTTTAACCCAACTCAAAAAACCCTCCCCAAAACCAAAGGCTTGTAGTTTATGCCACAAAAAATCCCCACTCCACCCTGTCGAACGCCTTCATAGCGTCCAAAGACAGGATGGAGTGGGAAGAAATCCCCCCCAATTGAAGATTAGCAAAGACTCTTTCCAAATTAGAATGCAAAAGTCTTCCTGGTACAAAGCCTACCTGGTCTTCTCCAATCAGATCAGTAATGCAATTTGCCAATCTATTAGCCAACACTTTAGCGAGAATTTTCACATCTGCGTTAAGCAAAGATATTGGCCTATATGATTCTACTTTGGCTGGATTTTTATCCTTTTTAAGAATAAGAATAATTATTGCTTCAAACATAGAACTTGGTAGCTCTTTTCTTTTCAAACTTTCCGAAAACACAGAAGATAACATAGGTAGGAGGGCTTCAGCATATTCCTGATAGACCCCAAAAGGGAGTCCGTCTCCCCCTGGAGCAGATGAGGATGTGCAAGAGGAAAGGGCTACTTTCATCTCCTCCACTGAAATTTCCCTTCCTAATGCCACCCTCTGTTCTTCCGAGATCCTAGGCAATGAACAATTTTTTAAATATTCCACTATGCCCCCCTGGCTTATTACTGGGGCTGCTTGATAAAGTTGAGAAAAGAACTTAACAACTGCAGCCTGTACTTTACTAGGTGTATTAACTACCCTACCATCTTCATCTTCAATTGCCAGAATCTCATTTTAATCTTTCTGGGCCTTAACCAGATTCGCCAATAATTTCCCCGGCCGACCTCCTTCTACATAGTTCTTTTGACCTCTAAAAAATAACTTATGTTGTGCTTTTTCTGTTACCAGCGCTGCCAACTTATCCTGTGCTTCCTTCATGGACTTATAATTGTCCCCTGAGGGATCTTTTGCGAAATTTTCTTCACTACCAAGTGCTATATCTCTCAGAACTTCTTCTTTGTGTAAGAAACTTTGTTTTTTTATAATCAGCTCTCTAAGGAGCAATCCTCGCAAAAATGCCTTTAATGTGTCCCAAACAACGGACAGAGTAGCAGATGACTTGTTAAACTCCCAGAACTCCCTTAATTTATGTATATTAATTTCTTTAGATTCAAATAGTGTCAGCCAATGGGGATTAAACCTAAAAAGTTTCCCTTCATTTTTTCTCATCTCTCCAAAAGACAAATCCACTACTAGTGGTACATGATCTGAAATTGACCTAGCCTCATAAACAATTTTATGAATAAACCTGATCCCCAAATCATTGCAAATTACCAAATCAATCCTAGATGCAGTTTGATACGTGGTAGAGTAGCATGAAAATCTTTGTAAATCAGGATTCATTAACCGCCATGGATCGTTCCATCCAAACTCTTCAATTATTCTCAGCAATGGGGTCTGATAATTTACATTAAGATGAGATTTTTTAACCATCCGCACCACATCTTTCTCGGGGTCCAATATACAATTAAAGTCCCCAAACAGAAACAGTGGGAGATGTTCATTACCTCGGATAAATAATACTAAATTATTTATTGGCTGAGGGGAAATGTAAAAAAAAGGCCAGAATCATCTCCTGGTTGTAAATTATTACAAAAATAATTTATGTACAAAAATAAATCTACCTCTCTCATCAATCTTCTTATTCCGAATCACTAACGGGATCTTCCGATGAAAAAATAGTGAAACACCTGCCGAGTAATTTGAAAAAGAGGAGTGTAATTCAACCTGGGCCCATCTTCTCATTAACCTTTTTTGCGTCTCTCTTACTGTATGTGTTTCAACTAAACAGACTATAGCCGGGAGATGTTTCTGGACCCGATCGAATATAGCGACCCTCTCTTCGGATATTATGTTAGTGTTTCCCTGGGTATGGATATGTGTCTCGTGTTAATGTTTGAACATTTGTGTGTTTGAGTATCTGGGTGTGTTTGATGTTTGTGTGCATGTGTGTTAGTGTTGAGTGTTTAGCTGTGGGTCATGTGTATGATGTCCTCACATGACCCTGCCCTTAAGGGCGGTATACATTGTTTTTGAAACAATTGTCTCTTGCACTGCCACAAATCAGCTTTTGCAATGAATATCATTTCAGAATACCATTTAACTTTTTAATAAGTAAAGTCTGATTAACTGTTAAGAGTTAAGGAGTTTACTACCAGCACCTGTATGCATTGTTTCTGCATATGGCTGAGCATATTACGTCAGAAGCCACAAACTGCCACACATTGAAGCATTCAAACTGCCACTGGAGCAACAATCAGCCACTAGCCCACAAGGCATACGTTCAAAGTATTTTTATAAACCCTGTCAAATGTAACCATGAATCACAGAAACAAAAGCCAGTGCGAGAAAGATATGATTTTATTAAAACAGAAATCAGCACCATATAAAATGGTTTTTGTTCTAAGCCATTAGCGTTAAAATTGTTGCAAATATATTTCTTTAATATACCAATGACTCAACTGTAATGATGAAAATCAAGTGAAGAAAGAGCACATCATAAATAAATGGTTCATATATAAGTCAGATGTATTCATTTTCAGCTCAAGGTCTATTATTTTTTACACTTCTTATAAATTTCCCAAATAGGTTTATATAATTTAATAACTTGAATAAGTAGTCCAATCTCATTCAGTCAAATACTGTCTTTGTAGCAAAGAGCAATAAAATTGATTAAAATGTATATTAATATAATAAAAAGTCTTACTTGTATTATCAAAAATCATTTTTATTTAAATGCATTAGGCTTTTTTCTATGTATATAATCATTATTCTGCTAACATAAAAAAATATAATCTTCTGACTTTAAAAACTGTAACATTGCACTAGAATCCATACTAAACATAACCACTGGGTTAAATGTATTCCTTATTTTAATATATTTGAAAAAAAACAGTATGTAGCTCATACATTAAAAATAAAACCTTCAGATCCCAACACAACCAAGTAAAACTATTCAATATCTCTATTTTAACACAACACAACCTGATCCACACGTTACTGTTATTGCAGACAGTGTAATCAAGAGTTATCTAAACTGTGAAGGTGTTACAATGCTCACACAGCGCTGCTATACAAGATCATATAGCACAATGGCAGGATTGCTGATTCCTGCAGATATGGGAGAATCAGGCTGCAAAAAGGTTGGACTTACTATTAAGTCAAAATAATCATCTTGACCAATTTTTGTGAACGTAATGATAGTTCCATAGGATTTTAAAGGAGTTACATTCTGGTTGTGTGTGTCATTGTACTAGAGAAATGAAAATGTGACACAATTAATTAAAATAGAATAGGTCCATTGCTGCAGCTGATCAGTGGCAGGAAGCATGTCCATTGAAATCAGTTGGGGCATTTTCTTGTTAGACTTCCTGGAGCCAGGTCTTTTTTTGCCTGGCAATTAGTATACAACATCGGAACAGGCAACAGAACATGTGTTCAGCTGAGGGACAGGGAAAGAGGTAAATCCATGTTAAGGGTCTTCAAAATTGCTCCATGCAAGGGGAGTTACATGGAAATTTAAAGGTTTCCTACTAAAAGCGCATATGATGGTGAGAGTGTGCCCTTAAGAAAGATCTTTAGTACTAGATGTCCCAGCTAGTAAACATATTCAATGTCAAGTAACAGCAAAAAAGCGAATATAAAACTATATGAAAAAAAGTGAGTCAATACAAGAGCGGATTGCATTCAGGGGCGGGCTGGGCCGGGGGGCAAACGGCCGCTGGGTGCTGATGCCGCCGGCCGGCGCTACTTTAATTTTTTTTTTTTAAAATTTAATATGGCAAGCCGGATCGGCTATTAAATGAAAAAAAAAAATAGTATTAAAGCAGCGCCGGCCGGCGGCATCAGCACCCAGCGGCCGTATGCGATGGCCGCCAAGTGATGGGTGAAAGCTCCGCCCCCTCGCACTCACCTTTCACCCCTCACGCTGCTCCCATCACTATGCGGCCATCAGATTGTTGGAAATTGAATCTAAACGGCCGCTGGGTGCTGATGCTGCCAGCCGGCGCTACTTTAATACTTTATTTATTTATTTTTAATATGGCAAGCCGATCCAGCACATTAAATAAATAAAAAAAAGGATTAAAGTAGCTCCGGCCGGTGGCATCAGCACCCAGCAGCCGTTTAGATAAGTTTTCCAGCAGTCTGATGGCCGCATAGTGATGGGAGCAGCGTGAGGGGTGAAAGGTGAGTGTGAGGGGGCGGAGCCACTTCACTCGACTTGCCCTCCAGGCCTTAGGCTGCCAGCCCTCCCCTGATTGCATTATTATGCACTCTTGCAAGTCATTAACAAGATTTCACTTGCAGTATGCTATTCAGTTTTTGGCAAAGCATTAAAAAATCTGTCCTGGAAAGAGTACAAAGAAGAGCTGCAACATTAATAAATTGCTTAAATAAAATATTTCAGTTGTTAAGAACATCAAGAAAGCATCCAGAGAGCCACATGCTAGGTTGTCATCACAATATGCATACATATAAGCCTGGGTTAGTGTGTGTGCCTCTGCAAGGTACTCTCACAGTAGGACAGGACACAGAAGGTTCAAAATAAAGTCAGTTTTATTTCACTCTGCAGTCAAATAAACTATTAACAGCAGAGACTCACAGCTTGTTAATAACCAGCAAACAAAAGAAATACAATTCTCTTCACACACAGGAGGCTGTAAAACTCACTGCCATAAGTGTTTTATTGGGAATCCATCACGTAGTATCCAGTACCAACTCTGGAGACTTCTCACCCTGGCCACACTGGCGAGAGATACGTTTCTAAGATCCACCCTTGCAGCTCCCGCCTATGGGCTGCAGAATTTTAAATGCCTGACTCCCAGCCATTGTTTGTATATTTCATCACAAAGCCACAGTTGCAACCTGACACAAAAGGACATTCTCTAAACGTAGGTCAGTAAAGTTCTGGAACGCAATGCCCATGAAGGTGATGACCTCAGATACTTTAAATGTTTTATTCAGATTGCATTTTGCATTGACAAGAAAGTTTATTTTTGCATAGATAATAATTTAATCAATGGATTACTCCATCTCATGAGTCTGAGATGGTCAAGTTTGTTATGAGCTGCTGTCCTCATCTGGGTTAACACATGGGTTAATTATATCTTGGAAAATTAAACTTAATAGACTTGCATTTTCTTTAATCCTAATGACCCAGTTATGTAATTTTGTTACAGAATTGCCCCACACATTGCCAGAAAAACAATGCAATCTCAAATGTGGGATTAAACAGTTTTACCAGATGGCTACTGGTTATGATTTCAAGGCTTTGGGCCATCTCCTGAAGGCTTTTGGTGTCATTTTCTTGTAATTCAATATATAGCGACAATGGTGTCAAGGCTAACAAGCATTTTAGGTCGCATTTACAGGATTGAACATCAACAAATCTTTTCCGTCTCTCTTTCATTGGTTTCATATACATTCCATAAACATCTCCCCTACTAAATTTGATCTCGGTTGTTTTCTCCTGGACTGAATATTGCTAACCTAAATAATTTAATAGAAAACCTCCCATAATCAAAAATGGAAAAACAGATACATTGACAAAGATTAATTTACTGAGTTAACATTTCACACAGTGTTTTTTAATTATTTTTCCAGTTGCAATCTATGGGAGGATTGATGTTCAATTAGCTTTGATTTATATTTGCCATTGACTCTTGTCTGATATCTGGGCTATCCAGCTGAAGCATCCATAGAATATTTTATATGATATATGGTGCTACGCAGTAAAATGTTGGGCAACACTTACCTAAAGGAAAATGGGAGGGTGGAAGCTGGCGTATTTGTTTGGAATGAAACAAAATATATTGAATAGAACTATTAGAAACCAGTTATGTAAATATTCTTGCTAGGTTTTGGACAGCTATAATAATTGTTTGGCAGCAACAAAGATTGCAGCATATTTCATACACTGCCTGTATCAGAAATGTACCAAACTAAAAAGATCTGTCAATTTCAGTAAAGAAATAGCTTAGAAATAATAGCATTTATCACTTATGCATAGAATTAAGTGAATTTTATTTAGCAAATTAATATTCTAGCCTAGATGACATTCAAACTGATAAAATATGGTTTTCCCCTAAATATTTCAAACAATTCAACAAAAGAGAGAGCAACAGACTCTCCTCTCTTTGATATTTATGATGCTACAGGGCCTCAAAAACCTATCATTTATATAATCTATGTTAATTTAGGCTCACTTTATTATGCTATTTGTTTACAAAACAAAATAACGAAGGGTAGAAATACAAAAAAATTACATGTCCCTGAAACAAACATAATTAGAATGTACTGAACATCTCTCTGTTTACTTGAAAAGGTACAATTGTTAAACTCATGTTCGGGTTCTAAAGTAATTAAAACAACAAGAGTTAAATTATTTATAGGTAATTAGTTTGCAAAAAATACAGTACATATTGTATCTGAAGCATTACTTTTCGTCTATTACTATAAAAGAGCTTTAAAAGCTCTTTAAATGGCATTTCTTGCAAAAGGAATATATATTAACTGTCAATACAGTGTTCTTTCTATATTCAATTGCCACTTGATTTCATTGTTTGGTTTGGCTTGCACACTTCCTTTAGCATTAAAAGGTATAACGTTTAAAAAAATATTGAATAGGATTTGAAACCCATTACTATGTTACAACAAGGTCAATCTTAAAAAAAAAAGTATAGAATTTTCATAATTTCTGTGATGGTTACTGAACATTGTCTAATTCACTATGATAATAAATGTTCACAGTGAATGCAATCACTCGATTCTTCAATGGAACATTTGTGCTTAATCAATATGCTAATGTTGTACTTACAAAACAGAATATCCTGGTGTGATTTTGCCCATGCTAACGTTAATACCGTACTCATAAATTGTATAATGTATGCTAAAACATGTCAATTTTTATTCTTCTAATTTGCACTTTGCATGGCTCTCTTTAGTAGCTAGATATAACAGACTTAATAATATATCTTCTCAAGAAGATATGCATGTATATTACTTTAAACTCCTTTTATTATTTGAAACATTGTCATTTATGTACCCAAATGGTATTTGATAAAAATGTTCTATGTAATTACAGACAGATTTTTCAGTAAACTGTAAGCACTTGCAAGTTGGCTAAAAACGTGATTTTTTAGCAATAGACTCACATGAGTTAGACAGAGGTGCAAGTGTATGCTTGTTTAAAAAGAAGGCTAATGTATTAACCTGCTATTTGTGTGCAAGTTATGAGTCCTCCCATTCTATACAATTAAAATGCAAAATAATTTAAAGAAGAAAATGGGGCTCCTAGGATCACCTATTAACCTAAGCTTTACAGTATTTAAACTTCCTCAAAGGATGGGCAAAGGATGGGGACATGGATATGAGGTCCATGCCTTCAGTAGGGTAATTATTATATTTCACCTGTAAGCTGGGGATTTGGGAGATATATAGGACCATATATCCCCCAGATTTACTTCATTACCCTCCTAACCACAGGGTAGGGAAGGGTGACAGTTGTTTCTCTGTTTTAAGTGTTGCATTATTTTTTGTTTTTTTCAATATATTTTCAGGGGAAGTTTGAATATTTTGCAAGCTTCATGAGAGGACATACTAGTTCACATTGAACTCACAATGCATTTGTATGTCCTAGTTTGAAACTCACAAAACTCAGAGCTGGGTCTGACCTAAGTAGAGTCTGGCCAGTAAAATTAACCTTTTAATGACCACCACCCAATGTCAAGAACACTGGTCTAACAACTGACATCTAGGACTCCAGGGTAATAGTCCTGTTTAATTTTGTAGAATCTGTCCTAATAAACTGAACACTCGATGTTGCACATAATGAAACCTTTTTTGAAAGGGGAACCAAAATTGAAAATGTATCTCAGAAAATACCACCACTATTTGTTTTTCATAGTCACAGTTGGTAATATTAAAGATAAGGACACTTGCAATGTTACCTTATAGTTTGTACAACATCACATTTATCTTCTAGCTCACACAACTAAAAACAGTGAGATAACACTGTAAATGCATCACTGAGAGATGTACCTACTTAAAGGGCTGAACAAGAGACCCTGTTTTGACATCTAGGCTTCATAAATTCCAATAACACATTTCATTTCTCAGAATGGAAAAGCTTATTAGGTAAGTGTTTTGGAATATATTTTTCTACATTTGCTGCGGCTTAATGAAGTTAAAAAAACATCCATATTAATAGAAAGTCTCACATCCAATTCAACGAGGACCAAAGTAGAAGTTCAAGGGCCTGAATTACACTAAAAGAATGTGGTTTATGTGGCCTATTTCTTTCCACTATAGTCAATAGACTGGGTACTGATGTTCTAAAACATAGCCTACCAGATCATTTTATTTTATGCCATTAGTTCCAGACATTTTGTTCCCTATTTGCTCACAGATGTTCATGGAACGATACAATCTGATACATGTTAATGGAGTCATGTAAATCTCTAAATGGTTTCCTTCATTTTCTTCAACTACAACATTGGCTAGTCTATTCTAAAGAGGAACTCATTCATCAACCTGGAATGAGCCTGTTGAAAATCACTACCACATACAGTAGCACAGCACATTAATAATGAGGATAAATTCTTTATTTGGTCTGCTATCTGGATCTTTGATGACCCTCAAAACATTGATTTTCCAGTTCGCTAATGGTAGGGTAAATCATTTTATAAAAGGCTCAATCTGTTGTTTACATTCAACAGACAGTTACCAAGTTGGAAGTGATGAAATCCTCTCCATTCTACTGAGTTAAAAATATTAGGTTATATTAATGGATCAGCTGTGTCTACGAATTAACATAATATGTTGATAAAATGAGTCCAGCATTTTTTTTAAGGAGGGTGCATTTTTATTTAGTTGAAGTTGGCAGAAACATAGGTCCAGCGAGGCTTTGAAGTCCATTCTATTCTGTTAACATTTATATAGCAATTAAAATGTGCTTTAATGACCCTGCTGCATTAGGAAAATCATTCCTATTACTGTTGAACAAATCCTTCCAATAAATAATTATTTACTTTTGCCTTATTCATCTTTTTTTCATTGTAATGTGACACAAAAAATGTTTCTGTAAAGTTTTGAATGATTAAGCTAAATACATAAATTACATCTGCTAGATCTGTTATGGTGTTCTTGCTTAACATATTAGATAGTGCAAGTATGTTACAATTAGAGTGCGATTACGTTTTCTATAGTCCTTGCTAACAGACCATGCTTTCCCAACCCAAGGACATGAGCATCGACAACCACAAAGCTGACATTTTTAGTTTCTAATTTAAATAATTGTTACATATTTGTAATGATCAAAGAACAAATCAATTCAGTGGTTTTATCTCATTAAATAGAGAAACCCTAGAAATTCTATTTTTATACAATCATTCCTTGAAGTCGACTTAGGTTTAGCCTCATTATGAAATGTTCAGTGTTACTAATATTATTGAGATAATAACATATAATATATATACATAGCTATATCGTACAGCTGTTAATCTATGATACTGTGTATTCTAACAGAATGTTCTCTTACAGTGCAGCTTATAAAAACCCTATGTTCTTGCCAAAGATGACTTTTTCCTCTTGTTATTTATGTTCTTGACAGAAAGCCTTCTGTTATTTAGCAATTTACGGTGCAATTATGAATAGAATATATAGAAGTGAAATAAACATAGCATTAATGTAGCTATTCTTATTCAACTAGTCAATTTGTTAAGGGGAGGCAGTCTGTTATAAGTAAGTGTATGTTGACAAATACAAATTAAACAAAAGTGAACTTATTTAGCTTCTATAGTACAAATGGCGCCAGTAAATAAAATATAGCCAAAATGCCAAAAAAAGGCTTTCTGTAAAACTTATATAAATGCAAATGCTTCCATATATCAAATTCCTGGAAAAAAGCATTTTTTCTTGTGCCTTACTGCAGCCTTCTGCTCATGTGTCAGGAAAATATTATGAACAAATGTAAATGAGAAAATTACCATATGTATGGAAAGGAAGATCTCACATAGTTAATCCTGTCTAATAATTCTGGGCCAAGCCACCATCAGAAATCTTGATGGGGCAGACTCATGGGAGGGGCATGGGGGCCCCCCATGCCCTTTCCATCAGCCTGCCCCATGTCCATCCCACTGCCCCACCCATCACTCCGCCTTAAGCTCCTCCCAGAAGCACACCTTATGAGAACAGCAGCAAGCCTGTAAGTGTTAGTTGCACCTGGGTATAGTATTTTTTCAAGGCTCTCTATAACTAATTGGTAGGTCCCCTTGAGCCCCTGTGCACAAAGCAAGGTCTATAAAGACATGGTTGAATGGGTTTGGTGTGGAAGAACTGGAACAGAGACTGCGAGTCAGGCCTTCTTGTCCCGCATCAGTGTCTGACCTTACAAATGCTCCACTGGATGAATGGGCAGAATTTCCCACCAAAGCACTCCCAAATCTTGTGGAAAGCCTTCCCAGATCAGTGGAAGCTGCTATAGCTAAGGAGGGACCAACTACATATTAATGTCTATTAGTGTAAGGTAGGCCACAGCTGCAAGGGTTGGTATGACAGAACACAGCATCTACCATTTACCATATAGTCTAAATGCTGTCTATATATTTGGGAGTGAATTTGTGTATTTATCAGTGGCTCCCTAACAATGTACACTATATGAAGGGTTGCCTTGAATCCTTGTTTACTTTTTGTGGTTTCCTCAATTTGTTGTGTCTGTTGATATGTGATTGAGCATAGTGTATAACTTTATGCCTCTGTATACTGTGTGGCTTCAAACTTACACATACATATTCTGATAATACAGTTAATGTAGTTCTCAGCTTTAATTTGAGGGTATTCACATTGGAGGAAGGGTTTAGGAATTATAGCTCTTTAATATGTAGCCGCCTCTTTTTTTATAAGGTAACAACATAGTTATATATATTTTACTGATAATTTGTCATGGATAACTGGACGTTGTATCCTATATTAATAAAATAAATTAAATACCTTGACACTTACAATGAACCTCCTTCATACCAAGTGGTACACTATATGACCAAATGTATGTGGACACACCACTAATTATTGGGTTAAGGTGTTTCAGCAACACTCATTGCTAGCAAGTGTATAAAATCAAGAACATAGGCAGCCATCTCCACATACAAACATTGATAGTAGAATATACTGAAGACCTCATACTTTAAATGTGGCACTGTCATAGGATGCCACCTTTGCAACAAGTCAGTTCACGAAAAGCCCTAAAACATCTGCCTTGGTCCACTGTAGATGCTTATGTTGTGAAATGGAAGCATTCACAGAGCGGAGCTGCCATGTACTGAAGGGTATAGTGCATAATAATCATCTGTCCTCTGTAGCATCACTCACTACTGAGCTTCAATCTGCCTCTGGAAGCAATATCCTCACAAAAACTGTGTGTTTGGAGCTTCATGAAGTGGGGAGTCCATGACCAAGCAACTGCACACAAGCCAAATGTGCAATGCCAAGTGTTGACTGTAAATCAATCTGCTACTGGACTCTGGAACAGTAGAAATGTGTTCTCTGGATTGATGAATTATGCTTCACTTTCTGAAAGTCTGATGGATGAATCTGGGTTTGGCTAATGCCAGGAGAATGATACCTACTGTAATGCATTGTCCCTACTATAAAGTTTCGTGGAGGAGGAATAATGGGGCTGTTTTTTCAGGATTTGGTCTAGACCCTTTAGCTCCACTGAAGGGTAATGTTAATGCTAAATCATACAAGGACATTTTAGACAATTGTATGCTTTCAACTCGGTGGCCCTTTTCTGTTCTAGTATGACTGCGCCCAAAACAAGGTCAATTCATCATTTGAAGAATTTGGTGCACAGGAACCTGAGTGGCCTGCACAGAGACCTGAACTTAACCCTATTGAACACCTTCGGGTTGAGACTAGAATGTCAATTGTGAGCCGCGTCTTCTCATCCAACAAATACTCTTTTAGCTGAATTGGCATAAATTCACAGACACACATCAAAATCTTGTAGAAAGCGTTCCTACAAGAGTAGAGGCTTTTATAACAAATGCGGACAATTCCAAAATAATGCCCATGATTTTGGAATGGGTTGTCCAATAAGCTCATGTAGGTGTGATGGTCAGGTGTCCACATACTTTCAGCCATATAGTGTATATCAAAGCAATATCGTTTTTCTTTGGTTTCTATTAAAATTGTGTCAATATATATCAAACTTATGGTCAAGTGCTGCATAGCATGAAGCGCATAAGATTATTTATTTCATTATTCTTTCTGCTGTTTGTCCACATTTATTGGGAATAAAGCATAATTTCTACTCATCCTGGATTGTTTGGATTTCACTCCCTATTCCTTTTTTTGTTTGATATATATGAAAGTAGGTAGCCTGGGTGGGCCACCTGGTAAACAGGGAAAATGCACGGCTGGCCAATGCCATATTGCATGGGCAACTTGCCTTGGGCAACTGCGTCTCTTTTCAGTCCTTGAATGTACAGCCACAGGCTTAATACAGGTGGACCGGGAGTTCACTGGGAAGCTACAATAAGGAAGTAAGATTCCCTGAAAAAGAGAAGCATTTCTGCAACTATGTGTCTCTACAAAACTGTCTGCATTATTCTGGCCTCGCTGTGCACTTTCACAAAAATGTAGAGCCACAGAGACACCCTCTCCCCATTCTGCCATTTGGGGAGATGGTGTGTCCAGAGGCTGGGAGGCTAAGCGGATGAAGAAAGAAGACACAAGAAGTAGTAGATGAAGTGAGAAGAAAGAAGAACAAGAAGATGCAAGAGGAGAAGCACTTTGAACTGCATGTGAGTATCATATCACAACAGAAACCCTTAGTTTGCTAATATACTTTGGTATACAAGTTAGCACATCCAGTTTAACAGTATGCAAGATACAACAATGTCAGTGTGAATAATAACACATCTAGATATGTACACATCTTACAAATTACATCACCTGACCTAAACATCTATGGAAATCAACCCTACCTCCATTTTAAAACCAACTGTTCATAAAAAAGCATCTGAGCAGGATACCTCCAAATGATACTGGGTATCCTGTACTGTGGGTCATAAAACTGCACATGGAGTAGGCAGTGAGCTCACACTGGGGGCACAGCACATACTGTGAATACTTTAGATACTGTAACTCCCTATGGGTATTGGAGAGGAATAAGGTAAGGAGCGGGCATGCCTAAATGCCCCTCCCATGACCCAGAAAAGATCTAACATCCATTGTTTACTTGAGGAGATTATGTAATGCATTTTTGTATTAAAATGAGAATTGCTAATGAAGTTACCCACACCTCCTTTGATATGATAAGTGCATTAGAGTTTTTTGTGGGTAGTGAGGGGTACCATTTGGATAAGACATGTTGCAAGGAAAGTGATGTATTGTTTTAAGGACTCTTTGTTCTTAACTCATTCATGTGCATACTCCCTTGAAACACTGCCTTCGAGGATGGTCACCTGGTAAAATCTGTTTTGTAAAGTACAGTTAAATGTATCATAGACATGTAGACCAATGCACACGCAAATGTAATAGCTTACTTTACGATTGTTAGAATTTAATACCAATTTTTTATACTTATTATGGAGAAACATTTTTACAACCAGATTTATGCCTCAGGCATATGGTAACATCATGGTAAGGCTTGCGTAGCATTAAACAGACACTATTCCGATCCCCCTACCAGCATTCTGTTCCAGGCTACTTTTATTGATTCCTGTAGATGTATTCTATACCGAGCATAGAAAGTTAGAAACTCAGGTTTCATTACTCCACATAAAACAAATAACTAAAATATATAGGTTGTTTTAGTATATGAAATATTTGTTTATGAGTATTTTTACTTGTTGGTGATTTATCATCCGATGAATTGTGAAAGGGCTAAATGAATCTGATGTGATATTATGGACTGCTTCAGTTTTGCAAATTCTGTTGAATGGGTCAATGAACCATATTAATAATCTATAAGATCTTCTTCTAATAAAAATTACAAATGTGCTTTCTAATCAGAAGTCTCATAAACTTTATTACAATATGAGAAATATGCATACAGACAATCTTATGAGCTGTCTATATATTTGTTTTTGTTGTATATTGTTTCAACAAAATCCAAATGTTATTCTCCTAAATTACTGTATGCATTTTTCTCACATAAAAGTATATGGTCCCCATTCTTCATTTACTGTTCCTCTCCTTGAATACAGCTTTGGAACTTAAATTAACGTTACCTGCTAATGAATCATTTGTAGATACAGTCCTCTGCCAATATACTGGAGTGTCATTTTACAATCTTTATATTTTTTCTTTTCTTAACAGAGAATCCTCCTTAATCCTTCTTTATCTCTATACTATACTTCACCTTGACATTACAAAAACCCACAATGGGTGTTTCAACAAAATAAAAGGATATGTTCGGTGGATTTACTTTCAAGTTATTATCTTAACAATAGGGGCACAGGTGAAAAAACCTCTGTGTTGCTGATACCTGCTGACAGAACCCAGCACAGAATAAAATGTTATTTTATTATAATGTTTATTTCCTTATAAGTACACTAGGTTAGATCAGATATTTTATTAAAAAATAATACAGAAATGTAACATCCCAGTCAGTAGATAAAATAAAATATTTAGAGATTATATGGCTATATGGAAACCTTCCTGACATCCTTTAAACATTGTACAATGTTTTACTAGTTATGGTAACTTATTGCTTGCTTGTGATTCCACATAGAAATCATGCTCATTTTATGCAACAAAAATGGAATTAAAAAAATAAAAAGATGATTGATTGAATTTGAATCAATCATTGATTGAAAAAATGTGTACGCTTAAAAAAAAAGTATTGCAGTACCCTTCCACCTACCAGCAGGTGTCACCAGCGGAACTTGTGTTTATAAATGCATGGTGTACACACCAATTTAGAGGTGGTGTAATGAGTATTATCTTTGTATATCCTACCATTTTACAATTTCCCCTGTCTTAGTATGGTGTTACTTTCAAGCAAGATTCTGGAGTCTTTGATGTCATCAATTCCTTAGGGATCATAAACTTTGATTTTTGATCACATAAACCTTTACATTTTGATACTAGCCTCTTGGAAGCTAAGCTTGAAACACTGACCTCAGTTTGTGACAAGTAGATGAAGCATGAGCTCGCCCTGCTCATCATGGCCATATGTGAGGAGCCCTCAGAACACTCCTCTTGCTTCTTATAAGAGGATAGAAGGACTATGTGTCTTGAGATCAGGAGTCTAGCTCCCAAGAAACTTGAATGGGGCAAAAACTGTGAGGGTGGACTTGGGTCAGAAATAGGCAGAGTCAAGTGACACCAACTGCTCCTACTCTAGAGGTTAAACACACTGACCCATAGGTATGCACAGTGCAGTTGTACTTAATTACCTAGTAAAATCATATACAGTGCCTTCTCAGTTTGACAATGTCATGTATTTCAGGAGACAAACTGATTTTGTTTGGATACAAGAACCCAATCTCAATTGCCTTTCTGCTGCCCGTATATAAAACCCATTCCCTTAACCTCCACAGCTAAAAAAAGGACTAAGGAATATAATATTTCTGCCCTACCAAAATGCAGAAGGAAGTTAACTTGTAAGAAAAAAACATATGCTTTCTGTTTAAGGAGTTCTAAATCACACAGGTTTTTTTACATGATAAAAATAAACAACTAAAGAGTCCGGTTTCTGCAAAAAAAATTGAAAATTATGTCCTTTACCTTTGGACCATCCAAACGAGCGTCATTGTTTTTTACCCTTTTGTAGATTTTGGGGGTGGTGGGGACTCAAAGAGTGACCTTAAGTAAAATGCATACCGGATTCTATATTGAATGGACAACAATTAACTTAAAGTTATTTGAGTTAAATATTCAGTAAAATATAAAACTGTGAAATAAGGCTTCTCTACTTTATGCTAAGTATTCTTTCTGTACATTCACTGTAGCACTCCAACTAAAGAAGATAGGAATAGCAGCAGTCAGTTTTCAACATGCGACTGGCTGCAGCTACCCCATTTATTTCAATGGGAATGCTACAGAGTAGGAAGTGTACTTAAGTATGCCAACTACTTATGCTCTACTGGTTCCAGTATATCCAATAATAAAATATCTAATTCTAACTATAATAAGTAAAGAATAGATACACTAATTTGTAGTAGTTGCCACCTCTGACAATACAGTTTCATTCTCAAATAAAATTATATCTGGATTTTATCACAGAAAAGCAAATGCGTAAACCGTGTCCCCTTTTTATTCTTTCTTTTTTTCCTAGGACTAAAAGGTCAATATTGATCCATATCCATGCTAATTAAGATGAATGTTCACTTTTTTTATGTTCTTTTGGTTATACTGCATGGATGAGACAATGTGCTGATAACACATCACTGTATTGATTTTAAACCCCACTGTCGGTTTTTGTTCTAGCACATTAACATAAACTCATTTGGATATTGAAAATAAAATAATGAGCAAATGAAATTATAATTTAAAGCCTTGACATAACATGTTTTCCTGTAAATGTAACCTAAGTATCCAGCTATAGATAAGACTGTTTTATGCTTAAACAACAGGTAACAGACCAGAATCTTTGAAAATAGTAATCAAATCCACTATGAATTTCACCTAAAAACATAGAAACTACATAAATATATGTAGTATATATATATATATATATATATATATATATATATATATATATATATATATCAATCATGTTCATATTTCTAATATTTTTTTATCTTACACTGCCTTTCTCTTTTGCTCAAATTTCTCAGTTTCTGAATGGCTGCCTATGTATTCGCTTTTAGGTCTAGTACCTGGTGCTGGGAACAGGAACCAAAATGCTTGGATGAATGCCCTATACCAACAACAAGCAGGATAAAATATAATACAATTAATACTTTAGACAGTTGGAGGAGAGCTGACAAGGGGGGAAATTGGGCAATTGCACGCAGGGCTCCTCTTATTTAAAGAATTGGTTCCACAGCATGTAGCTTTTTGGGGCATTTTTTTTAAATTTCACGCATAGCCACAATTGTGCCAAGAGTAACGCGAATTTCAGGCAGCATTCATGTAACTACTTGATCCGTCTTGAAGTAGAGTGCCTTCTCTACTACAGGCTCCCATATTCATGGGAAACGTAATTAGATTTATCCAAGGTAGATGTTGTCAGCCTTACTCTATATGCAATGAGTAATTTTGCTCAACAAATTGTAGAGAAAATTATTTTATAGAGGCACTTTAAAATAATAAATTGTTCATAAGCACGCTTTTTATGAAACTTAAATACCAAAGCAAATTATTTTTTAATTAAGAAATATTGTTTTGCTGTAATTGTTACATTTAAAAATGCAAGCACATTAAGATAACAAAAACAGTAAAAAAAAAAAAATATTCAGTGCAGGAAATGTAAATTTCAGAGACTGAACCACATGGAAATTTCACTTGCAAATGAACAGTTCATTCTCAGTTTGGAATGCATGGCATTGTTAATAATGTCTGGTCAGTCGCAAGAACCTAGCCCTCTCACTTAATGTTTCTGCAAATTTCAAACAATACCGAACACATCAGGCATTATAAGGCAGACAAAAAGTTTTAATTACAGCGACAGGAAGAGGGCGTATGTCCAGCAAGTATCCAAAAATCGAAGAAGGGACGAAGAAGGACGATATTTATTCCCACTTGATAAAATGATAATAGCTTTCTGATCAGGTTTCTTTATTAGTAGACAAAAATGAAAACATAAAACAGAAGATAATTTTTTGTTGCTAGAAGTCGTATCTTTTTCATGTAAACTTTTTTTGAATTGCAGATAAGTGTGTGCACATGATTTACAATTTGTACCCCAGTGTCCCGCTGCTTCTGCACTGTTCAACAAAAATGTCCATTAAACAGTTTGATCATTTTAATTTTTAAAATATTCAATAATTTCACTTCTTTTAAGAATGTTTTTGTTTATTGTTTCGCATGGTCTCATCATGTATATGCTTGTTTAATTGTTTTCACATTAGAATTAACTTTTATATATGTATTAAAATTCCACCTTCTAGGAAACTGTTGTGTCCAGCGTAATGCCAAGGTAGATAATTTGAACTATCAATAACAGAAAGCTCTAGCCTTTTAGGCTCATCCTCAAACATTCCTAGCCCTAGCCAATACGACTGTCAACCATCTGCTGAACTTTAAGCTAAATTATATGTGATTCATTTTGTGGCAACATCCATGATCACCTGATATTTTGATACCCCATTTCTTCTAAATATACTGTAAGTACTTCCAACAAGACCAGAGTTATGATCAATATAATTGGCAGCGTTCAATATGTTGTATATCACATGTAATATGTCCTGAAAAAATGTATGTAGTGAGACAGCTCTGGTCTATATACACTTATACATTTGATAGAGAACAGTACAGAATAGAGCAGAAGAAGATATATAACATGGAAACATTACAAATACAGCATTATTGGCACTCTCTTCAAGAATACAAATCAGTTTGAAAAGAAGAACTTAAATGTAATTTAATGGAATTAGACTCACCTGGGATAAATTGTCAGTGCTCACATTGCTAGAATTAACCAATCAATGATTGCTTTAATACTTAGGTCCAGTTTTTCCATATTCCTTTTTCACAATTGTGAAAAGTCGAGAGCATCAGAGGTGCTTTTATCACCATACTTAAGGCTACCCTCAAAGACCTTGACATCCCTGTTTTAACAGTTCGCAATGTTATTAAGAAGCTGCTCATGAAGCTGTCAAGAACCTCCCAAAATATGGTGGAAAGCGGATCAACTACAGTTTAAAATGGTGAAGGAGCCATAATGTTGTGGCGCTGCTTTGATGCCTTTTGTACTGGAGGCCTTGAATTTATTAACACAATTATGAAATCAGTGTATTACAAAGGCATTTTACCATGTTGAGTCCATGAGTCGAGACCTTTGAAAACCTTTGGAAAAAGCTGAAATCTGTCACTGGGAAAAAGAATCCTGCAAACATTCAAGAGCTTGAACAAACTACAATTAAAGATTATTAGAAAATTCCAAGAAGCTTAAGGTGGTGGCTACAAGAAATGTTTGGAATCTTGATGCTAAGGGTTGTGGAATTAACTATTAGGAAAGGGTGCCTTTAATGCTCTCAAGGTCATATTTTAAGCTTCTTCTGTGAAATCACTACACGTTAGTTGAAATACCTTTCGATATCCCAAACTAGGTACCTTTTCAATTATTTCTGAAGATATTGTACATGATGTACACAATATTCAAGAGTGCCAATAATGTTGAACATACCTGTATGTGTTACATGACGTTACCTTAAATACATTTTGTAACTCAAAATATTTTGATCAAGAAGATTTTTTTTTAGTGTGACATTCTCAAAAAAGTTTATTATCTTTAGGGAAAATAGATAAGCCTGAAGATATGTCAGGAAAGGCAAAGAACATAGATATGTCATATTTCCACATGTTCTTCATCATAGTAATGTATTATAAGGAATAGGTTTATGATTTGATTTAGAAGGGATTAATTTAGAAGATCTAAGAAACAATAATTTGTAAGGTGTATAGAAGAGCATTGTTTATGAGGAAAATTGCTCAATAGTCACGTTACTGAGTACTTATTATTCAGGTAAGCAGTTGTTCCATCAGCTCTATGTATAATCTAACCCCAAGGACAAAGTATATTGAGTTAAAAGTGTAAGCACAACAGAGCTGATTAAAATAACACTTACAATACAAAACCAAGAAATTGAAAGTCTAGATTTCTTAGCAATGCTAAGGACAGTAAGCAAGGCACTATGATGTTCTCCTACAGTAGCAGTGATTCGCCTTTTCTAGATATCTGTGTAGATTTGCCAAGTTTTATTATATTTCATAACCCTTTTGCCGCAATCAAAAATATTAAATATTCACATGTTTTAATCATCATACTCCCTTCACAGAAATTGTATACTTCATCAAGAAAGAATATTGCATGCTCATTTTTGGGATAACTGCCATTGATATAGAAAACACATACAGTTGCTATGGATGTCACATTGTAAAGTAGTGTTAGTTTTATATAAAAAATATAACGGCATAATATATTCCGCACAGTAGTGGTGAAAGATGCTGTGAATAATATTCCCGTAAATTGTCACCGATGATCAGGAAATATATTACTATACAGTTTGTTTCTGAACTGAAGATATTTATTGGTTTGTCTAAATAACTCTCTTGCTCCACTATGATTTGGACTTGGGATCACTTAGAAATGTCTTTGTTTTTGGAGGAACATGCAATATTCATTAAAATGACATCAAATGAATCAGAAATACCGTGTAGACATTGTTAATGTTGTAAATAACTATTGTAGCTGGAAATGGCTGATATTTAATGGAATATAATCACAGGGACACAGAGGCCCTATATTAACAACCATCACTCCTGAGTTCCAATGCCACATTGTGTTTGCTAATCCAAATTTAAATAGCTAAAAAAAACCTTCTGAAATTATGTTACACAGCTAGAAATGTCCTTGTTTCCCATGAAAACAGCTAAGCTAAACCAAACTTCGAAACAGTAGTATATATATAAAAAAGTAAATTGTTGGATTTAATAACATGTCTAACCTTCTTTTGGCAGCAATAACCTCAAGTTCAGGAGGGATTTTACTGGAATGCTTACACTTGCCCCATCGATGATGGCAAGCTGTCCAGGCCCTAAGGCAGCAAAGCAACCTTAAAACAATTTTTTCCTCCCCCATAGTTAACCATTGGGATGATGTTTTCATGTGGGTATTCGGTGCTCTTTTTGTGCTAACCTCGGTTACATCAGTCCACAAATTTCAATGTGCTTCAATGGGGCCTCCTCTCTGGTGTTCTGCCATAGACTGTATTCTTGTTCAAGGTTTTGCATATGGTAGACTCATGAACAGAAATCTATTACTCTAGGGTTCTTTTTTTACCTTATTAAGCATCCTGTGTTGTACCCTTGGAGTCATCTTGGCTGGGCGCCTACTTCTAGGGAGAGTACTAAATCATCTTTAGTTATAAACAATTTGTCTAATGGTAGACTGATGAATATGTAAACTCTTTGAGATTAAATTGTAACCCTTTCCAGCTTTGAGCAAACCAACAATTATTGATTGTAGGTCTCCTGAGATCTCTTGTTTGTGAACCATGGTTCATATTAGCAGATGACAAAATGTTTGACTGGTTTTTTTTTTATGTCAAAGTGTCCCTAAAACACACATCTAACTTCTGACTCCAATTAACTTTTGTTGAAGTGATTCACTTAAGGATTCACATACTTTTTCCAAACCACACTGTGAATGTTTGATGTATTCAATATGGACAAACAAATACAATAATTTGTTACCAGATGAAACAGATTTTGTCTGTTCATTATTGTAACTTAGATGAAGATCAGATCACATTTTAAGATAACTTTATACATAAATGCTTTTACATAAGTTATGGTGGGTAAAGGTGATGGAAACCCTTCCGCTTAAAACTAAGGGGGGAGTAGAAGCATTATTAAACAATCTACTGACGCCAGACAAGCCAGAAGGCTTGTTTTTCTCTCAGAAATCTAATGGTGCTGCCACAACCATGAGAGATTCTGGGTAGGCACATGCAAATAAGGTCAATAATAATCACCTTTTGCCTCTATATCCACTTTATACATGGATCCCTTGAAAAATGCCTATAATTCTGAAGGGTTCAATTACTTTTTCTTGGCACTTTATATACTCAAAACAATATGTATTCCTTACCAGTTATTCAGTGATAAGACTACATTATAGTTATTACTCCCTATATTTGCAACTCTCACATATTTAGGAGATAGAAAATGATAGGTATTTTGTGTGTGTACGTATAATGAACCAAATCATATCTAAACTTTATACATGTACTGTTATCTTCAGCATTACCCAGATATCTTCTAATAATCCACAGTTCTGGCCCCATGGTTGTACTGTATCTTAATAAGAATGTAATTTGAAACTTGATATAATATAGATAATATAATATAGATACAGTGCTCAACATTCCAAAACAACTATAATATAATGATGTAGATGAAAATGTTGAGTGTTATAAATTAATCTAGAAAAAAAAAAATCAGTTTAAATCTGTGACTGATGCATTTTATCTGAATTATGTTCTCAATTGTATGGTTATATAAGGGCTACGTTGTTATTATTATTATCCATCTTCATATTAGATAGTGACAATATTCACCTGTATTACTGCTGATTCCATCTTTCTTATGCATTCATTCTAGTAAATGTTTTTTCTCTCTCTTCTTCAAACATTTGTTCTGTCAAAGAACTGCAGTTACTGTATTAATGATTTATCTTTCAGTCTTTGCATGCTGTACATGTGCATGAATAATTAACAGAATCATTAATTCCCTTCACTTATATGACTGCCATTATATTTTCTTTTATATGTGTTCATGCATGAGTTTCTCACAACAGAATAACCATAAAGCTTTAGCAGGGCTCCACTTAGCTGGTCCCCAAAAACTCGTCCTCTTCTGCTTTTAAAGGGGAATGTCCATCATTCTTTATATTTAGTATGATTTTTTTTTAAAAAAAAACTTTTTTTTGTATAATAATATATTTGTGCAGCTCCACTTTAGCTTCTAGACAAATACACTGACTCCTTATTATTCTGCAATAAAATAAAAACCTATGAAGGGACGGAATTCATTAGCCTTGCCATAATGTATCAGCTCAGTCTGGTGTTTTGAGAAAGGAAAGTCACCTAAAGTATCACTGACACCAATGCTCTTCAGGTTTGCAGATAAAGCAAATTTATTGGAACAAAAATATGTAAAACTGGGATTTGTAGATACTAACTTACATTACAGCACATAAAACTTTATTTAATGCTCAAGCAGTTTTTTTTCGAAGGGGTCCACCTAAAAAAAAATAGGTGGAAGTTGGTAAGGCAGAGTAAGGGTGGTGTAGCTAGCTGTACTTGCGGATGGGGTTTGCCACATGTTTGGCCTAACTATACACATTGGTAGGGCAAAAGGCTATTATACGTTAAAGGGGTAAAGAGTGGGCTAAATCTAGGTGGTCTGAGAAGAGTTCAAAGGCATACCTGAATGGCAACTAGTAATCAGCTCTGCTGGTTGGACCACCCAGGCAAACGTTTCCAGGTGTGCAGATACTGTACTTGTGGAAAGACCATCCAGGAAAGACCATCCAGGCAAACGTTTCCAGGTGTGCAGATACTGTACTAGTGGAAAGACCACAGATATTGAAAAGCAAAGCCTTCCAAGAAGAGTGCAAGCTGTTATGGCTGCAAAGGGGGGACCAAGTGCATATTAATGTATATGCATTTAGAATGCAATGTCATAAAAGTCCCTGTTAGTGTAATGGTCAGGTGTCCCAATACTTTTGACCGTATAGTGTGTGTGTATATATATTTCGTCCTCAAAGTTGATATTTTAGAAGTAGGAAAAATAAGGATCTGAGAGACTTTGACAAGGGCCGAATTGTGATGGCTAGACATCTGGGTCAGAACATCTCCAAAACTGCAGCACTTGTGCAGTGGTCAGAAGCGACGAACCGGCGAGAGGGTCATGGGCGGCCAAGGCTCATTGATGCATGTGGGGCAAAGGCTGGCCTGTGTGTTCAAATCCAACAGACGAGCTGCTGTAGCTCACATTGCTGAAAAGGTTAATGCTGGTTCTGATAGAAAGGTGTCAGAATACACAGTGCATCACAGTTTGTTTCGTATGGGGCTGCATAGCTGCAGACCAGTCAGGGTGCTCATGCTGACCCCTGTCCACTGCCGAAAGCACCTACAATGGGCACATCAGCATAGGAAACTGACTATGCATTTTCTTTTACATTACGTGTACGGCCGCGTGTGTGCGTCACTTACATGGCACCAGTATGCATCCATGGAGGCCCCACCACGCAACTTACACTACATAAAGCATCTGCTGCTAATGTCTTGGTGCCATATACCACAGTACACCTTCGGGGGTTGAGTGGAGTTCATGCCTCAACAAGCCAGGGCTATTTTGGTGGCAAAAGGTGGACCTACACAATGTTAGGCAGGTGGTCATAATGTTATGGTTGATGTATATATATATATATATAGATAGATAGATAGATAGATATAGATATATAGATAGATATATATAGAGAGAGATATGCATATACACATTGTAGAGTAGGGCTACAGAACTATCTATAAAATATGCATTTATCTGTTTCCCATTTAAATTTTACTTATTGTCTTGGGATGGGAGATAAATATATTCCAATTAGCCTGTTATTGTGCTGCCTTCATTATAAAATACAGATCCACAGTAATAATTACAAAAAAATCATACTTGTAACATAGCTGATAGGGTGCAACAACCGTGAATTAAAAGCTATTGTCTAGATCTTAAATAGGATAGTTATTTACCAAGCCTATGTGGTTTTTTTGTATGTATGTCTGTATGTATGTGTATTTATATATATATATATATATATATATATATACATACATACATAAATACAAAAATAGTATCTGATATATATATATATATATATATACTATAATTGCAAGTAATTAAAAGGCTGGGTGTTTGTAATATAAGCAAAACAAGTTCTGTTAGTCAAATTAAATTAGTTAGAATCAAATGTTAAAGTAATTAGTAAAATATGCCAAGCTAGTTTACAACAACCCTACACATGGATTAAAACATGTATTTGTGAGCTTGCTATTGCATCATCATCCAATGTTCTGTAGGGCTCTTTCATCTAATGTGATGAGACCAGAACAATCTGCTAATATAGTAGTTGGCAAATACAAGTTTACAAGCTTTCTTGTTACCATAGTACTATATCATTTTAATTATGTGTACTATGTGTAGGCTGTTGCTGTGGATATAAAAACTGAAATGCCTCGGACCAAATGGTTTCCTTTTTTTGTAGTTGTGACCTGGGTTCATCGTTTATAGATCTACTGCTACCTTTTACCAAGCCTTGTCTACATCTTCATAATTACCATAGTTGTGCTCTACCCTAGTACTGTTGACAAATGACAAGCACAAAAGTACACTCCAAAACATGTTTTTCTACATTCTATGATTCTTGGACGTAGTCAAAATCTTATTTGAATATCATAAATTTAAATCAGACCATATCCAAAAATAAACTTCAGCACTTGAGATTTACAGAGGATGACTGCTGTGCAAGAATCCATTAGCTGCTTACAGAGATGGACAGTATGTTTACTCCATCAAAAACCGGAAACAGTCAGGTCTGTAAGAATTTAGGAATAGACATAGCCATAGAAAATCTTGGGCTAGGCTTTGCAAATAATGTAAAAAGGCAAAATGTATCTAGTACATTGCATTGCTCTAATATCCTGAAGGTTTTTGCAGTGATGGTTTAAATTAACTGTAAAAAAGCAAGCTTATTAAATTCAAAAATATTACTGTCGTCTATTTTAGCAAGGAACTCCCTGTCTCATGTAGCTGTCAGTCTGAAATACTTTTTTATTTACTGTATAAATTATTATTGAAAATCTGCTATTATATTTTTGATGTTGATTATATTAACATTAGCATCCAAACAAACATTAACTGTATTAATGACATTCACAGATGATACTAATTTCATTTTGTGGCTGCATTGTTTCTACTCAAAACATAATTTAATAATAATTTGTATTTTAGATATGTTACAATAAATGTGTTAAAATCGTGGGGTAAGAATCTCCACTGATTATAACATTTTATACTGGCCTTCTGATGAAGCTGACTTTCATATTCTGCTCTTACTCTATGCTATCAACTTTATGTGTTGTGTACTGTAAATTATGTAAAGCATAAAATAATTGATGATTCTACTGCCAATGTTTATTCTCAAACTACCACCAATTTGCCATGGATTTAGTCATGACTTTGATACCTTTGCTTTTTTTAATTCTCTAGAACCTTCTCTGGCTACATGATCAACACCCCTCTTCGCTTGATTGACACCGATCATAAATCTCTGCTCCCTGTATTTGACATCTCAGGTCCTGTGTGCTAAGACTAAGTGACCGATTACCTCCAGTCTTCATCAAGCAGTTCTTCTCAGTTGCCAGTTATAATGACTCAGTCTTGACACAATGCTATATATATAGAAAATGATATATTTTCCAAAACAAAATGGTGGTATAAATGCAACCCTGGGAGTTCTAATCACAACAGAAACCAATAAGATGTTCCCGCTAATCATTCTAATGGTTGCTGGCCTGTATAACCTGTCTCTGCTATACTTTCCTTGAGCTTTCTTCAGTAACCCATCTGGATATTTAAATTGCATGCTAAAATCATAATCACAAGTTAGCTATTCAGCTTGCTGGGCATACAAGTAACATAATTGGATTTATGTGTAAGATATTGTGATAAAAGTGAGAATATATGATTGTATAAGAAGCCATCTGTATGGAATTGAATTAAATATGGTTTGCTAATAAAAAAAATCTGTACAACTCCTTTGCACCACAACATTTGTTGGCTTTAAAGGGTAAAATTGCAATGGTGTACTTTTTCCTTGTACTTTTTTACACATGCTGGCGTTAATTTCAGCTTTCTGTGGTGCATTCAGTTTTGATGGAATGAATCTTGTGGATCTTACACAATGTTGTTATAGTCTATGTATGGATATGTTTGTTTAAAAATGTATCCCTTTAAGTTGTGCTAATATATTCTGCATGTCCTGCTGATCGCTTGGTAGAAGTTCTCTTTTGATTTCATTGTAAAAAAAAAAATTCCAGTAACAGTCTACAATCTGCAATTACTATTTAGGGTTTACACAGGAAGTTGAATTGCAAACCATGCATTTCAATACCAATGCAAATGTAGATGGGTCATTGGATTGAGTCCTTTGTCTAGAAGCGGTGACCTGGTCTGTTAGTCAGCAAATAGTCATTGCTGACGATTTGGACCTCAGATTGTTTCGTGACTCTGCTTTGATCACTGCCTTTTCCTGATCACCAGCTTGTTTGTCATTTTATGGCCTTCTCCTATGATGTTTACTTTGGCCTAATCCTTCATTTTCTTTACCATCATGTGTCAGCTACACTGTCTATGATACCTACACAAACATTATGCGTCATTTCCTCTTGTTCTGCTGGAAGATTACAAATGACCATGAAATCTGAATGTTCTCATTGGACCAGCAAAGCAGAGCAGTTACACGAACCTCTAGAATGAAGTAGTTGCCGTGGATACTGGGGCTATTGCAAGCTCTATGAATCATACACCGGCCGCAGCACTATAGATCACATAGATCAAGCCTAATACTTCTAGGAGTTGTTAGAGGCCCTCTAGCCTGGACACCTTACTGTATCTTCACTGACTTTGTAGTTGCCTAGTATCTTGGTTGTTTATAAAACAGAATATATTTAATATATAAACAATAATAAACTACAAAAGTTAGGATTCTAAACATATAAAAGAAACTGTCTTTAAAATTCAACATTAGTTTAACCCAAGAGATGTCCACAATATATTACATTTACTATTGTGAAACAGTTGGGTTAATCCCAGTAATCTGTCCGACAACATTCCGCATGCCACAAGTAAGCACTTAGGAGACTGCAAACAGCTCAGTAATGGTGATGTGATCCTGGTTACAGATTATTGTGTCTGTTTTTTTAATAAGAAAGAATTCTAGGCATCAGTCTCATTGCTCAGAGGGGCTATTCAAGAAGAAAAAGTCTGCCATGCAAATGTTATTACTATGAAATCTTGAAGAGCATCATATGCAACATTTTCACCACCATTATGTTATACAAGATCTCGGACATAAACAAGATACATGCATTTGCCACAAAGTCTGAAGTGGAACATCTGAAACGTAGGAGAATTATTTCACACATGATAAACGGCACACATTTAGAATTTAATATCACTACTGCGTACATTTGTTTGTTATTGGTATATTTTATCTTTATATACCAAGAGTGATATTAAGAGCCTTGTGTCCAACTAATATCCCTTAGCAAGGCAGAAAACAAAATAAAAGCAAAGGAGAAGGAACCAACTGTTATTGGATATTAAAGTGCTTCCTATTGTTCACTTCATTATATACCAAAGGCAATTAATCTGATTTTTTTGTAAAGTTTAAGGTAACCTAGAACAGAAGAAATAAGTGAAGCAGGTTTACACAATTAGTCTTCGAACCAGGTATGAGATATGCTGGCTAAGTAGTATTCTCTATTCAATAGAGACTCCCATGCCACAGTTGCTGAAGTTGCATTGTTCTCCCGTACCACCACTCAGTCTTACCTATTTAAATGTACATAATAGGCAGAAGTGTTGCATTTACATTCAAATGTGGAAGTTTCAAGGAAAAAGAGGGATGTCAATCCGTCAATGACAAGTCAGCCGCTTCTCTTACTGTAGAAAATGATCTGATAGATCGGTCTGTGGAACCAACAGCTTAGAGAAGCTGCTAGTTACCATGACAGTTCATCTATTGTTAGATCTGCTTGCCAGCATGCGTATAATTGTTCAGACACAATGATTCAATAAGTACCTCCCTACCTGTGATACCCCGCTTTCTAATTAAATAAAAAGTAATTATTATTATTTTAATTATATAGCGCCAACAATTTTCACAGCGCTTCACAATGAGAATAGATACGGTATTTACATGAAAATATTATTCTTTTAATAGAAAATGTGCAGATGTGCCTTTATGGACAAAACTTGAATAACCTTTAGCCGGACTAATGAAAAGGGTCATGGGTTCAGTCTTTTTCCTGCTTTAAACACTCACACCTTAATCAGTCTTTGGTCTTCACTGAGATGCCTTCGGCGCACTAGTTTTAGATCATGACCTCTTGTTCTAACATTTCTTCTTTTAAATACATTTCCCTCCTGTACTTTGTTAAATATTTGTAATTATTTAAATGTTTATATCACATCCCCCCTTCTCTCATTTAAGCTATACAAACTGAGATCCCTTAGCATTCCCTTTATTTTTATCTTATGAGTCTTCAATGAGGGACAGCGTTAAATGCCTTATTGAGACAGGCGATATCTACTGCTACTCTCCACTCTATTTTAGTTACCCAGTCAAAATTTTTGTTACCCTGTAGTAAGCTCATGCTGTTACTGATCTTGCAAACCATTACACCCAGATACGTGACAATTATTCCTTTAGCACGGTTTCCATTAATTTTTCAACTACTGATATAGAGCAGAGCAGTGCAGAGGGAACAAATGTAGTGGCCATGGTGAAAAAATTTGAACAAGAATCTTCCAAAAAGGGTACATTATTATAAAACAGGAATGTTCCTCTTTCTCACTCTGTTTATAGTTCCTAAACGCTATCGTTTTCACCTACAATATATGCACCCCTTCTGTGGTGTGCCACATTGGTTTTCATCTTCTTTTATTCTTACTGGCAGATTTTTGCTGCCTTCAGCATAACATCTTTTAAATAATTCCATTTCTTTTGGACTCTATCTAAAGATGTCCTGGACATCAAAGACTCATTAAAAAGATGTCATGCTTGTGGAAATTCTGTACGTATTTTAGCCCGAGGTTAGATTAGCCCTAGATTGTGTTTCTTTAATTCAATTATGGCTTTTAACCCAATTTTATGTGTGCCTTCCTACCCTGCCATATGTTATGTACTGTCACCTACATGGCATCTGTGTGTAAACAACATGAATGTATAACCTTTAAGAAAAGCATTTAGTTTTTGGTATGATATATACTGGGGGAAAATATACTATATATATATATATATATATATATATATATATATATTGTATTTTTGCTATGGTAACCCATATAAAAATAAACTAAACATAAATAAATGGACAGCATGCTATTCACTGATCTTTTATGAGATATATTGATTGATTGATTTATTTATTTCAATGTATACATTTTTTTAAATCATTAAAGCAAAAATGACCAATGCACTTTGCAGAGTGATGGGAGTTGTAGCCCCAAAAACACATGCTACAGAGGTCAACAAAGGTCACTGTACTTATGGACATGTTTATTGTCTTCTAATGTTTATCACATTTATAAATGTAACCCTTTCTTGTATGTGCCTAAACTGCATTGTATTATGTGCTGACAACTATGTGGGTAGCATGTGTAGTCCACATATATCTAAAGCCACATCTACTGTGTAAATTCAGTGTGTCGGGTGGAAGCTTTTAATGAAATGATTTCTTCTTTTGCTTTTTGGTTTGGATTCTGGGGGAAAATAGTATAAATGGGCAAAGGAACAAAATTATGTTTCTGAATTTTTCCACTATATACTGTTATATTTGGTTATCACTTTATTTGGTTTGGCTAAAACTAGGCGCCTATAAATAGCTAAACTTAAAGCGTAGACTCTTTCAAAGGTCACTAAAAAGTAGCTATGACAAAAGTACAAACACTGACCTGGGGAAATGTGTTCCTATTCATGGTACTTAATAGGTTTAATTGGGCACTAATCGCTTAACTTGTCACACACACACACACACACACACACACACACACACACTGACATTATTTTCAGTGCTCAGACGCAAGTAGCATGTGAGAATAGCTAGGGAGCCAAAAAGGTAGGTGTGTGTGTGAGTGTGTTTGTATTTGTGTAAGTATGTTTGTATGTGAGAGAGTTGGTATGTATGTGTAAGTATGGTACTGTATGTGTGCTTTTTGTTACTCCAATTGTTGTCATATATCAATATATAACTATAGTAAAACTACTACAATTGGCTTGGTCTCCCAGTGTGGAAAATATACCCTAAACCTTGCCACTCAACTTTGATGCCTTCAGTGTTTAAATGATTTATACATAGGTAGAATTACAGATCATTGTGATAAAATAGTGTCTACCTTGTAACCAGCCATTGGGCAGTACCGAAGGGGCTGCCACCCCCAAGGACCTTCCACCCTATACCACTGTTGCCTCCTGATGATAAGATGCTGCAGAGTATGTGACAATAGTGACATCATGCACAGCTCACATGGGTACATATTTAATTAAAAAAGGCATTCTTTAATGCCCATTATATCATATGGCTATTTAAGATAAAAGGTGTGGGGCAAAAACAATGTCTTTCTCTTCATGTATATATTTGCAAATATTGTAGCACAATGTACTGTAAGTTGTTGGACATAACAATATTATGTGTTAAGTTACAAGTTCCCTTTAAATCTACCATGCTGACACAAAAACAAGTAACATCCAAAGGCTTTTTGAAGATATAATAACAATATTATTATTAGTATAATAATAATAGTTTAAAAGATTTGAAACATGTTAAAGCTACAAGCATTAGGATAAAAACAGGAAATGTTTCCACAACCCTAGATGGGCCAGAATCCCAAAATAACAGTGGACTAAAGAGATCTGTGGGATTTGTAGACACTGAGGTTCATAAAGAATGTATCTGGTAAAATTGCTCATTTCATGCATACATAAGGGAACACTTTTACCATATTCCTGCTAAATGTGAAACCTTTGATAATTTAAATTTGTGTTGCTGTAAATTTAGCTCATCTTGAACCTGTCTTGCCTCTCTGTGATCACAGTCCATATCTTTGCTTTGGCAGCAGGAGCATGTTTTCCAAGCAACAAGATAACACAACACTTTTTCACAATAGTGCATGTTTTTCCATACCGTATCTCCAGCAGAGCTCTGCTATGATGTTCAAGGCAACCTTTAACAAGTATTTGAAGAATGAATACCTCAAATCTGATTAGAATATATTTTAAGTATGCGGATCAGGGGCACCAACATGATTATATATATATATATATATATATATAATCATGTTGGTGCCCCTGATCCGCATACTTAAAATATATTCTAATCAGATTTGAGGTATTCATTCTTCAAATACTATATATATATATATATATACTGTATTTTTAAATGTATTTTTAAATGTTGCACAACATCTATATTGACATGTCTGAGTTTTATAGTTTTTAGAGAGTTTGATTCTTATATCAATGTAGTTTACATAGAGTAAAACTCACACCTTAAACGGGGCTAAAAACGAACTCTTTCCTTTGTTTCTCCACCTCCGTAAATAACTCAATCGTCCTATGTCCAGAAAACATATGGATCTTCAGAGACCAGGTAATCCCAAATCTTATTTTAGTGAATGCAAAGTGGCCCAAATGGGTGTAGTCTGCAGCTCTCTGGAAACTGTGTTTCCCATCAATCCCATCACTGTAAATCTGAGATGCCCAATATTCAGTTAGGAACATTGAAACAAAAAATTTGAGAGCCAAATAAGAGCCATTTGACCATTCTAGAATTTTGCTTGCAATAAAGGCCCAATCCTCAATCAATCCTTGGTCTCACCTTAACTTCTTGGTACCCATATTCTTATCCCATGCATGTTTCAATTCCCTCACTGCATTAGCCTCTACAACGCTGGGAGTTACTTGGGACAGTTACTTTCCCAAATGCGCATAGGTTTAGCCATTTCTTTGCCTGCCAAATTTAGCATATTGGACAAAAAGATGGGCTTGTATGAACAGTGAAAAATGTTTGTATAACTATTGCTAATTATTAGTATTTTTACTAAAAAACAGACATGACTGCCTCTTTAAATATACATTTATTTTTCTACAATAGATACATTTCTGACATATCTACCTGACTGCGTTACTGATTAGACAATAACTGAATTTGGAGCTTTGTTTTGAATGACAAGGAAAACATCTAAATGCTATTAACATGACACAACAAAATATCTATCAAAAACATTCCTTTTGGCATTATATTGAACTTATGTGTGGCCAAAAAAATATTATTTTAATAAATATTTTTGTGCTCAAGATACTTTGTCGAAGGAGTGTATGTTTTAACTAACATCATGCGGGGTAGGTCAAATATGCCTTCATTTTCTTTAAAAATCCACTGCACACTTCTGTGCTGAAATGCACTAGTTCTAAATTGCAATTTAATTGTGTTCTTTAAAGAAGTCTATGGCTAGATATATGTTTGATCTAGTTTTGCAACCGCATGGTGGTTGAACACCTTTCATATAAAATGTATTTATAACAATTTTATATGTTCTGCTTTGACAAAACTACATATTTCCCTAAGGGAACCTGGCAATAACAATTTATGGCCAAAAATTACAATTTAAATACATTTTCTGTAAACTGGTCCTGAGCTGAAGATCTACAGAACACTGTATAAAATGATATAGGTTCATAATGTCACTTTAATCCGAGAGGCATAGGGGAGATGCAATGCAATTCAGGATACTCTGGAAAAAAATATATACGCTTTAGAAAATCTCTGCTGAGAACATCAACTAAATATTTCAAAGTGGGTGAACCTTAAAAAACAACGCTATGGTTTTGAGATTGTTACACAATTGCAAGTACATATTGCATAAAAAATATTCACTATTTAAAAACAAAACTTGCATACCTCCCAACCATCCCATTTTCCACGAGACAGTCTCAATTTTTAAGCACTGTCCGGCCATGCTGCCCTGATATACTACTTTTGTGAGTATTGGGGATCGTGTGCTAATTGGGGAGATCTTGTCTGACCTTCCCAATGAGATATAAAATAAATGGAGGTCTGTGCTGTTGCTTTTCGAGTAAGGTAAGTAGCTTTCAAATATCTTATGTTACTCTAACACTGCTAAGCTGTTCTTCCCTTATTATAGGGAGTTTCCTGGGTCTCCTCCTTCATAATTAGCTTAACCTGTCCTTGAGGTCAACAAATGGAACCCAAGCCAGCTGATTTCATAATTTTGTAGATGTGTATATTGTAAACCTATGTCCACCGGCTGTGTGGTGCTTTCTCCGATTATTATGCCAGATGTAACCATGGTTACCAATGATCAATAGATTACTGAAGGATGTGTGACAGCTTTTTACTATTATAATAATTGTTTAAGGGTTGAAGGGGTCCCATCGCCACCCAATGTTTCAATCGCCATGAGTTCTGCAATATTTTCTATGCAAATCATGCATTCAGGTAGACACGGAAACTAGTTCTGAAAGATATCTGTCAGGTAATAGTATTTATTGTACATTAGCACTTAATAGATTGATGTCCTGGTTCTGGATAGGGAAATCCTAGATGTGTCACATGCATTAAATAGAAAAATAATAGTAGTAGCCAAGGGGAAAGATAAAGGTTAAAGAAAGTGGGTTACAAACAATGTCTAAAATGTTTTTTTAGCTTCCTTCAATATTGATTTTGTACTAATTCTTCTCTTGGTTGATCCAGTAGAACGGTAACTATGCTGTAACATCTAGGACAAACCTGTAAGTTCAGATTTGGGGATAGCATAAATAAATGTAGGTGTATACATTCACTCAGTGTTAATATAGTTATTTAAACCTTACACAGAACTTTCCTGATTATTTAATAAATGGCAGTTAGTGGCATTGGTGAAATCATAGGTAAAGTGCTAGGAAACAGATGACCAAATACACACCAGGACGGGCTCTGCCATACCAACACCCAAACACACACCCACCAGAACAGGCTGTGCAACACCGACACACATACCAGGACAGGCTCCGTCACACCGACACCCAAACACACACACACCAGGACATGCTCTGTCACACCAACACCCAAACACACACACCAGGACAGGCTGTGCCACACCGACACCTAAACACACACACCAGGACAGGCTCTGCCACACCGACACCCAAACACACACACCAGGACAGGCACTGCCCACCGACACCCAAACACACACCACGACAGGCTATGCCACACTGACACCCAGAACACACACACCTGGACAGGCTCTGCCACACCAACAATAGGGATTCTTTTTTGGGCATGTATAACTCTGCTTATAGCGAGTCTGCATAATCTTCAAATAAACACACAAAATATAATAAAAATAAATCTGCAGGATGTAAATCAAACTTTCAATCCATTTACGTTAAGATGTAAAGACCGCAATGTGGCCAAGGTTCTAAATGTATATACGGTATAATAACATTAGGTCATCAGTGAAACGATAATCCCACCATCAAATTTGGCAGTCTACTTTTCCAGAAGCCTTCATTATGGTCCAATAGGGTCTCTTTGGTGGCTTGGGCATCTGGCACACTTTGCAAATGCCTGGTGGGCCGGTACTCAATAGAACCCCATAATTACCTTTACTGCAGTTTCAGGATCCTGAAGTGCAGCCACGCAGTCCAAGAGTATAAAAATGTAATCTGCAGCTGTGCATTTCCAGACAGTTGACTTTTAAGTGCCAGGGCCACTTAGTCATCCCCAGTCAGGCCTGTTTGATATCTTACTACTGCCACAAATTTCTGGTAGTTTTGAGTTATAAGGGTGTTACAGTCATAAGTATGCCATTGTCTAAACTCCATACCTTTCATGAAAAAGCAAATCTGCACATCTGCAAGCTCTCGTCTCCTCCTGTACTAGTATGTATTAATGTGTTGTAATGTTATTGTCACCTTCTGTATTCAAAATTTTGATTGCTAAACCTTAACGTTTACATCTTTTTTAGTATTGCTAATAAAAATATGAAACATTATGGGTCCCAATGCAGATTCTTGAGGTACCATAATAGTAACAAGACCTTCCTTTGAATATATGCAACATAAGTAAAACCGTCTGTCTCCTGTGTGGCTTACTGTATTACTTTAGTTACCCAGTGGGAAAAAATGAATTAAGTTTTATCCTTTTTTTAAGTCTTGCAAACCATTTACATCCAGATATTTTACAGTCTCTTCCTTTAGCATGGTTTATGTAAGACTTACTGGTCTATAGGTGGCCAAGTTTTCCTTAATAGCTTTTTCATTAAGTGCTACTAAAATTGCCAAAATTCCAAAATTCTAGAACTACTCCTGTCAATGGTGACCAGTAAAATAAGTCTGCCAACAGTTTTTCCAGGACACTCTGAAGCTCTTCTAATAACTCTGGATGTATCACATCAGGTCTCATGGATTTGTCTGTTTTTACTTTGGAAAGTCTTCCTCATGCTTTGCATGTTTACTGTTTTTCTTTTTTCCAACAGTGCTCTCTTCCCTTCACCATCCTTTGTAAAAAGTGAACAAAAGTATTTATTTAGGCCGTCAGCTAGATCTTTATGCCCATTTTGGAAATATTTTACAACATGGTCCCCACAAGTAGGTAATTTACTCTACCTGGGTAGTTTTTTCATGGACTATATACATCAAGTGGCATTTCATTTATAAATGACACAGTTACATAATACATGTTAACTTGATTCAGCAAAGCAGCTCGCAAAAGTAAAAATCATCAGACAATCAATTTCCTCACTTTCATAATGATGCTCAAATGATAAAACTTCGATTTGCCTGTATCTGCATGCGCAACTCACTACATCCCACTAGTTAAAAACTAATGTTTTTAAACATAAGCAAAAAAGAAAAACAAAATTTCCTAATAACTTCTGAAGAGAGTCTGATATGTTCCTTTATTCTGGAACCCTAGAGGCTAAGGTATATAAGGTATATATTATTTACCCATTTGTTGTCCTGAGTTGTTTTCAGCAGGTGAATGGCTGGTACCGTATGGTTAGGGACATGTAACAACTTCCCTCCACTGTAACTCTAACACACAAACTCACCCGAGCACCCACACACTCACTCTAATACACAGACGCACAGACTCACTCTCACATTAAGACCAACTTCCTGTAGTACACACATATTGTGTTACGGGACCCCAGTCAGCCCCTTTTTTTTAGCACAATGACCCATCTGTCCATCCGACCAGCCTGTTTCTCATTGCCAGCAAAAAAAATAGTCACTCAGAGATTAATCGATTAGACAAGGCTTTCTGTTCATTTTTAATGTGTATGTTATGTTCATATTAGAGTTTTGATGTGTTTGAGTTAGGACTCTGGATTTTGCATTGAAGTTAACATATGTGTGTTCAAAACAGCTGCATATATGTTAAACATGTGTCAGAGACCAGTGTGTGTCTTGGCTTAGATCCCAGTTTGTAAGTATGTAGAGGAGAAACATTGTGATACCGTTTTAGAAAGTCAGCATTAAATGGCATCACTGCTACACCTCACAATTCCAAGGCTTTGGTGCTGCTGCTCAGTCAAACACTGCTTCTAAACCTGATTTAATAATTAAAGTGCAGCCTCACTCAGCTGGATGAGAATGGGCCCAACTGCCTCCTTAATGAGCTTCTAGAGCAAGGCATCCTAAATCCCCTCGAAATCTTGAACAAAGGAATTGGAGACCTTCAGCAACAAGACAGAGATGGAGTTTCAGTTTCTGTCTGGTGGGTCCTTATCAATTCTATTTTAGTTAATATCTCTGTTTACTATTAATCGAAGGAGTATGAGGGATAGATCGAAAAAAAGGCCACCGTTTACGCATTTGGCTTGAAAATATGTTTTTCTTTATAATAATTTTAGTAACTCAATTTACAATACACAATTATATACACACAATTTTACTCATAATATAAATTATTGGTTAATAATGTAAGCCTTCCGTATACCCAGCTGGTTACGGAAACAACCTTCCATATCATTATGCAGCTGCTTCAAATACATACATGAGTATGTCAACTCAAGACTAATTGCCGCCAAAGAAGAAAACTGGGAAAATTCCTGGTGTCCAGTATTGTTTGGATACAATGTAAGTTTTCCAAGAAATCCCTTAATAATCTCTTTGCATGATAAAAGGTCACAGTTTCCTCCCTCTACTTGCTTGTTTAACAAATGAAGCCTTTCACCAGTAACTGGTGTGTTTTCTGGTTTCAACAAGACAGCTAGCTGCTAGCTAGTCCCCGTTTTGGGGGATTATTTTTTCATTTGGACTAGATGTTACAGACTTGCAATCTATGGAGGAGGATTTTTACATTTAAACTGCCATTGATAGTCTGTTTGCAGCTTACAGACTGCTACAATTTAGATATATATTACATTGTGCTTTTTTAATAACAACAATATTAAAAGTTAAGTTTTAATCGCAGGATTTCAGTTCAGGTGGGTGTAGATAATCTAACCATGAAGGGCCACAGCAGTTTAATGGTGGGAGAGCACCACTGTCTGGTGCATTAGATCAGCTATTGGTACCTTTCCTGATTAAAATCTCGCAATGTAATGTAAAAGATATGGATTTAAAAAAACTGGCAAGATAAGGGAACTTTCAAACATTTGTAGTCAAAATAAACTAGTTTATCCCAAATACAATTTGAGAATTTGAGAATTAAAAGCCTTTTGGACAGCAAATAAATAGTAGATCATCATGCTTAAGAAGATTTCCTAAATATACATAAGAAAACTAAACAAATTGCTAGATCATTAAAACTATTACAAGGACTTATAACTGATGGAAAAGATGCTCCTTGTTGAAGTAGGATAGACACTTAAATAACCAATTTTCCCTGAAAGACTGATGGCAGGGAACTTTTATTTACTAAACAAAATATCCATGATATAAATTTACTTGAACTTCACTATAAAATTATATATCAATGTTATTTAGTCCCCACCAGACTCCATAAAATAAATAATTCTATCTCTAATCATTGCTGGAAATGCTCTCTGCCTGACAGATCTCACTTCTCTTAAATCTGACCTATCCCATCTATTAGATACTTTAGTTCTATTTAGTTTTTTATGGGGGAAAAAAGTACGTAAAAAACAGTTTTTTCCATATCAAGCTGATGAGTCCCATTAAGGATGAAACAGCTGTGTCCTTTGTTTAAAGGCTGTATAGTACAGTGTACCTTTGTTCCAAGGGGTCCATGTATAAAGTGGATATAGAGACAAAAAGGTGATCATTATTAACCTAATTTGCACATGACTACCTGGAATAGCCTGCAGTGGTGATAGCACTACAAGATTTATGGCTTCAGAAGTCTTGGGGCTCAGTACATGCCTAATGCCTGGGCCCCCATGCCCATGGCCATCCTACTGCCATACACACATACTTTCTCATACTCCTCCTCTCACCCTTCCAGACACCACGAACCCAATGCTCACCCCTGACACTCCAGCACCATATGTGACACACAAACTCACGATAACACACACAAGCTAACACTAAATAGTAACACACATACACTCATGCTAACACCATTCACTTACACACTATATACCATAACATACATACACACTAACATCATATGCTCACAATCATTGACACCTTACAGTAACACACACATGCTAACACCATACACTTATGCACAGGCATCCTAACCCCAATACACACACACACATACTACACTTGGATATAAACACTCATCCAAATGCCATAGCGTAACACACAACACCATATGCACAGGTTTACACAACACTCTTACATACATGCACACAATATCTAACTGCATACAATACACACACCCATTGACTCTAACACTATACATATATGTATTGTTAGTGTCTATATACAGTATGTATAGTATATATGTATATACATATATATCTAAAATACACACACTAACTCAACAGTGCAGTACACATGTATCCACACACTACTACCTCTCTACTCAGTGGTGTAACAAAAATTGCCAGTGCCAGAGATTAGGTTGGGACTCTCAAGATTATTCTACACACACAGTAACATACTTACACACACAGTGAAATACTTACACACACTAACATACCTACTGTCATGGGTTTAGTAGATGGAGCCCTGAATGCAAAGCTGGATATGTAGGTAAAAACCAGAAGCGAGGTACCGGTAGGGAACCGGTAGAGCAAAATCGTGGTCAGGAATAGCAGAGGTCAGTTCAGACAGTGTAAATTCACAAACGAGGTAGGTTCACGCTGGACCCCTTTCCGCGCACCATAGTGTCGGCCGTGCAGACAGAGGAGAGGATTCGGCGTGGGAAGGAGGTGAGTGCAGCGGTGGGAACGTGACACCTACACACACATACTTACACAGACAGTAACATACTAACACACACACATTAACACACATATGAAAATACCTACACAAACAGAGCAACATACTGACATAGACACACATACTAACATACACACACACTAACATACTTGCACACTCACATACAGTAGCATCAGTGGCGTCGCTACAGGGGGGCAAGGGGGGGCAATTGCCCCCCCTAGGTTATTCCTTGCCCCCCCTGTTGCCCCCCCGCCGAATTTATAACCACCCAGGACAGTCCTTGACTGCTAACGACGGCATGGTGCCGTCGCTAGCAGTCCCAGTCAGGTGCTAACGACGGCACCATGCCGTCACTAGCACTATCTTACCTTGATGGAGGTCTGTGGACCTCCATCACCACCTACCCCGGCGATCTGGCCCTCACACTGAAGGCCATCACCGGGGCCACCCGATCTGCCCGGTGACGTCTCGCGCAATGACGCGATGACGTCACCGCGCAACTTTATTAACAACTGACAATTGTCAGTTAAAGAGGTATGGGGGCATGCTGCTTAGATGCCTGTATCTCAGGCATCTAAGCAGCTACATACCCCCAACATATACCGTTGGAAAGGTAATCGCCTCACCTTTCCAACGGTATATAAATTGTAAAAAAAGAATAAAAAATATTAAGTTAAAAAAAATTAAAATATAAAAAAAATGATTTGGGGTCTCTAAAGGCAGATAAAAAAAGATCAAAATTGCCTAGAGACCCCCAAATTAAATTATTTAAACATAAAGTAGTTTAACTTAAAAAAAAAAAAAAATTAAGTATTCTAGCTAAATGATCACTGTGGTAGCCAATGTTACCACAGCGATCATATAGCTATAAAAAGTCACATTCCCTTTTTAAAAATGGCTGATACTAATTTTTAATCCTATGATCCCTTTGATCATGGGGTTAAATTTAGCCAACGGTAGAGGGAGGCAATTTTTGAAATCCTGATGAACTGCAAATATTATTAAAATCAGCCATTTAGCCTGTGCGGTACGTGAGTAACCATCTCATCGCTGGAGCGCCTTGCATTTTTACTGCAAAACTTATTTTTGCTGTAAAAGTGATTTTTTTTCTCTCCCTTTACCATCATTTCTTTGGGATTGTAAGGGGAAAGAATGGTGTGTGTGCTACTGTGAGTAAATGTATGGAAAGAATGGCGTGTGCTTCTGCGAGTGAATGGAGATATGAAAGGCGTGTGAATGATCAGTAATTAGGGTTGAAGCCTTGACGTGGCATTACTGCTCACGTAGGAAGTTAAATTATGGCACAAAAAGTACACATTTGCAAAAACTACACCCCTTGGCGCATCAAATGAGGGGCTGTATGTGTTTCTAGTACAAACCTAGAGTGCGCAAGACACAAATGAACATGTCGTTATGGTTAGAAAAAACATATTTTTCAAGCCAAAGCGACATATTCAATCATTATTTGTGCACTCAACTTTTGTCCTAGAAATACATGTAGCCCCTCATTTGAAGCTCCAAGGGGTGTAGTTTCTTAAAATGGATGAATTGTCTGAATGAGGGAGAGCATGAGTTAATATGTGGATGATTTGTCTGAATGAGGGAGACCGTGAGTTAATGTGATTGTGTGTATCATAGATGTATAATTGTGGAAGGGCAAAGATGGCACTAGCAGGATGTTTGAGCCTTGGGGAACAAGATTGCACAGGCAGGGTGTATATGGGACAAAGATGGCAAATCCTATGTGTGTAATCTGGGTGCTGGCCAGGTTCTATGTGTGCAGTGTGGACGCCAGGGCTGACTTTGGGGTGTGCAACCTGTGATCTATGCCTGTAATTTAGTGTGTTTTAAATATACCTTTAATGCCGTGTTTTTATGTGAATTCCAATTGATCTGTACCTGCAAAGCTTGGTTTGTGTGTTCTTCTGTAGATCCATATCTGCTATGCTATGTTTCCATACATTATTTATGTATACCTGCAAATACAGGGTTTGTATGTCTTGTTCAGTTGATTAATACCTGCAATGCTGTTTCCATGTATTGATTTGATCTATACCTGCAAAGCTACATTTCATATATTATTATTGTATACCTGCAAATACAGGATTTGTATGTCTGATTCTGTTTATTTGATATATACCTTCAGTGCTGAGATCACAAGTGAATTTCAATTGATCTATACATGCAAAGTTGGGTTTGTGTGTTAATGTGTTGATCTATACCTGCTATCGGCAGCAGGGTGTAATATTTATATATATATTTATATATATATCGGCAGCAGGGACTAATATTAGGCCCTGAAATCATTTAGTGGAAAAGTTAAGGTATTGTGTTGTTTAAAGGATTTCAAGGATTAGTCGTACTAAATTGTGGCTTCAGGCTTCCCATGTTGAATGATCAAGTATTGTATTGTCAAAAAACAAAAGTATCATACCATAGCACATTACTTTTGGCAATATATATATATATATATATATATATATATATATATATATATATGTGTGTGTGTTTTTTCAGTGGTATGATTTAATGGTGGAAATTATTAATGCCCCCCCAGTTTGACTGTGGCATCTTGTGTGCCCCCCCTATATATTGTTTCTAGAGTCGCCACTGAGTAGCATACCTACACAGAGTATCATACTTACACAACCACAGTAACTTGGCTGTGTACTTGGCTGTGTAAACACACATATACTAGCATACACACAAATACAGTAACATACATAGACAGACTAACAGCCTTATTTTCTCACAGACTAACATACACACAAACAGTATGTGCAGTATGTCCAGGGTGGAATGGGTTGGTGGAACTGGTGCCAGGGGCCTGGAGGGGCCTCCTATACACAAGTGTCTCTACTGCCGCAAGGTGGTAGACACTGCGTAGATGGTGATCCAGGGAGGCATCCCCTTAAGAACATTCATGCATGTTAGAGGGCTGTGCAGATACAGATACTGCCCACTAGACATGCACAAATGGGCCAAGAATGATTTGGGGAAGAGGTCAAATGTTCGCGCCAGGTTATGTCGGCGAAGATGCAGATGAAGGTAGATGAGAGACAATAAAAGAAAGAAGATGAAGAACAATAAGATGCAGAAGTGGTCAACAGAAAAGGTAGTGGCATATTTACAGGGTGACAAAGTGAACGAGAATGATAGTGAAAGGGCCTGCTTCGTCTTCATCTGCTTGGCGAGATGTCTGGTCTCATTTTCTTCAGAGACTTCACTACATTTGTTCTGACGATGTCCTTTTGCACAGGCTTTGCTCGGATCCCTGGAAAATAAACTCAAATACTCTGTGGAGAGAATGTTCCTTTCCTACCACTCTGTTCTGTATGGACTTTTTCCAGGAACTTACAAAGAGTGTGGCACTTTATGTGTCATGTTAAGTATGCCTTGTGGTTTGCTAGGAACCACCTGATCAGAACAGGGAACATATTACTGTTTGAGATTGTCACAGGCTGATCCTCTGCTTACTTAAAGACTACTCCATCATTAACAGTCTCAGGGAGGAAGACTAACCTCCACACCACTTCTCATCTGATCCCTTTAACCCCGGGTGTCATTCCTGACATAATACGGCAATTCTTTGCACCCATGAAACTGCTTACATTTTCTTGCTGTTCTGACTGTTTAAATTATGTTACATACTAAATTATTGTTGGTGCCGCAACACAGTAAAGTACTTAGAAATGAATAAATGTTTTGATGTCTAAGGTGTTTAATATTGTTGACTTAACATAGGTTATGTCTGCATGCTTTGTACATGATATGTATGCTATGTCTATGAATAAACTGAATCCAGCCCTGAGAAGTTCACAGGTTTTAACACTGTATGGCATTCCAGGCAAACTTCATATAGGCACAGAGTGGTTTCCAAATTAGGGCAAATCTATTTTTTGTGTATTTTTTATCCGTTTGCGCTAGCTGTGTATAATTTGTATATCTGTAAAACTATGAATACATGTTTTTTACCTATTGTATTTGCAATAGACATCGTATCATTGTATACAATAAAATTTGAACGTAAACATGTCAATACAATGTAAAGGCAAATTGAAATTCTGCTTCCACAACAGTGTGACATTATAGCAGAGGTATAGCGTTGTTCCAGGAAGTTTATGTTGCTTAAAAGAAAAATGCCTGTTTTTTGAAATATTTTTCAAGAAAAATAATATTTAAGCTCGTTTGAGCAGGGCCCTCCTCACCTGTTGTTTCTGTAAGTCGAATTGTTATGTTATATACTATTTGTTGTGCCCTGTCTACCCATTGTACAGCTCTTTGGAATATGATGGTGCTATATAAAACAATTAATAATAATATAGATGAAAATGGTGTTAAAAGAAAGACACAAATTGAAAAAAGAGGGAAATTATGGTTGAAGAAAGATATAGCAAAAACACAATAATTGCTCTGGTCCTGTTGAGTAAAATAACCCTAGTTCTAAGGGGTTAAGATTAATTGGATACTTTGAGACCACAGGTGTGCTGGACCAGGGGGCGGGGTTTGCCCCCCCCCCCGGCTGCTCCAAAATTCTTAAAAGAGGGCTGGTCCAATTTAAATCGACCAATTCACAGAGACGGAATGTGGAAGGGTAACAGAACCCGCAAAAGAAGCCTCCAAGAAGGTAAAGAGAGGATTGTAAGGGAAGGAGGCACATGTGCATAGCGTGTGTGTGTATTAGTGCAGAAATATGGGGTCAAGGAGACGATGGGGCCCCTTGGTATTACCTGCCCACCGGGCCAGAAATTGCCAGCCCTCTCTTGTTTGACTATACCTTTAGCAGCATATCCTGAATTTTTGGCTACTACCTAACGTTTATAAATCTGTTGTTTCTTTGTCTGAACCCCATTCGGCCCCAACTTACTTTTTATTAAGATATGTGCATGTATATATAATCAAAAATGTATTATATATATAATTAGCTTTTATGTTAGCTGGGTTATTTTGCTGGGCTTTTCCCACTTGACATGAGATTTGCGGATATGGGGAATTGCAAATTAAAGCTGTTTAGCTGATGTGAAATCAGCTGTATAATCCGTTTTTTTTTTGAGAAATAAAAACATTTCTGCGTAATGAAACAGGAACTGTATGCAATAACTTGACAAGAGCAGCTTATTTTCAAGTCTTGTGATTTGTACTCATCAGTGACATGTTACAAACATGCCTTACATGAACATGGTGAAAATAAATTCCTTATGACTTGTGATCGGATCTGTTATTTAGATGTCTACTAGTTTTAACATTGAACAAACACCGTAAATCTAATTAGAATGTTAATTAACTGGTATTTTTTTTTTTTAGTCTAGGCAATTATAATTACAAGTTTCCAATAGAGAGAATGAATTGTGTGAAGCATAGGCGCTAAATAAAATGGTTACAGCTTGTTAGTAATCTACTATTAAAACATTGTCTAGCAAAGGCTGAACTGTTTCAAATGACTTGAGTATTTACATTTCAAGATAAACAAACAATACCGATAATATGGTTTTTTGGGGGGCTTTACGCTGTACGGCAACATATATTTTATTTAACATGTGTATGTTTAAACTTGATCTGTTTTTGCAGTGACATGATCTAAATTAACATATGAGAAAAACAATTCAAGGGTGTAAGCAAGACAAAAGATTGCTTTCTTAAGATGTCAACGCTATCTCTACACCGTCTCTAGGCCTGCTAATTAATTCTGTGTAATGACATCCACTGTGAGCCTCTGTTAGATGCGTTATAATGTCGTTGGCTGAAAATTTAGCAGCTCCTTACAACAAACTAACGTTCTGTAAAATGCAGTGCTCTGGGTTCACGCAGGATATCTTTGCACAGCCATGTGAAAATCAGGACAGGGGCGAAAAGCCACAACCTCTCAATGCGCGCACAGAAGCTGCCAATTTCTCTTCCCCAGCAGGTGGCCGGGTGCAAAATAGCAAATTCAAAAAGTGTTTCTTTATTTCTTTTCCACTGAATGCTTGGCTCTAGTTAACATTTTACTTCTCGTCCTCTGATCCTCCCGGTGAAGACATGAGAAAAATGAACCGCGTGACAAATGTGTTGCAGGGGTTGGTACCGATATTCCAATTAACTCATTTACTGTTAAATGAGGCTACATACATCACTTTGTACGCTATTGAGGTTAATTATCTGCGCATACCATTTGCCTTAAAGGGGCGCCAACAGAGAATTGCATATTAAAATACTTTGTAAGCACTTTGATATGCCTTATTTACCTGAAAGTAAAAAAAAGTAAATAAATAATTTATTGACGCAAAAGGCTGCAGCACCCAAGCTGCAGCACACTACTCCCTCTGCTGTCTAGATTTTGCACCAGTTTCCCCGGCAGGCAAGTGCTCCTATTGAAATCCATGGCAGTGCTTGGTACATATGGGTTCCCATTATTAGACCCTGTAGGAAGAAAGCCAGCATCAGAGGTGTCTATGCATGGATGCGCACTATTTCATAGGAGATGTGTTCAGCTGCAATACAAATACCTAGGGGGGACAGGGAAGGAGACCAAATGCATACAAGGGATTTTGATAAATATCTCCATGCCTTCAAATGCAAAATAACCTTCATTTAAAGGATGACACTCGTCTATCATATGTGTTAAAGTGCATTTGATGGCTGGAGTGTCCCTTTACTCTTCACAGAGACTAGTGGTAGAAAAGGGAAAATTTACGAAAGCATTGTAGTTTTAAATGAATTCATGTAAACGCCGTTTTAGCCTCTAAATAAGAAGATAAAGAGTTTATAGCGCTGGTGCCGATTGGCGCCCTGCATTCCAATCCACATCGTTACTGAAAAATATACAAGAGATAAGTCATTTAATGTGTCTTAATTGTCAGAGAATGATGCTGTCTATTCCTGGGCAATTATCTGCATGCAATTAAAAGATGCGGTAGCACCGGGATTATATACACACAAATGCGGTACATTAGGTTAGAACAACAGCATTGAAAGTAAAATACGTTGCTAGGGACATGCACCACTTTTTTTTTTTTTTTTTTTTCCAAGAGCTATTTTTGGGCTGGTCCGAAAAAAAAAATGATCAGGGAAATGTAATTTCCTAGTGAATAGGATTATTAGAAATAACAACCTTGGGAGAAAAGATTTCAAGCGCAATCACACGTTATGAATAGAAATACATTCAGTTGGGCAAGGTACCTACAGACAAAAGGAGCAGGTCTCATTGGAGATAGAAGTATACATTTTTTTTCGCACGTTAAAATCCCCCCGCAGCAGATATTTGCAGCATTTCACAGGAAAAAAATATGTTATATTGCAAAGTAAGCCAACAAAACCAATGCATTACTATATATATATATATATATATATATATATATATATAATTTTGTTTTAAAGTATAGTTTATGCCGAGACCTTAGTGAAATGATCCTTGCCGCTTGCATTAGTAATACAGCAGAATTCACTGCCTTTGTGGTTAGCTAAGATAACGCAAGAGGGATGCTCTGAAGGACAATACTGCAAACTGGACTATTGTTCACCAGCGATGCCTTTCTCCAAAGGAGCTCCAAGGTCAAGCATCCTGATTCGTACAGTATTGTAAAACCGCTGTTGTGTTACCCTGTTGGTCGCATAACAGGAACTTTTAGCACCTGCCTGTTAATCGGCTTTGTGCACATAAAAAAAGAAGTCATCTGACAGAATCTACGTGGTCTGATCATCAAAGGGATTTGTGCTGTGAAGTAAAAGTCGTTCATTTATCGGTCCGGTGAGCGGCACTTATTTGTGTTCAGGGCTGGTCGTTGACCAAATAGTGAGAAGTCGAGAAGCTCCTTTGTGGCTTTGCACCAAGTCTTTTTATTTTTATATATGTTTAGAAATTGAAATATAGGAGTAGATCTCTGCTGCACGCCCACCTGCATTTTGGAGGACACTCCTGGATGACTTCTACACATCTTGGGGGCATTTTGTATAGGGCCTGTTGGAGCCCCCCTATGGTCCATATGCCTGACTGGCCTGGCATGTTCACCTGCCAACTTCTTTACCTAGTTTCACATGTATGCACATGGCTGGGGTAGGGGCTCTTTATTGTCTGTAGTAAAGCCTGTGCTAAGGATCCTAGTGCTGGTGGGCGAGGGCAGCTTGTGCGCCCCTCGCAGAGTTGAGAGTAGAGATAGTGACAGGAGGGGAGAGGAGGAGCTGCGAGCCACCCGGGATTCGTGCAGCCAGCGCCTTGTATTGTTATCAGTCTGCGAGCCGCCTGAAGGAGGAGGAGGGAGCACGGAAAAGAAAGAGTGGGAAGCAGCAGTAGCGGCCAGTGCGTGCCGGGAGTGAGGAAAGTGCTGTGCATGGATAAGAGAACACTGGCTTCCACTTACACTCGGGGGAGTGGAATTCACTGAAGAGGACCCACAGCCAGCTCTGAGCCATCAATATTATATCACTTTGCATTTTTTTTTTATTATTGCATCAAACGAGAAGAGGAGGAAAAAAACCCTTCAAGCATCTTCTTCTACAAGCCCTCACACAAGCAGCCCTTTGCACTGGATCTTTCCCTCTTGCTTTGAAACTACTGATTTGCCTTTTCCCCCCCTCTGTTTTGCGGTGACTCCCATTATTATTGGATTTATTATAAGGTGGGAGACAAAAGGAAGAGGATCTCCAATCGCTGGCAGCCTTGATCTACAGGGGGGGGGGACGGATTGTCTCCGTTATCCAGATAGCGGGAGCACGCAGGCGAGGGACTCCTCCCGGGGGGTGGGTGGAAACTGCAGGAGGATCCTGTGGAAATCACCCAAGCCCTGTGTGTGTGAGAGAGCTTCTATCCCCTCCTGTCACCCCTTTGCTATTTTCTGTTGATGATTTCCCCCCCGAGTCTCCTGCTGTAAAAAAAAAAAAGGAAGCAACGGCAGGAGCTGGACATTGAGCCGCCGGGCTCGGACTGTGTGTTTATTGCCCATCTTTTCTGAAGCCATCGTGCCCGCTCATCGCTATCCCTCACCATGTGCCGGAGAGACCCGAGAGTTCGCCTGCTGCTGCTGCCGACCCTGCGCATCCTAGCGGCCCTGATGCTGCACCAGGTAATGCGGTCACCATGGAGCCGGGCACCCAGCACCAGACTCCCCACGCGTGGTAAACCACGCACACACAGTACCAAGGGCCTTATGTCTAAAGAGTGCTACTGGACTAAATGAGGAGCAATCAGCACGGACACTATATTGGTTTCCATGGTGATTGCTCTACATTTAAAACGTTACCCCCAGGATGGCATACGCGGTACTGCGAGATCTCCCTCGTAGACCCGAGTCCCGCAGCCTCAGTGTCGGGGGTTAGCGGCTCACTGGCCGTTTTATGCAGTACGTGCTGGGCATCTGCCGGGTTAACCCTTTCCCTAATTGTTGCCATAGGCCTTTGTGATGGGGCCGGTAAGTTCTAGTGAGTCCCCCGACTCGTCCCCATGGCATTGAGAGGCGCCTCCCACGCACCTGCTGTGAGCCCGGCCTCGCTGCCAGGGCATGTGTTAAACCACCGATTTATTTGCATGGTGGATGGTGTCGTGTATACAGGCGTGCTGGGTGTCTGTCATGTGGCAGCCCCTTTTCTTGCTGTATGAATGCTGGCTCATCCTTAGAAAGAGTTTTACAGGCAGGGCTTGGATTCGGTGTTAAGAGTTGGACTTACTTTTTTAAGCTAAAAGAAATGATTCTGGAGCCAAAGGCAGATCGGAGGCAGACAGTAGCCCAAATACCCTCCCCCCAAGACATTGACTGCACAGTCTCCAATTCTCCCCATTAGGACTGAAATGTGATGCTGGGTTTCACTTTACAGCCGGGACCATTCACTATTAAATACATTAACCGGCGGACACAGCCGTGCGTTCAGTGTCTTATGCTTATGTATGTATGGCATCGGCTGGTGTTTTAAGGGGGTCTGCTCCCACCATGCCAAAACCTTCGGGTAACCAAACACAAGTAGTGCCCCCATGAACTGTGGCAGTTCGGGGGATTACATCAAATCAAGGTTTTGCATCCTCCTGACATGTGGTGGCTGCAGTATATATATATATATATATGTTAAGCATCTATGATGAGCATCTATCTATCATCTATCTATTTCAGTCTTTCAGTATCAGTCTACAAAGTAAAACATCCCCCCAAATATTAACCCCTTTGTAGTGTAGCCAAGCACTATGGATGTGGGGTTAAAATGATGGCTCTAGGCAACAGTAGCACAGATGGTGCAGATGATCATTGCTTAATACTATTTACTTGGGGTCGGAGGGAGATCCTCAAACCTTCTGTTACTCCCTGACCCTCTTCTTATATCCCTTGTTTATCACAATCTTGGATCATAATCTGCTTATGTTGTTTGTTTATACTTTTGGGGGACAGATTCAGAAATTGCTAGAATTCCCAAACAAAGAGATATTACATGCAGAAAGTGGCCTCTTACTTTTTAAGGGTGGTGGTCTATGGGCTGATTCTTGCTTGTTTAGCACGGAATTTCTTTGTGTGATTTTCATGGCAACAATCATGATGATGGGAGTGGTTTTCTCTTTGGTGAAGCTACCCCCTATTCTAGCTGGTTCGTCACTTAATTCTTTCTTCAGTGTGCAATGTGTTTTTTTTTATTATTCCTTTTTTTCCTTGCTTTTTATTCATTGTCATTTTTTGTCAACCTATATATAAAGGTATATAGCATATCCTACCCCCATACCGTGACTATACGCTGCATGCAATGTCCTTTTTTTCAGTTCTCTTCTTCTAGCTCTTCAGCAGAGTACTGTCCATGGTGTTTAAACTGGAGCCAGCAGAGCCGTGGGGATTACTTATAGTCTGCCTCCAGGTTTTACAGTCTGTAAGCCCTAATGTGCTGACTGGCTTCCTGCTTTTATACGCTCTGCACGCTGCACTTCTGCAAAATGAAATTGATAAAGAAGTCACCAAACTCCCCCAATATTTCTCAAAGGATCAGCCTGCAAGCAACGTCTGCCCTGGCTTCTTCTCGTTTGAGGTGTGCACCTCTCCTACGTATCCCCAAATGGGCTTGTTAATTAAACAAGCCACTCTAACCACATATTCCTCAATGATAAGTCACTAAGCTAACCCACTAACCCCAGATATTTCCCAAATGAGAAGTGAACAAACTCCTTCAGTCTTGACTGCAGTACCGCACATGATAAATGTGCTCAGTGTTGTGCGGTAGCACAGTCTACAAAATGAACTCTTATCTGTTTTAGCCTTCCCATTGATTCATCCGTTATTACATATCTATGAATTCTATGTTTTTATGTTGCGTACAAAATGAAGTACATTGTAAATGATTACGTTGGAAAAAAATATTGTTAAGGAAAAGATAAATTATTATGTTTTCCGGGGAAGTCTAGAAGAACGTATCTTTGGTTTATTGTGTTCTTTGTTCCTTTTGTTATTAAACTGTAGAAGGAGGCCCTGCTCTTCTGCACGGTGTGGGAAATGGCACACATTACAGTAACCTTATACTGTACTGGATCTTGTTTTATTGTTTCCACTTGAGGGAAGGAGTCTTTTTTTTTGCACGCAATGAGTTTTGTGTTCTGCACGCACACAAACCAAGACTTCTTTTGCGGGGAGGCTGATTTTTGTTTTACCATATACGTACATCGGTATTAGAGATTTGTCTTAAGGAATTAAACATGCTTCATAACTCAGATCCCGCGTTGCTCTAGTGTGACATTTCATTTTTTTTTGTAGATTTTGTGCGAGTAGGTGACAGCTTGTTTGGAGATTTTCGATAAGCCTTTGTACAGGGCGAGTTTAATGTTGGAGTCAAGGGAACACAGGAAATGGGCTTTTTTTTTATCAGTATCAGGGGGCAGCTGTGATGTTCCTGCTGTGGAATTTAATTTCCCCTTGGTGTTTTAATGCTTGTGTTGGCATGTGTCATGCAATCACATTCCATATCACATGTATAATTCATTTTTTTTAATATTTATTCCTAAAATTTTAATTTTTATGCAGCGTTGTTGATTTCATAACATAAATTATAGAGCGACATGGACCCGTGGATACATCTAATTTTTGGTGTTTGAAAGTTAAATTGCCTGAAATTAATCCTCACGGCCAGCATTTGTCCATATATGTTACTTAGAGTAACTTCTCCAGACCAAGATTTCCAGCATGGTTTAGATCCAGTGTAACCACTCATTGGTACATGTTTATTGGAGAATATACTGTCACAAAAATACATGTCATACATGCATATAGCATACTGTCATGTATAAGCCCCAGCCGTAAGACTATAGGAGCTGTAGCTACCAGGCTGATATGTCCAGGATTTAAAGAGAGACACACAGTCCTACTAAAGAGTGCATATTAAAGTATTTAAATATACACCCTTTAAAAAACAAAAATAAGTTAAAAAAAATACATTTACCTTAAGTAGAAGCTGCAGCTCTGGAGATGTAGCTTTCTGACTGCAGTGTGTTCCATCAGTTCTCGCCACTGATTGGAAGCTTGGAACAGCCAATGAGTGACTGAAAAGTCTCCCTTTGAAGTGAATAGGAGCATTTTCCATGTATTCACACAAGGATCTCAGTATACCCCTGCTAGTAGCATTTGCAGAGCCAGCAATAAAGCCAATATGGGGGCTTTATGCAGATTATAATATAACTGATTATATAATTTCATTATTTAGTTTTTTAAGGGGTTGTTATGACACATCAAAAAATAGGATTGTTACAATTACTGTACTGTTTTCTCCAGTAATCCTACACACAGTATGCAATTAATAAAGCCAGCCTCCTGGGGTAGCAGGGTTTCAGGAGACAATTCTTTCTTTAGGAAATAATGAAAAGGGTCTGACAGTCACCTTATTCCATCTTCTCTGGCACCTTCCACTTTAGAATTGTCTGAGAGCATTGTAGAAACCTATGACATGTGCACTGAGAAACCTATGACATGTACATTCATTTCAGTGATGTAAGAAAATAGTGTCACTACTTCCTGGGTCTTCATGGTTTAAAAATAACTGGCTCTTTGGTATGCAAACAAATACATTAGCTGGCTGGCGTGAATGCAAATCTACCTATAGAACTGTTGATCTGGTAATGGTAGGGTGTTGGCTCTATAATTCCAGTGAGCTGGACGTAATTCTAATATAAAGAATACATTTGGTAGAATTCTAAAATTACTTTCTTTAGATCAGTATCGGTTCTGTTGTCCTTTGTTCTTTACCTATTATGCCTAAAACCTTTGGAAATTGTAAAAACAAGATGATGTACCCCCGCCCCCAGACCTTTAAAATATATTTTATGTCTGGTGCCTGCATTAATTACAAAGCCAACTTTTTTTTTTCCACATCTTTCTCATTCTTGGGAGAAAGTACTTTACAAATGTGAGTGAAAGGGCATTGAAAGGTCCCCTGCCTCCTGGATTATGGTCTTGCACTGGAGATTTCCATGGTGATGTTAGCAGGGGAGGAGAGTTGGGGCTTTAGTGTTCTGCAGGGTAGTGAACAATGCATTCCAACAGCTAATATTCATTAGCCTCTTTGTGTTTTGTTCCATAATCTACCTTTTTATGTTGTTTTGGGCATGAACTATAGCGGCCAGGTCAAAATTCCTTTCACAATGCGCAAATTGGCACTATTCACGATTGCATTACGCATGGTTGATACCATGTGATTGTGTGTAAATGTGTAAGCACGGACAACCAGATCTACTGTATTGTTTCGATATTGTATAGCTTTTATTTTTCTGTAGCCCGAAAGGCATTGGAATAGGTTAGACACATTTCTGACCCAGAATGTGTAAAGCAATATATTTAATATATTTTTAAGCTTTCCATTTTGTCTCCATTGTTTAATTGACTTCATAATCCAATAAACAAGTTGCTGATAAACCATTATCGGTGGTTAGAAGTTAGGACAATACTAACGTGGGTTCAACTCACCAAGTAGGCATGACTATATCCACAGCAGGAATTCAACATAGAGCTGTTTTGGTAGCCATGTCTATTACCCTAAGGGAGTCAGTTGCACGCCTGAGTGTTCTAGTCATAAATATCACTGCTGCAGTATATAGTGACAATACACGGATTAATTGTACCCATCCCATGAACTCTTATGTGTTTCTCATCCGAAAAGTACCATTAGGTGGGCAAACCGGGTGTGGGTGGGTGAAAACACTTTAAGCTTGGGCTCAGATCTAGCACGGGCTCCTCTGACAAGCCAGATACAAGCAAAATTATTAGAAAGGGCAGTGAAACTATTAAAAGGAACATATGTATCTGTGCTAGTCATGTTTATATTAAGGTAAAATATAAAAATGAAAGTCTCCTTAAGTCCTCTTTAATGCCTATCCCTATTAATTGAGAGTCTACAGCAATGATTTTTTTAAAATAAACTAAGAGAATTTTGTAGCACTCTTTGTAGGATGCAGGGTTAGGGAAAATAGACATGGTCATATGAGTGCAAAAGAAGATGAGTCGTTTAGTCCAAGGTGATTGGGTCAACGTAGAAAAATATGTGACTTTGGAGGTCTTTTCTTCTATATCCAGCACTGCAGAATGTGATGGCGCTATCACAAAAGAGAAAGATAATTGATCGGCATGCAGTAAATAAAAGAGACAATTAAACTCAAAAAATGATAAAAATGGTACTCTTAAGAGTTCCTCACTTATAAATAACCAGAAAGGCCCAGTCCCACTAAACAGAAAAAAAGGTAAATAAAAAATAAAACAAAAAACAAACGGTAAAATACACTTTTTGTAGAGCAGATTGAAAGAACATGACACACCTTAACCCACCTTTACATTTAACCTACGTGAAAAGGAATATGGTACATTTTGACATCTTTTGTATTCAGGGTCTCTCCTGTCATAGTTAAGAAATAATATTTTTAAAAGCCCTGGTGAATACTCACCTATCCAATCTCTTTTCCCATTACATGCTTTCAGTGGTTCTAACAGAAGAAAAAAAATTGTAAAGATTGCTAAATGGCTTATCTGTGAGGGAAGGAAAAATAGACTGCACTATATAGTTGCATTTTGCTTTCAGCACATAACACAGGAGTAATCAACATTTGATGAGTTCAAACGGTGATTTTCTGGTAGCATTCTAACAAGTAAAGTCTCTTGTAGATGTTTTTTTTATATATATTAAAGTAGCTATGTATTTTCTTATCACAGTGAAATAAGTCAGCAGGTAATAGAAAATGGTTGGTTTTTCCACTGGAGCCCGTCTTATTATTTTAACACAACTAAAGGAAAATAAATCACCTTTGAGATAAATTTTTGATAAAATTCAGAAGTCCTTCAAAATATCGTCCACCCAGATACAAAGTCTTCAGATGTATCAACCTGAGATCATATCATAAATGGGAGTTGCAGGGTTTGAACCTGAGTCTCACCCAGTCCAGAGCTGATTCAATCTTCACGCTATCCTTTCATTTAGAGTTCTTCTCATGTGACTTAATTCTGAATATCATGGAGATTTATGGATTTAAGGACCATTAGTAGGACCGATTGGTTTCACCTTCTGCAAATCACTACAACAAAATGACAGCAGGCCCTACAATGGGAAGCCTTGTCAGTTTTTGATGAGCAGTAGATCTATTTTAATTTAATTATGGACGGGGTCTATTTGAAAAGGTGTGTTACACAAGTGGAGAGTCATGTTGAACCTTATTTTAACTGTGCATAAATAGTGCTCATAGTGCATGTGGTGGAGCATTACCACCATCTACCAAAAAGATTGTTATTTATATAAGTTACTTATATTCTTTCAACTGTTGTTTTCAATGGAACTTCATCATTGTTTGAAAAAAATGTTGTAGAGCTTCTATGTTTCAACAGTACAATATCAGCAACGCCACGATTACCAGTTTGGTTTGTGTATATAGAAAGTGACATTATGGTCTATATGAACTTCCTTTATGGTCAAATGCAAAGTTCACATACTGTAACTTGTAGACTTCTCCGTGCAGGTCCACTGAAATTGTGGATTTTTGTTTACTTTGTTGCCCTTATTGAAGGAAAAAGTTTAATTTTACTTAACGGTTTATCAACAAATGCCCAGAATCTACATTTGTCTGAATATTCCATTGAATTGAGCTTGTTCACTAAAGTGTTATGGAATCCATAACTTTATAAATTAAGTAAATACAGTGAACCAGAATTTGTAGGTTTTCTGATAACCTACAAGTATTGGCCATTACATGTAAAAGTAAGAAAACTATAAATAAAAAAAAAGTAATGTTTTATAGCACGGCAGGATTTGTAACTATAAAAAAAATCCATACAAATATATTGTTTTGGAACAAAATAACATGATTAAAAAGTAGTAATGAAACATATAAAAGATAAGGAACATTTGCTGCTGTGGTTTAAGCTCATTTCATTTTCTTTTTTTTAAATCTGTTTTCATCTTACTTACTCAGATGATCAAGGAACAGCATGAAGGAGGTTCTGGAGGCAATGTTTATAATTTCATAAAATCTGTTTGCTCCTTTAGCTTTTCATATAATCTAAAGTAAGTAAGCTGTAGCAAGTTGCTCGATCTTTATTTATTTAATGTTTTGTCCATACCATTAGTGTTTTAGTCAGTTTTTCAAAAAAGTTACCCTTCAGCTTAGCCTCTTTAACCTTTTCCCATCTAACTACCCAATGTATGCATGCAAAACTAATAAACCCTTCATCATTAGCCAATGCATAATGGTTGGAGATTTTTGTTTTCTCTTTGAACTAGTGTGATAATACCAGTTTGCCCTACGAAATACTTTATTCAGTTTATAGTCTATAACCTTACTACATAAATATTTTGTCAATGTTATGCATTTTGGAGCCAGTCGCTCTTTTTTAGTCTTATCCTTTTTCTCTGATATTCTTTTTTTTCTACTATTGCGAGCCGGGCTCTCTCCCCCTAATGTATCAGTTTGTCTTAGTCTGTCAATTCTCGTCTTGTCATACCCCTTGAATATATGTATTGTATTAAGTGCTGCGTAAACTGTTGGCGCTATATAATGAAGTCTCACATTATATTAGCCACAACCACCTCTGTTGGTGTGCTAGTCCATGCATAAGACCTAATATTATTCCTGCATTTTTTACCAGTCATCTTGCTTGTGGGCACTTCCACCTGTTCCAGTGACCCTCTTGATGGAAATGCCATCCTTTTGTATGTTTTTAAATATTTGTACATTTCTATTAGGCGAGTCATGTAAGCCATACATTTTTAGGGATCTTGATGTGTTGCATCATTCAGATTACCCATTTCACAATGCTCTTCTCTGAATGGCCTACTTTGAATTCAAGATTGCACAACCCCAGCTTTCCCAATATCATTTTGCAGCTCACAATACCGCTTTTATTGCTGTGACTTATTCATTACTTAATTAGGGATATAAAATGTCCACAAATTGTGAAGCTAAGGAGGAAATGTATGTACATGAAAAAGACAGAATTACAAACTAAAAATGAGCTGTGTACAAAAATTATTTACATGGAAAACAATGCAGTGATAAATGAGAACAGATTTTATCAGTATAATTACATTATTCACAGAGGAACAAAAAAAAACAACAAAAAAAAGACCCTTAACAAAACAATTTTTTTTTTCATATCTTTGATGTAACAGACACAATAAATGCTTTGCTATTATTTTGGGAAGAGGAGGGCGATTGCTATATTCACCTTTGATTATAAAAGAATTACAGGAGCCTTGCTGTGCCCTGAAGGCCATAGCTGAGTAGTCATAAGCCCTACATTTCTCATAGCTATGAAAGGCTAGAATGATGCAGGCCAAAAGAATTTAAAGCTTTCTTTGGAAGTTTCAGAGGGTGGTCATGGCCAGTTTTCTTCAGGAGTCATGCTCATAACTCTTTGTTTAGCTGATAACTCTCTTCCAACTAAACGAAGGGCATTTACAAATACTTCTGGATATTTTTCCAGAAGTGGTTTCCCAACATTGGTCAGGTTTCATGCACATGTGCTGCTATGCTTATATGTGCACAGATGTAGGGTCAGCGCCTTCGCAGCATTAAAAGGTCATGATGTCATATCTCGGGGCTTGGTGTCTTAAAGGTGCTCAGCTCCTCCTAATGCAATATATATATAGGCCGTGCTGAACCTGCAGTCTCCATAGAGTAATTGGCTCGGTTGGGGAGATCAAACTGGCCTGTTGAGCAGCAGGACACTGGGGGCCTGTTCACCCAAAAGGGAGACCCTGGACCTGCTGCCTTAGGCCAGGAGACCTCACTGCCTCTCTGACCATCAGAGGAAGGCTGGAAACTCATAGCTATACTTTCTGAACACCAACAATCTTCCTAGCATAATTCTTGTTTCCCGTTAGGGGTCATTAACATGAAATACAAACACATGTAGTATAGGAAGTAGAGGAAGTTAATTTTTTGGTATTATACCTGCATGTTTCGTTACAAAAAAATATATTCGCATAATCCCATTTTAGATTCTCAGATATTAATAACAACAGAACTAAATGTTAAGGAAGTCCCTGTCGCTTGGGACCCTTAGCTTTCGTCTGCTTGTAACGGCCAACACATACCGTACTTGACTTACCTGATAGAGAGTTTGTGCTTTACACGCAGAACAGTATTGTGGAACAAGTTAGAAAAGATTTTTAGGCTCCCCTTGCAAATAAGGCCATTTTTCAAACATGAGCGCTGAATATTTCTGCAGTCTTGTACTTGGAGAATAACATACAGATTTATCACTTGCTGAGACTGGAAGAAGCAGACAGTGTGGACAGCCCTGGTTACAACACTTAACAATCATTTTATCAGCGATTCAGTCATCCATGACAGCCGTTAGTATCTTATAGATGGCGGTGTTTGGTGACTGACCATCCTTTATGACTCACCCTACAAAAGCTTTCTGTTTTTTTTTTCTCATTGAGCAGTAATAAGTAACGTTATCTGAATGCAGGCATTCCCGTCTGTAAGCCAGTATTGTTAGGAAGAAAAAAGCCCACACATAAGTAACTTTATCTACTGATTTTTGCCAGGTGCTCACAGCTAATGAAAGATGTGCTTCATTTCAAAGATTAAATAGCTACGGAACATTAATAATCAAGATTGGACAATTCCCATGAGCCAGGGAACCATAGATGCTAAAATTTTACTGCTTTTGTTTAGCGTTTGGAACATTTTATACACTTAAACTTTGCCTTAAAAAAACTTTCTCAAGGTATCTTGATGTTCTCTATAAAATCTACCCAATTTTGGCTATCTTTTTAAAAAGTGTATAAATAATACTATATAAGGACATAAAGGTTTTTTTTGTGTGTTGAAATTGGTGTAAGACATTTTTATATATGGCCAGATCATATTAATTAAGCTTTAAAATATTGCTAGTAAATTTGCTAAAGTAGACATGTCATCTAACAAGCTCAAAATGTAGTCTTTAAGTGAGATAGGGCACTGCTCTGTTCAATCAAACTCAGCCTCTAGGTAAGAATTTATTGGGAGCATGTGAAAAAACACCAAGAGACAGCTGCGGGAATGTTAATGCTTTCTCAGTGATATGTTGCCTATTTTGCTGAAAGAAAATTGACATTCGTGGCCATATAATATTTTAATCTACGGGCCATAAACATATTGTAAGTACTTACAACGCATACTTTTAACTTTCTTTCTCTTGGGTATTCAGCACCATTGTTTAATTAAGATTTAAACAGATGCACTGCAAGGGAGTTATGCCCCATAGTATAAGACCAAGAGTTAGATAATATGTGTAAGATATATATAAATATTGTATAACTATAATATAATATGATACTTTCTATTGACCATTGTCATTAACAGGTTTGTGGCGTTGCCGTATTGGCCATTAAACAAGGGCACCTAGATTCTACAATATCATGTAAATCATTCTAGGGCAGCACTTGTCACAGACTGTTCTGCAACATGCACAATAACTACTTTGGAATGGTTGTGTGGTTAAATTATTTGGTTGCATGGGTACCTTGCACATTAAGGCAATTATCTAAAAATACTACTAAGAGCTTGTAAGTTTGTGATCTCCGTTGGTTGTACTGAAATGGGGTAATGCATTTACTTTCAGGCTCACAGTTTGAATGTTAGGATCAATTCCATGGATTCATTATTTTTCAGTTTTGAATCTCCTTGAAGCAAGCCCGCTTCATCTTCATTATCTGCGGAAAATCCAGAAGGCAGCTCTTAAAATCTGCATTCATTTGTTTCAAAATAAACCAATGAGCCAAAGTAGACGTGTGTTTGGAAGCGTAGAGCTGTCTTTTGTGGCCCGGGTTGCTGACGGCTTCCTTTTAGACGTTGACTGCATCAGTAAATGTTAAATGCACTTTCCCTTTATTTGCGCTTTATTAGATTCCTAATGCTGTTGTGTAACCTTCAAATAAAATCCGTCTTATAGCACTTGTTTACCTTAATTTCCTCTAGGTTTCATGAGACTTGAAGTCAGGAAATGGGTAATACTTTCAGGAATCTGTCTCTTCTTTTTTTTTCAAACTTTCTTTCGGCTGGAGGAGCCTTAATGAGGGATTGTGCGAAGACTTAGTACTGTCTTTTGTTTTCTGAAAGCTTGAAGCAATGCCGGTATTAGGAATGAGGGAGAATTGTATTCATGCCCACAAGCTTTTGTTTTGGTGGCCATTGTCCAACCTAACAATGGTAGTTGTTTAGAATATAGCGGGGTGCAAATTTGTTGCAAAGGAGAAAAATAGCTAAATACCCCACAAGGCTCCCATCCCAACAATGCCTAAATGAATGTGAATCAGCTTATTTTTATTAGACTAGGTACAGGTTTGTTTTTCCTGGATAATTTATTTGACGTTTCTTACTTTGTCTCTTTTGCCTAAATCTGAAATCTGATAGGTTTGGATAAACAGTGGTTGTAGTCTAAAACAAAATATTCAAATACCTTGGTACAGATTGACTTTTATTGTTGTACACCTTTATTAAACAGGCATGTGGTGATCACTTCGGGGTGCTTAAGTTCTTAATGAGATTTAATGAACCATATTCCATGTTAGAGTAGACAGATGACCACATTTGATTTAACACATAATCCTGGTTGGACTTTTCCATGTACTGTAAACTGTTCTCAGCGTTAATCTAGTATCAGACAGCTTGTGTATCCATGTGGCAATATAACTTTTGTTTTATCGTTAGAATTTGCTCTTTGTAAGAGGGCCTCAAATTCCATGCTGGTGGAATTTAATCACCATGGTCCTATTTTTTAATGCATTCCCAGCGGGGGACCTAACATACTAGAGCCTCTCAAATCAACAGGAAGGAGACCATCCAGGCTGCAACCTGCTCTCTCCAGTTAACTAATTCCAAGGCTTTGTGTCCACTTTCACTAGTTATGAAGCATGACACAAAGGTCCTTTCTCAAGGCATGTTCAATAGAGAGAGATTTGTTCATGTGTGTCAAACATTTACATGAATAGTAATAGAATAAATGATTGTCTATATCAATAACTACAGAGCACTAATGCACATTTCTGTGTATTTCTGTCTATAGTATTGTATCCATGGTACAAAACTGTGTGTTGAAATGCTTATTTCAATTAAAAACAGGATTTATATTAACCAACTTTTTAATAAAAATCAATAAGTTCCCTTAAAAGACATGGAAATGTTATCTTCTTATTGTACCAGATACATTTATACTAAGAGTATTAATACGTTTATATTTTCATCTACAAATGTTGTATACATATCAGTATTTTGACACCTAGTTTGACAATTGGCCCCTACCCCATAACACCAGTTAACGTAATGGGGCAACCGATGCGGTATAGTAGTTGTGTTGTAAGATGTATCCATACGAATTCTATGCATTTGGTTAGCATAATGCATTAAGTGGCTGACTATGTTTGTACTCCTACAAGAAGCAGACATTATTATCTGCTCATTTGTAGCCGAGAAGCCAATTTTAGGTTCAGTTCATGGCGATGATGTAGTAGGTAGTTTTAGGGTTCATTAAATGTTGCTTCTTTGTGACAGTACTGTGCTGTGTCAGCGATTTCCGGAGAAGCTGCTCATTTGAGTGGTGATATACAAAAGGTAAAGAGTTAGCTATTTCAGAAATATTTTCCTCTCGATCTAACCCGTTGATTGAAATGCTGCAGTCTCGATATGCATATTCTACATACATGCTGTTTTTCATTTTTTCCAGCGGTAGAACTATTTTGAAGATTAAAAAAAAAACACAAATATGATATTCTTTCCAGTAATGCTGCCATGGCAGAAAATACACCTTTAAAATATGATGCCTGGGCATGTGGAAATTATCTGCAAATACACTTGATACGATTTGTACTAGTATTTCTATTAAAGCTTTGTACTAAAGAATTAGCGGTCTCCATTTATGGTGTTCAAATGCAAAAGGGATAGAGTGGTTTGTGGCTTTGGCATGTAGGACCAGAAACAACCGGATTACCTTGAAGAAATAGATTTTTTTCTATGCTGAAAGCTTGAAAGGAGGTCCTCCTTTACCTTATGTATCTGTTTGTCTCGGCCCATTGGTTTGAGTTTGTTAAATTCCATGTATTATCAAAGACGCTGCAAACGCTGTTGGCACCATATAAAAAAAAATTAGAATAATGTTCAAATGAAGGTTTTTCTTCAGAGCATTTCGGTTAGTACCCAAGCTCTAAAACCTTGTATATGGTACTGAAATCAGATGACAATGTGCAGTGATTACAGCCATCGTCAAAACAATCTCGCCTCTGTGCTCTCCGTTCCGTCTACCGTCCCTCTCGTTCACTGGTATTACCTGCATTGCTATAAAAGTGAAAACGTACAGATGGAGCTGTATTGTCTGCTGTCCCGGCAATAAAAGGCAATACTGTCCTCTAGTTTTCAGTGTGATTAATTCTGCAGAATCTTTTACATACCCAGCATTCTAACTCCTTTCTTTTAACTTAACCTCCATAATCAATGACACTTTCAATACGTAGGTTAAGTTTTTTTTTTTTTCTGTAAGTACAAATAAAGTAGAAAATTGCCAGCTTGTTCTCATAAGGGCATCATCTACTGAATTACATTTTTATTGACAATGCTCACCACTGTGTTTCTATAGATTTTAAGCTCTTTTCATGGTGCATACATTCTTTTGTTGTAGTACATTGTTTATCCAATGAAAAAAATAACCATTAAAAAGCTTTTACCATTTATTGCTGTTTTCACAACCCACTTTTCAAGGCCAACCTTCATTCAGCTGTTTTCTGTATTATTACTTTGGAATGGCACAAGAAGCAAACGCATTGATTTTTGATCATTATTAACAACACAAAAGCATATGTTTTTTTTACACTATAAGAGACAAATGTTGCAAAAATAAAACAAAAAAGCCACAATGGGTTCACCTTGAAAATGTAATAGGGTTGAAATAACCCAGACAGTATGCTGGTATTCTCAATGCTTTCAAAATAATGTAGACCTTATCCAGAAGTGTTGCTGTAACGTGTTTTCTACAATTATCAAGTTTCATTTTGTGCTCTAGTTCATTACCTTTTATTGAGAACATTTTAAGTCGAATCTGTGTCCAGATTCCTTGGCTGAGATATGACATTTCGAGAATCTTTGTCTGAAAATAAGTTAAGAGATGGTGAAATGGTTTCTGCTGCCTTTATCTCCTTAGAAAGGAATGTTCTCTTCTCCCCAATGATTCCACTTAAGGCTCAACGACTGTTAAGTTCAATTGTTAAAAGAAGCAGGATTGTTTAGCGTTTAGCTCTTACCAGACAAGTGGGATTTGTTCCTTCCATTCCAGTTATCAAAAAAGTTTAACCCTTTGCCCTGACATTTCTAATTGTAAACATTTTAGAGACAAACAAGTTTCTTGTACTAGGTTGTTGGGAAAAAAGGGCTTGAGCCAAGTGAAATGTCGGTTGTTAGGAGTATAACAGACATATTCTGTTGCGTTTCAGGGACCAGCTGAAGCACTCGCGGGATCTAGATTATGCAAGACAGGATTTCTCCAGGATGTTTATCACGCCAGAATCTACAGAAGCATACATGAAGGGCAACCTCTCCTAAATGGTAAGGCGATCAAAAAATGTGTGCACAAAAACATTCTAGAAAATTGACACTAAATTTTGATTGTACTTATATCATGGTGCTGGCCGCACTTTCAAAGTAATGGTAAGTGTCCAAAAGGCAATTCACAATGAGAAAAAGAATATTAAAATGCCTTTTATTTTCAATACATAACGTATAAATCATCAATAAAAGCTATGGGAACGCACTCATACACGTAATCAATTCATTTGAAATTAATTTACAATTTAAACATTTTTTCTTCTTCTGTGACCTCATCATGAAGAACCACTGTATCAACTAAGTATGGCAGTTACAGATCCTATACAGCCATACGATGTGTTATTTATATACATTCTAACCATTGGCAGCACATTATTAATATTGTAACATCTTTAAAAATATATTGTAATAAATACCAATGTAAAACAAAATCAAGCAGTTGATAGAACATTTCACCAGTCCTTGCAGCTCACGTCATTGTGTTAGGTTTATTCTTTATTACGCAAGCATATATTATGGTTATTTTGCTTGTGTCTAAGAATGTTGAAGCTTAATTAATTTAGATGTAGGTTAGATGATAAAACAGGTTTGGTTTTTAGTACTTCAAAGTAGACTATAAGGACCAGTCTTCCGTCTTTAGTTTCCTATCTCACAAATAAATCTCAGTAGATGGATTGAGAAGGTGCCAGAGGAATGGATTTTTGAAACAAAAAGCTATAGACTTGATTTACCTTGACTGTGTATAGCTATAGCTCACAGTAATGATATTTTCACAGTGCATTTTGCATTTTTCATCTGTAATTGAAACTTAAATGCAGGAAGAAGTGATGAACGGAGATTCTGAATTAAGGTACTCAGTTCCTCCACTGCTTTAATCGCCTAATGCATAAATTTATAAAAGGTGATGTGTTTAGTAAAAGAACAGGATTTAAAAAAAACAAAACAATCTGTCAGTTTTTTGTAGAATTAAATGTAGTTAATTTAAACTTAATGCAACAGTCTGTCCTCGTTTTATTTTCACTTTATCCACATTAGTGGATAATACAGTTGACTTTTACTAATTAGATGAAAGAATAGTATGTTGCTGAACTTCTTGGTAAGAACATTTGAAACAAGTATATTCTTGATCTGTTTTATTAAAGCATTTTTGCTCTTTGGCAACATACGCCTTTCACGTTAGCATTTTCACTTAGTTTCATGAGTAGAGCAATTCTCAGGGGTTTAAAAGCAGTGCTAGGCAACAAGCAGATAACCAAATAATTAATTCATTTTTTAAATAGAAAGGCCACTGGCAACTTAATTTGAATGACGAAGGAAGAGTTCAACTACCGTACAGGCAATGCTACTCTCCCTCTATATATATTTGCATGCATTCACAACACATCTAGAAAGTGAAATATATATATATATATATATATATATATATATTTGCATATACGGTATATATATATATATATATATATATATATATATATATATACAGAGAGAGAGAGAGAGAGAGAAAATAGCATCATGTTTCTCATTGCATTTCATTTTAATTTTGAACATAATAAACATGGCTGGGTCGTAAGCAAATCACACAGCAAGTTGTTAGGTGCTATACTGACCATTGATGGACAGCAGATGTCTGATCTGCCATATGTGGCCTTTGAGGAGCTTCGAATGCGCCTCACCATTACTAGTACTTTAGCACACACCTTTTAAGCCGAAAATAACCAAATTGAACAAAGTGAAATCATGACACGTGCCTTTATTCCTGTTTCAAATAAAAATGCATATTTTTTTCTTAATAAACTGATAAAAATGGGGATATTAATTTGACGGAGTTGGAAAACAGCATTTTGTCTTGTCACTATTAGATGCATCCTCTATCCCTTACACTTTTTACATGAAAATCACCAAAACCCATTAAAAAAAACAATCTAGCAGTTGTATAGCACATACCATACTAGCAGAAAACCCTACAATGTTTTAAACATAATGTTTTAGTTGCTTTACAATGAAATACAATATATAACAGAATATTTACATAGAATGTGACTATGAAGCCTGATGGTATAGCACACATATGTAAACTGTGTATTTCTTAACAAAACAGGATATGCATTTCAATGATTCAAGTCCACTATAGCACAGTTATTAGGATGAAGCTTCCTGTCTATACGGATCTGAAGACACACTGACATATTTCACACTGTGCCATATGTTACATGCACATATACGTTCGACTCTGGGATACATTTCTGTCCTTTAGCAAGATTAAAAACGCATGGCAAAAGTTTTTCTTGAACTTCCTGTTACAAATAATGCTTGGCTTCGGTGCAGTGATGTTCTTGTGAGAATTTTCCGTTGTGGTATTTGTACAGTAGCCTTAACTTCCCAAATATTTTTTTGACCCAAGGGAAATTGTTATGACGATTAAAGCTTTATGTGGGTAGGAAAAAAAAACCTGAAATATGAATATTTAAGATTTAATATTTAATGAATATTATTTAGTCATTCATAATGCATACATTTCTATAATATAAAAATTCTGGATCAGGTCGGTCATTGCCTTTTTTTATTTTGTTTGGCTCCCATCTTTTTTTAATGTACAATGCTGCAGAAAATGCCAGAACTTTAGATATCAGAAATAGCTTACATTTCTTTCTATATGGTGCTGCTGAAGCATAAATATTGATTTTATCAAGCTTGGGTACGATCTTATTAAAGAAACAGTTCCATGTCCCTCACGTTTGCCGGGGGGACTTTAATACACACTTTGGAAAGGTGTTTTTTTTTTATCCCCTGGGCAATCTATGGAATGATCTAATAAGCAGGAACCTTTAGGTAGTTGCTATGGTTATATGACTCCTATGCACAAAATTACTTTTTATACAGAGCCCTCAATGTATATCCACATATTTCCCTGATTACAGTATAATTGAGTAACCTTTGTTTGAGAACAGGAGATAAACAAATATATCTCATGTATTATTATGACATTAATTAATATAGTTTGAAAGGACCCCTGCTTGTTAGGGTTAACAATTTAAATACTGATCTAAATGTCGCTATATTAACTAGTGAACTATAATATGGAGATATTGTTCCAGTTATAGGACTGCTGACGTACAACTCCCTCGTAGCTCACCATGCTTGGATATGACCCTTAGCGCACAAATTACACGCTGCATTTTCTGCAGAAAATCGATTGTTTACCTAAATATAGCAGATATAGCATTAACTATGAGCTGTACACATATATCAATAACGTATGGCATAGTGCAGTACAGAGTAATTAAGGAAATGGGTCCACGTTTCTGTAAACTTCAGGTCCTGCACTTAGAGCAGCCATCTTATACTTTTAGGCAGAGTAACAAACATAGGCCAAAAAATAACCATAAAACAAGAAATTCATGAATATTCCTACCATATTGTTCGAACTTGTATAGGTGGCAATTATATTATTAGATACAATTTTCTGTTTTTGGCTATGAATTGTTAGCATACAAGACCAGAATGCATTGTTTAATGGTGATTACTGGTCTGCTGGTATGTACATGCGTAGTTATCTGGGACATATCAAACTTCATACATAGTTTTTCAGCAATATGGCCAGCAAATATGTGCAAATATGGGTTATTTTCCCTACATGTAGGAGACCTTGTCATCCACTAATTTGTAGATGAAAGGATTGGTGATTAATAAATCAAACAAAAATTAAAAAGCAGATGAAAAGGTTTCCTTTTAAAGTAGATTTTAAAGAAGCAATGTTTTACCTCTCTTTTATGGCACTTGAAATTATAGTTGGGTTCCTCCCTGATTTCACCACCGCCAGCTCATTTAACTTTTAAGTCTGTGGTCATATCAGTTCTATATCCTGTCATTTTAGATTGTGCGGAGGATGGCAGTCTCTAAGTCTGAATTAAAAACCAACAATGTTCTTTTCAAAAGGAATTAGAATTTACTTATGAAGAACCTATCACAGACAGTCACAAGTTTGGGGAAGGACACATGTAATTACACATTTCCCCCTTACATGCCATTTGTAATGAGTTTGAAAAAGTGTAGAATAACATGCGAATCTTGAATCTTGATTAGTCATTTCCTTAGTACAAATAATTGAGATTGTCTAATAGTAGAAACTTTGACAATAATTAAATTCATTTAATAAAACTGTCAATCAGATGTCTAGTTTTAAACTTTATCTCAAGGAAGCTGAGCTGTTTGGCAGCCTGTGGCAGGGCCAGCATTATTGAATCAATTTCCTGTCCTGAAGTTATCGTCCTTCTCCTCCCCCCGCCTTTCCCAAACCAAATAACAATAATCCGAAACTTTACAATAGGGGACTGATAACATTATAATCATTTTAATAATGTATAACCTAACAGGAAGTAATTGCAGCTGGTATATATATATATATATATATATACTGAATATTGAACATTACTTTACTTCACACCTCGGAGGGTTAAGCCAGTTATACATTGTTCCGATGTTCCTTCCCTCCAAGAATCTTAGAATCCAAATGCTCTAATCCAAAATGATTCATGTATTCCTCGGCCTGTCAGAAAGATATTTGCATACAGCCTGCCAGGTGAATTTCAGTTTGCATCTATAATCAACAGATACTGACAAACTGGTGGCAGAAAGCGTTATAAAAAAAAAAAAACAACGACTGAAGCTAAAAATAGGAATTAGTGTCAAATTGTATTGTGTATTGAGTTACAGTGGCATTATGTATAAAGACTAGTTGGAATAATACTCTGGCCTCTTGTAGACGTGGGGAAACTGGCAGTGATTTTGGTTGCTTTAATTAGCTTTTGTAATGTTATTTATTTATGTGCCATTAAGAAATAAAGTCGAAACTGTTCAAGACAAAAACAACACAATATACAATAATTTGCCTTTAATTTTTTTTTGATGAAATGTATTGCAAGAGCTAATACATTTGAACATTTTAAGCATGACAAGGTTTGAATTTTAGAGCAGCTGAAAGTGTTATTTCAATATTATTTCCTTCGTTCCTCTGTAGCTGACTCTGCAGCAAAAATATATTTAGAAGATGTTTAAAGGTGAGCTTCTGTATAGAGGCTGTCAGGATACAGAGAAGTATATAGGATGGGGTAAGAAGACCAGGTAAATGTAAGGGGTCTGGAAGGGAATTATGGAGGATAGAAGAGATCGACCCCAGAAAGAATTATGGTGGCTTACAAGGTACAAAACAGGAGATGGACCAATGAGGAGTAGAGGACCTGGACGATCCACGTAGAAATGTAGGGAGAATGAGAAGATGTAGGAAAGCATAGGGGAACTTGGTATATAATAGGGTTGAGCGCACACAATGATTAAATGAGAAGGCATGGTGTATTTCTCAAAACAGTTCAACTTTTGACAACACCCACTCCATAATTCTAAGACTTTTTAATAAAATGTGTAAACAGCTGCGATGCATTTTTATTACATAATTAATAATAAGCCAAAAATGTAAAGTCTGACACATTCTTTTTCATAGTGGGGACACATTTATGCTTGTTTCATAACACTATGAAATATAACATCACATCCCACTTTTTAAGCTATTTTTATAGCAAACAGAAAAATGTTGGATTTTCACATACCTTTCGGCCAGTTTGTCTTGTGATATCTTCTCGCTGAAACTGAAATACCATTTCACTGGCAATGTTCTGCCAAGAATCTTACCGTGTGTCTTCTTATATTATTTTTACTATAAGTATAAAACATGGCAAAATATCTGTTATGTTTACAGGGAGAGTTATTCTTGGCATATTTGTTAAGCTTCTACTGAATGTTTTATTCGCATGTACTTTTTGATATATATGTATAACTTGGATACCTTGGAATATATTTTCTTCAATTTAAAAGTCTAATCACTCAAAAACTATTTTACCTATGTTGTTGGCAATACTTGATTAATAATACATTTATTATAATGAGTGCTGGACTTCAACAAAAGTTTCCCCACCTATACAAGGATTTGGAAAAGGGCAGATAGCATTAAGGTAGGAGGTTGGGGGTGAACTTATTGATGTTAATTCTGGGTGACATACGCTCCAGATCTATTTGGGCATGAAATGTTTTGTAAGTTAAACCCTGTGCTTGAAGCTTACTAAGGAGGAGTGATGTAAGTAAGACCTTGGTCTCTGGCACACTGAGGGTTCACACGAAGTGGAGGTTGTCACCCAGCCTCCAGACAATGACCCTGAAGTTTGTTGTCTGTTTGAATGAAATGTGGCTAAGCCATCAACCCTGACCTACATAAGCAAGTCATGAACAAGGCTCTTCCAGCATAAATGTTTGTCATTTTCATTACATTCTATTGATCTAAGTTCATAAATTGGTTTTAGAATATTGATTATCATATCCCCTAATAAATCACCGCAACTTGATTTAAGTACTGCCAATAAATGATGGCTCTTCACAAACAGTGAAGCAAATTAGATGTAGCCGCTATTGGCAAGTACGGAGCTCTACACCAAGAAATCTGGAGCAAATGTTAATGACCAGGTCGATATGCAAGAGAAGAATGGAAAACTGTTTTATTTATAAATGTGAACAACCATTGAAGCATTGTTAGCGCAACAAATAGACTATCTTGATAAGGGCAGATCATTTTTGCGATCAAATATCAATTTTAACATAAATTATACAGTGTAGGACAATGCTTACTCTGTAGTCCACAGTCTTATTGCAGTGCTAATTAGCCAGGGATGGAAAAAAGAATACCTTTTGTAAAAAAAACGGGAGCTCATTGACCTGGCCTTGAGGAACTTGTCTAGATCAGTATGTTGTGCTTATCAGGCTTATTTAACGTTATTGCCTCTGTATCTATGTCTTTCATATTAAAGGTCAACATGTGCATGAAAATCCTGAGAAAATGCCTCCTACTTAAACGCTTTGTTCAGTGAAATTTTACATTTCGACATATCTTCTGAAAATAACTTTTTCCAGTAGGGAATTATTTGTATCTTGTTGGAATGTTTATTTTTTATTGAAATAAACCACATGTTTTCATAATTGTGTGTAGCGGTGTCTGTACTTCCCCGTATAACATCACCCAGTGATTTATTTAAAGGCTTGAATTGTATGGGTCATGGGTTAAGTAAACAAAATGTCAACTATTAATACTTTATTTAATGTTTAGTATTCAACTGTTGGTGTGGGTGGATTCCCTTCTCTAGTCTCTTTGTTCTAGAAATCTAGCATCTATGTGGAGACTATATTTAACGGAAAACCTCATTTTATGTAACATTAATTTTATTGTTTGCATTGCACATATTACAGACACAAGCACAGCCTTGTGTTTTATGGTCTACATATTCCACTGCTCCTTAGCATGTTACATCTTAGTTACTGTATGTCGATATTATTAGGGCAGTGTTTATACATTTTCTGTTAATTTCTCTTTTTTTTAAATGAAGTATCAAAGTTTAATTTGATTTCCCACTGCTAAGTATTTCAGGGACTAATGAGTTCCCTAGAAACACAAAGATAATGAAAGTATTAGATACAGTATGTCCAGACAAAATACTGTTAAAGGGACACTGCAGTTTAGTACTTTAATATACATTCTTTAACCCTTTAAAAAATAAGTTGCAGCTCCAGAGCTAGAGTGCAGGCCCCTTGTCCTGTTTCACTCCACTCATTTGCTGCCTGAAGTAGCCAATCAGTGGCAGGAAATCACTTTCATGGAAATCAGTGTTACGTAGTTAGATGCCCCTTCGGGAAACCCTCGTCAAGCCATCTTTGGCACTGACTGGTCAGTATAACACATGGGCATAGGTAGAAGGAGATATGTTTAGTTATCTCCTAAGACTCGAAATGCAAATTCATATGGTGGATTCTGCAGAATCCTCAATGCACTTGCAAAAAGAGAACACTGCAGTGGTTGGAGTGTCCCTTTAACCTAGATATGATTTTGAACATACTTGTTAATATTAAGACTATTATATTTTCTATAGTACTTTGCAGCTTTAAATCCTTTCTCAACTGTCTTTACCATCTGCCGTTCTCATACCTTTCCTTAGCAAAGTCTGATTTTCAATGACAGGATGTGGAAATGTGGTTTGGTTACACATTGTACTCACTAACGTTTGCAGCTGGTTTTATCTCTTCAAACTGTATCCAAACTATTTTGACACAGTTCCTTGTAGAATAACATTTCAGCACCGCTTCAAGTTGTTATCAGTAACATTCCAAACTTTCTTTCTCTCTTTCTTTCTCCCGTTTTTCTTTTCTTACCAGATTTCTAGAATTTCGCAATATACTGTAACATAACAAAAATTTATATAAAGATTTGAAAAAGCAAATGTTCTATGCTGAAATAAATTAATAAATATCTATATAAATTATGTTTCTACATAATTTATTTTGTAATTGAATTAAATAAATGCTGCTAATATCCACTCTTAGATGACTGTGAGTTCCAATTTAAGTGAATAAAAAAATAAAGTTGGAGCTTTTCAGTGCGTTTAAGTCTGCCTTTCATTGTATTCTTTGAGAGGATAGTGGAGTGATCATGAAAGCATGTACCATAATGCAGCTCTAATAACTATATCACCTTTATTTCATTATGCTTTGCTTTTATTTGAGACGTAATATTAAATAACTCAAAATGGAATGTTTTCTATGACCTTGTTGATACTATTCTCTCTCTATTAATGTTAACCTGCTCCATTATCTTAAGCCATGGGATCAAGTAATGTACTTGTTGGAACCCATTAACTGGGTTGTTCTGCTATAATTCATTATGCGTTCTAGAATAACTGCTTTTGTTTTTTGCAAAATGTTCTGTGCTGTTAATGCCAGTTCCTTCATATCAAATTAAAAGTGAAAACACATATAACGTCTTTTTAGGATCTATTAAAAGAGGCAAAGGCAAAAACATGATGCAAGGTGGTAATTAGGTGAGTGCTTGCACAACCTACATTCATGAATGCGCCACTGGTGTATTCATTCGCATACATTGTTTTGTATTCTGCAATATCTTTAAAATGCTTATAATTACAGTAGGTGTGGATTTTGCTTTACCTGCATGGATATCTGTTTGCAGACATGCTACACCTTTATTTCTTTCATACTATAATAAAATATTGTGAATGCGTATTGTATTCATGCCCTTAAAATATATTATACTTGATCTTTGAGGGAATGTATTAACGTTCTACGGTGTCAGTGATATTATAAGAACAAAGGCAATGTAGGCTTCCCATAAAATATAGTTTTTTTTATATATTGTGCTTATTAAATTTAAGATTCTAGTGTTCTAGGAAAATGGGAGTACATCTGTGATACATATTTTAATATCCCGTAATATTTCACTAGTTTCTGATGTTGCATTGCTTTCATTTCAATGTTATCTTCCACTAAAAGCTCCACTCTTGACAGTTGCTAAAAAATTTAGATTATGTAAATTTAAGGCTGCTAATAGGATTGAAAATAGACTAGGATAGCTCAGGCTTAGCGATTAATGCCAATTTCCATTTTGTTTTTAACCCCCGAAAACAGTATTTGGACTTTATAAGCAAGCTCTTGTGCTAAATTAAGAAAAGGTTTGAATAATATAGGCTGGATTTTAAAGTAACAATATAAATATTCTTTAGTATGTTTGAAACCACCTCCGGTAGAATTAGAATTGTAAAGATACAGTACTCTGCAAGGTGCCTACTCTACAGCCACTCTATAGACAATAGGCGATGCGATAAGCTTTCTACCCCACCCCCACAACCGATACCTAATCAATTTTCCCGACTGTCAGTTGCCAGCATGCCGCAGTCAACAGGGAGTCCTGTCGCAGCTGCAAGACCTCCCCAGGGCAAAGCATCCTGAACAATTTGATCTTTAGCATGTAGCTGCTTACAGTAGCAATAGCAATATTTTACATATTATCTGCTTGTTGTTTAAGCGGATTTAACAAAGACGTATTAATACAGATGAAGCTCTATGCTACTGAATATTACTTTACATAGCACATTTACTTAAGGGTACATTTACTTAAGGCAGCCTACCCCCAATTTCAACTCATTACACATGACTTGCCAAAAAGGGCCTTTGTAAGAACTAATCAATTGAATGTGAGCTCTTTGTTTGTCAGATCAATAATCTGTAATGAAGTATACGCTTCGCTTCCCTAGCTTGGATCGCTCCAAGGGACAGTGCTGTGTCCATGCAACTGATGAATATAAGGAGTTTGGATCCTTACAAGAAATTCGTGTACAAAAAAATATCACAATAGTTATATTAAATATAACCAGTCCTCTCCTTACAACAACTTAATTTACTTTAACATAATCCTACATTATGTCCCCATGTGAGCCATATTGTCTTCTTCATCATGGTTTAAGAGCATATAAAGGGTAATGCCTACACGCTCAATGCCATTTAAACAACATCATCACAGTATGGACTTTCTCAGAGAATTTTACAGGTTTTTTTTGTAAATCAGTGCCAAATTTAAATTTAAATTTACTGTAGTGTTCAATGAATAGCATTATCTCTTATACTATTAATACAGAGGATTTAACACTGAATGGATGTTCAAAGGTTTTTAGGAAAATTATATAACACAGCTATGGCCAGTGAACATAACCTCTTTTGTATTATTGATTTCTATGTAAGTGTCATTATTAGCATCCTATTATCTGACATTGGCTAACTTAACCAGATGTAGTTTTTAAATACCCCCTTATGATGTTCACTGCATGTGATGAATTATTATACATGCAATTTACACTGTAATAGCGTTTAAAACTAGGATATTGTCAGCATTGCTTAGTTACCCTTTGGGGACATGTTTTTGGGCGCAACCTTATTCTGATATCATATCATGTTCTCTGTTTTTGCTATTATTTTGATAAATTTGCAGTTCAGTGATGGTATACATTATATTTACTTAATAGACGGGTTGAAATGGAACACAATGAAGTACTACATCACTACATACTCCAGCTGCATTTCTTGTGATATCTAAGGAACGTCTTCTTCTTTGTGTTCTTCACTGTAGACTCAGGATGCAGCGAGCACAGTTAATTTTGTTAGGTCACTTAGCTTCCCCAGAAAGAAAAGGGCATTAAGCAGCCGAGTTAGAATCAATTGAGACGCTAAACGGGTCACTGTTTGAAATAATGGGGAGGCACTCTGCATGCCTGCATTGCTTGTCTAACCTGCGTTCTTTCCCACTGTAATTTTTGTGTGAAATAAAAAGCACCAGAGCTTTCCTGGCTTGTCTGCTTTTGCTCAGAGATGATCCGTTACTAGTCAGCTATTGTTTCTAAAGCTTCTGATGAATGGTCTCTGCCGGCTTTTTAGCATTATGCCTGGAATGCTCTGATTTGCCTCAGCTCTTTGTGAAAAGCAGGTCATGTGAATAACAAAAAAGAATGAGAAATCTAAGTGATTTATACAGGGTTGTTTGGCACTAGTGACGTCATCTCATTTTGTGTTGAACAGGCTTCATGTTTTGCTGAGTTTCCGAAAGTATCTGACAAAATGAAAAACGTCAATATGCGCATAGCATGTTCAGGGAAGGCCTAGATCCTTGATCTGAGCTGATGTCTTGTTTCAAGCAGTGTTGTTTTATGTACTATATCTATCTATCTATCTATCTATCTATCTATCTATCTATCTATCTATCTATCTATCTATCTATCTATCTATCTATCTATCTATCTTTCTCTCTCCCTCTCTCTCTCTCTCTATATATATATATATATATATAGATCTAGTATTTAGTTTATCAATAGACAAACTGTGTTTGTTGGGACACTAGATTCCATTCAAATTTAGAGACCCATGATGTCTTCAAAGCTTATATAATAACTTCCTATGTTCTTTATATGTTGGCTCAGAGAAAGGTATTCATTTCAGCCATAGACCAAGTTTTGGGACCCTGCACATTAAGCTTGCTTAAGATGCTTAGCTTGTGCTCTCTTCTCATTGAATATTTATTCCAAACCCAAAGTATCACATTTAAAAAGTTTAGGGCTGCAACTAACGATTATTTTAATAATCGATTAATCGGCCGATTATTTTTTCGATTAATCGGATAAAAAAAAACAATATGCAAATTTTTCGTTTATTTAAAAGAATTTAATGAACTGGATGTTAAAAAACAACTTAAAATTTACATTAACATTCTTATTTTGTTATGATGTAATAAAAAACAATATTTTCAAAGTACAAGAACCCAAACACAATATTTATGAAACAAAATAACCCCAAACATTCTGAAAAGAGGTGGACTATTACTGTTCAAGAAACTTTGCCCCAGCACTTTGCACTTTGCACCCAGCACTTTGCACCCAGCACTTTGCACCCAGCACTTTGCACCCAGCCCTGGCACTTTGCACCCAGCACTTTGCACCCAGCACTTTGCCCCAGCCCTGGCACTTTGCATCCAGCACTTTGCACCCAGCATTCAGCACTTTGCACCAGCACTTTGCACTTTGCACCCAGCCCTGGCACTTTGCACCCAGCACTTTGCACCCAGCCCTGGCACTTTGCACCCAGCACTGGCACTTTGCACCCAGCACTTTGCACTGTGCCCCTGCACCCAGTCTCTAACTCTGCCCTGCACCCAGCCCTGCCCCCACATTCTGCCCTGCCCCCACACTCACACTCTGCCCTGCACCCACTCTGCCCTGCACCCACACTCACACCCTGCCCTGCATCCCCACCCCCACTCTGCCCTGCACCCAGTCTCCCACTCTGCTCTGCACCCACACTCACACCCTGCATCCCCACCCCCACTCTGCCCTGCACCCAGTCTCCTGCCCTGCACCCCCCACCCCCACTCTGCCCTGCACCCCCACCCCCACTCTGCCCTGCACCCACACTCACGAACCGCTCTGTGCGAATGGAGCCACTCGCACAGAGCGAACCGCTCTGTGCGAATGGAGCCACTCGCACAGAGCGAACCGCTCTGTGCGAATGGAGCCACTCGCACAGAGCGAACCGCTCTGTGCGAATGGAGCCACTCGCACAGAGCGAACCGCTCTGTGCGAATGGAGCCACTCGCACAGAGCGAACCGCTCTGTGCGAATGGAGCCACTCGCACAGAGCGAACCGCTCTGTGCGAATGGAGCCACTCGCACAGAGCGAACCGCTCTGTGCGAGTGGAGCCACTCGCACAGAGCGAACCGCTCTGTGCGAGTGGAGCCACTCGCACAGAGCGAACCGCTCTGTGCGAGTGGCTCCATTCGCACAGAGCGATTCGCTCTGTGCGAGTGGCTCTGTGCGATCCGTGCACATAGACATGAAGAATACTTACCTCCGGAACGCGTCACATCCGTCACGTAGCTAAAAGAAGGCGGAGACTGCAGAGCGTGTAGCAGAAGCGGGGAACGCTCGCGGAGGTAAGTAAAAGGAGCCGAGTGCTCCAACAACGAATTGATCACTCGATTAATCGATAACGGAAATCGTTATCGATGATTTCCGTTATCGATTATTATCGATTTTATCGATTCGTTTCAGCTCTAAAAAAGTTAACATATTTCACTCTCTCCCTGTTGGTAGAATGCTCTCTCTCGGGTCTGACAAAATGGACTGGCTTTCAGTATTGTTATAGTTTGGTGTCCCTGCTATAGGAAATTTACATTCAAGGGGCTATCAAGAATATGTTGTTTTTTTCTATTAATATGCATTTTAAAGCACTTGTGGCACGTTGCTATTTATAAAATCAATAAACCATTTACAAAAGAATTGCACTATAAAGAAAGTGTCCAGAGAAATGAGCAAACTATCTTCCATGTTCAATGATATTGACAAAAACTAGCACTGATCACCAATGAAGGAAAATGGTTTCAGAGTAAAAACCTTCCATTCAGTTGTTTTGTGTCACTTTGACCCTTAGTAGACAAAACATTTTATTGATCTGTTCAATCCAATATGTTCTATTGAAGGTCAATACTAATTGCCTATTCCTCCAGTTCAAAATGTTTAATGGAGTTTACAGAGTTTATAATCATATACATTATTTGGCTTGTTGTCATGAGTATTTTGATGTTCTTGCTTTGGGTATCAGGAGGTTCTGAGTGCCATAATAAATTTGCAGATTGTGGTTCATGCTCACACGATAATGAAACTACTGTTATTTTTTAAAGAACATGTTCAGGACTGTATTTTACTTCTCTCAATCTAAACACTTATGGACTAGACATGAGCTTATATTTAGAACTAGACTTTAATTTGATAATTATTGGTACTGTCCATTTTTGGTACTGTCCTTTTCATCAGGGTATAGACCTTCGACAGTCATATACTGGGTGCTGTGAACCTGTTAAAACAATGGCGTTACAGAATACTGGCTTACATTAGACAAAAGCCCATGTGTCTACACAAAGCTGGTCAGCCTGGAGCTAAATGATCTTGAAGAGGTGGAGGGCAAAGAATAGGATGTCCGCTGGATAAATGACCCTCTTCCGGCACTAAAACCAATTGCTGACATTGAATGGCTAGCACTCATTTTAAAGCGAGAATAAGAACTTTACGTTTATACAGTTCAGCGAGGCAAATTAGCATATGATTTGCCTTATCAATTGTTTTAAGTTCTAGTTGTAGAATGCATGCTTCCCGGCCCTGAAACTGCAGGTTAGGTGGATGAACCTTGGGATTGCCCCAATTCGTTGTACCATTAAACCTAGCTGTTATCTGACCACGCCAATATATAATTTGCTACTATAAGAAATAACTGGAAAATAAAAACAAATAGGGTTTACAAATAAGTTTTGAGCCTTACCTTAAAAAATGTTTTAACCTTCAATCACAATGGCCACCTAGATTTTAATATGATTGGAACGCAGAAGGCCAAACACCATAGGGCTTTTTGACATTTCCTCCTCACAGGTGTGAAAGTGCTGTGCTTATGCTTTTCAGATAACATAACAAGTTTGCAGGAACATTTCACGGCATACCATGGCTTACAGGTGTTCTCAACAATATCTTTTCTGACTTTGCTTGAATTAGCATAACTATTATTTTCTGTCACTTTCCGATTGTAAATTACTCACTGCAGGCCAAGTAACGGTGACATTAAGAATGAGTACTTTCATTCCCCGTGCTTAATTCAGTTTTCACGATGTATCTATGGTCAATCAGTTAACTAATGTGTTTTAAGACAAATGTTAAGAGTTGCGTTGGTGAGCTCTGACCTAAGTGATCGTTGTCGTGGAAACAAAGTATGTTCTGGGAACACCATAATAACTGGTTTTTAGGTTATTGTAGCGTATTAAACAACTGTATTAACCATGTGTTAAAAGTAATTATGAGCTGTTAAAGAGACTTTTCTTCCATAGCTTGTAACCTTTAAAACTAAATTCACTGCACATTTAGTTTTAAATAAGTGGGATACCGAAACTCTTTCCATTACAGCATAGTTATAAATAAATACATGTTATTAGGTCATAAACAAAACTGGTAGTTTCCGTTACCCTATCAAAGTTCTAACTTGTTCCTTAAACAAATGAGAGGCTGAGAGATAAGTAACTAGTGGATATTCCATGTGTGAACAAGAACTATACTCTCACCCGCAATAAAGCAAACTCCGCTGGACCATCGGTACTGACACTTGCAAAGACCAAAATCTCGATTTAGAGAAAGAGTTTGACGTGACTGGTGCTCATCATCTCCTCATGAGCCAGGCCAAGCCTGGTGTTACAACAATGACATACTGAGCAAAAAAAATGGGTATTGGTCACATTCATAAAAGGCAAATGCATTCAAAAAGATAGGCCTTGGTATTTTTATTGACATCAACATTGAGCCACCGTAGGCCATACAGTAGTGTGTTTAGAAGAGAACATTAAGTTGATACAAAATCCTAATTTTTTTGTTAAGCATGAGTGTTTATTGCAAGTAGGGTGTATTTATATCGTTAGAAGAAGGCTCAAAACTACTGAAGAAGTGCATGTTGTCTTCCCCTGATCTGACTGTTTTATTATGAATTATACACTTTGTTTCTACGCTGTGCGTGCTCTCCTCTGTACTATAACCAAAAATTAGAAATAATAGCCAGGTACAAATGTTCCATTTTATATTTTATGTATTTGGATAATTTATTATTGCATATAATTCTCAGGCATATTTAATTTCCACAATGTCGTGTATCCTGTTTACCATTTTTACCAGTGTAGAAATACATTAGACAGCCTTGGCAACAAGAAACCAATAAAATGAGAGATGGATTGCAATACATAATAAAGCAATACATCAGTAACCATTAGATTATATGGAGCTCGGATTTCATTAGGTACACTGTTTTGGTTTCCATTCCTCAAATTCTAGACACAGCAGAAATTGGCAGGAGATCATTTCTCTAACCCACCTGAAGTCAGCACAAAAATATTATCAAAGTTTTGAGGATATATGCCAACAAAAAAGATGCATTTTAATCACAAAGACATGACCTGTGTTATAAAGAAAATCCTCAAGTCCTTAAAACTTTCTAACAGCGCAGAAGAGTGTTTGGAAATCTGTGCTATGACTATGAAGGGCCCAAGTAAGCTTCTCCTGGAAGAAGAGCTTGGTTGACCTCTTATTATGTACAATTCACTTGGTAATATTTCTTGCTTTAGCTAATCCTCACCCATAATACTAAAAAGTTTATGTTTTCAATGTAAATTTAACGTGCCTACGCGCACAATGGACTGTTTAAAGGAGCCTCGTCATGTTGTTTACAGATGTCCTCTGTGAAAAAAGACATAGCTGGAGGATGTTTTAAGCCATTTGCTGTTTTAGCATTTTTCTGGACATGTCATTCAGTAAAGTCATGAATTGACTATTCACGATTCACAACAATATGTCCCCTTTCTCAGATAATTTAGCAAGTACAGTACTTTTGAGGTCACTGGCTCACTGCACAACCCCCATCTTCTCATGACCCAAAATCACTACTCAATACTGTCTGAGAGGTTACAAAAGAATTGTTGTAGGTCACAGCACACATATGTATGCAAAACACAGCGTTAAACACTGGTCGCTGAACCAAGAGACTTCATTTACTTCTGTTAAATAAATTGGTAATTTACATGCTGGATTGGGTAGTATAATTAGCTACCAAGGAAGAGATTTGTCATTTTCCTTGGAAACATGTATAAGTTTTTTGGTTGCTGGGAGATAAGCTTGTAGACACAAAAGTAAGACAATAATAAATATGTTATTTTAATATTTAAGGATCATAGAATATTTAATGTATTTTTTTAATAAAAATTAAATTTCATGTTTTTGGTACTCTTTATGCCTTATTTACCCCCTTGCTAGAAATAAAAAAAATATTTCACCATCAGTAATTAAATTATTTTTTTAAATATAAAAAATTAACCCATTTGTGAATGAACAAAGCTCCACAAGGCAGGAAAGTCATGATTTATCATAAAATATTTATTGAGGAGCAAAAGTTGTTTGTCAGTGGAATGCGAATAAAACATTTTATTTCACTGGTTTATTCATGCAGTACGAAGGGCCAACACAGCGAGTTAGATTTTCCTACTAATGCGGCCATGCCGACCTAGCATAATACATGGTTAATGTGGTGAGACTCCCAGAATTTCATGTTACCTATTTAACTATCTTCCAAGCCTGGGTATGTTTGCAGGAGAAACCCACTGATGTAGTCCCTAACTAATGTACTAACATGCATATATCTGGCAGGCTATGAAATATTTCTTAAGCATTCGATGTGATTCATTTTTAAGGCCGAAAAAAAGGTTTAAAATAATAGGCTGTAAATAAATAAAATAACTATAATGAGAGTGCAGCAGGTTTGGTGCGCCATGGAGGCCGAAATATATTTTAAATGGAATAGTATATTAACCTGACAAGGTAATTATGTTATATCAGAAGAAGCAACTACCGCAGTTTAAAAAGGCAAAACTATAAAGTACAGAAGGAACGCTGCCCCGCAGGAGACAATATGGCTACAAACCTCAGTTAATTTGAAAAGGTCAGCAGGCTAGTCAGATAGTAGCCTCACTAATAATTTTTTAAATTGATTGTAAAACTGTGTATTAATCCGTCTTTATCGAAATTCAAGGTTTTGTTTTCCCGTTATAAATTTACAGTCAGGTGGCCTTATGATAAGAAGCCTTTTTTCCCATATACACAGCATTTACATATGTAGGCTGCCTTAATGTTGTGTGTTTCTATTAGAAAATGTTTTATTGGTATTTCTTTGCATTTATGCGTAAAATGATGTGTCTTGCTACCACACATTAAGTTCTTAATACTTTCTTTCAGTTGATTTTTGTCTGTAAAAATAACATTGGGTGTTAACTCCCTTCACTTGTAAATCCATTATGTCTTTAACACCCAAGTGTAACAGTATTGCATCTTTGCTCTATTTGGAAGACTATGTACGCAATCTTTTTGTATAACCGTGTAAAAAAGGAATAAACAATTTAGGATCGTTCACAGTCAGCTGTCACTAAATTCCTGTCAATAATACCAAATGCCAGAAAATCAATTTCTATATAGGGAGAAAATACACGCGCACAGCCTGAGCCACAGATGTCTATAGTAGTAGCATGCATCCGGATATATGAATCACTGTTTACTTTACAGTTGTTGGTTTGTAACGTTGCTATGTATTATTGATAAAATGTGCTTTATCATTATTATTATTAATATGTATTAAGCACTGATATATGTAGCAGTGCTGCCCAATTTAAATATGGGGTGGTTAACAAATGCATAACAAATATAAACTTACACATACAACAAGAGTTCAGAGCCCTGCCTGTGAGCTTGCCATCTATCCTGGGGCTTTTGGGGGGGCTTACAATCTAAAAGGTGTTAAATGGGTAATTGAGGCATTTAGCTATTTGTTCCATTAGTATGACATAACTTTTTTTTTAGCAGGTAATAAAGCCTTTTCTTTTATTTCTCATGGAAAATTTGGAAGTTGTTCCCAGGGTTAAGACGGAAACGTTTCAAATGAGAAAACCATAAAGGTTGTGCATTGCTTCCTTCTCAATGGGGGAGTGGAAAGGAGACAGCTTCAGTAAACAATGGTAGTTGCCATGGAAACATAGCATGGTAAATTAACGAGCCCTATGCTTCGTTTCTGCGCCAGGCTTTCCAATAGGTGGATATCTCTTAGAAAAAGACATACTTTCCTAAACATACGTCTGATTTTGATCTTTTTTATTTTGAAAACAGGAAGATTTGTCGCTTCTTTTATGCACGAATTCTGTTTTTACACACGCATCTTATCCGTCTAAAACAAATGTTAGACGTGATAGAGAAATGCTATATAATGAAGAGCTTTCACTGTATTTCATGCTTAACATGTTGTGAAGTATCACCCTTAATGATAATTGTCTTGTGGGCTGCTAAGTGGCCCTTCTGCTGGAAGTGAATGCCCTAGTTGGTACTTATGGTTGTGATCCATGTCAAAGAAAAGGTCACCGAACCTTAATCAATTGATTGTTCAAACAAATATTTGAGACCCATAATGCGGTTTTTATTCTGTCATATCAAATAACAGTTTAGATTTGTGGCTTAGGTCACGGAAATAAACTACAAATCCAATGAAAGTAGGAATGCATTGCTGTTGGCCTTTTGTTTTACTCTCACAAAACTAATATAACAAAATGCATTGCCATGTATGATGAAATATAAAAGACATAAAGAAAAATACTGTCATTTGCTTGCACATAATAAATGAATGAAGCGCTTTTAAATGTATTTCTATGTGCCTAGCACATTAAATCTGCACATCAATAAAACAGCTCTGATTTTTGATGTAGAGGGCTACTTTTAGTTTATGACATCTAATGTGGTTACCCACTCACCAATCCATGACACAGCAGCCTTTGAGTTACCTTTAAAACGATCTAGGATCGCTTGGCTAAAGAAACACGTGTCAATAGCCATACAGCCACATTTCTTTGCAACTGCAAAATAAATTATTATTATAATCGGGGGGGGGCATTAGGTCTTGGGTCAACCTGAGAGTCTCTAAAAGAATAATAATAAAATACTGTGCAGCAATTTACAAAGAAAATACTTATTGGTAAAAAAAAAGGTCTTCATCTGGTCCAGCCCAGGTAATCAATAAATATATTTATTATTTTACCTTTCTTTGCAATGGCATACAAGACTATTGTTTCATAGAGCCATGTTATTTGCTACTGATTATAATGAGTGAGGGACCTCTGCTTTCCTTTCTCTTGGATGTCGGTTGTTTTCTCATGGTAGGTAATGCTGTTTTCATGGCGTATAACCACAGCTACTGTAGGGTTTATGATTCCAGCAGGAGATACGTCTGAGTGCTCGTTTAACCATAATTGCATTATGGCAACAGCATCGGCCCGTTCGGGGTTTTATTCCAGCTGCAGTTTGATACATTTTCTTTTGAGGTTACAATCTAACTACTTATCTGTTTATTTGTTTGCTTTTTGCAGGGAGTTATATTTTCTATTTATCTGTCATGTCTAAGAGTTCTTGGGCACTTCTGAGGTCACATCACTTGATTTTAAATCCATACCAGACACTGAACCACATGGATTTCAATTTGCTAAAACATTTACTAAAGACTGCAATCATATTTCAACTACCTACTAAGGAGCTAAGTTGTTTACTCGTACCGTTCATTTATTTCCTGCATGGTAACTCTAATATTACTCTCTCATCCACCCTGCTGATGATCTTGGTAGCTGATATGATTACTTTACTGAGGGGTGGTAGATAAGTGGAATAGCCTCCCATCAGGGAATTGAAGCATGCTTGGGATAGGCATATGATCGTAAATCTAAGACAAAGGCAAGGACTGATTAAAGTTCGAGTACTTACATTAGGAAAAATGAGCAGACCAGATGGGACAAATGGTTCTTGTTTTCTGTCAAATTCGATGTTTCTATTAAAACAATATTTTTGTATTACCTTGAATTTTACACGATTACAATGCTAATTGAGGTCTAACTGTTATATTGCATACATTGCAGCTTATTAAACAGGGTCTTTTTTTGCACAGGTGCTATTTTTATTTTGTGATCAAAAAGCAAACAGCATAAGTTTTGCTCCAGGCTCCTTCACTATTTTATATTTTATACAGTTGATTTGTGGTTTATACGAACCTGCTATTTTTTTCATAAATATGTATTAGTGAGCATATTTGAACGGAACGCCAGTTTTTTTTATGAATATAGCTCTTGCTGGAGTTGAATTCCCCAGCTTGTGCCTTTAATCTTTTGCTGGAGATACTTTTTAAATGGCACATGTTTATTTGTTCAATGACATTTTAAGGTGTATTCAATATGTTTTTGGTGTATTATTTTAAAATGTATATTTTTGTATATAGAATATACAGTAGGTTATTATGGACCACAGTTTTTCATGCAAGACACAGTACAAATAGGGAGCTTGAAACATGGTATGTCAAATTCCAGCCTTTGAGGGCACCCAACAGGTCAGGAATTATGATAAATCTGCTTTAGGTCTTGTGGCTTCTTAAAATGACAAAAACTGTCATGCAGGAATATTCGGAAATCCTGGTTGATGTATGACATTTTGAGGCTTGGTCCTTGGAAATTATTAGAATTCGTTTGATGAATTAAGGCCTAATGGGAAGAAAATGCTATACTGGTTTATAAATTATATACTGGAAAGGTGCAGTATAAGTAGAGGTGAGACTGTAAGACTCATTCTTCAGGCATTCAGCGTAAAGTAGATACATTTGTCATGTAGGTGTCTCAGATCTGAAGAATGCTTAATGTTCTACATTTACAAGGCCCCCACTGCTTTTGTGCCGGGGTCAGCAACTGCTTGGCTCCATGCTTTCTCTCTGCTATCTTCATGTGAAATTCTTTATGCATGGTTCAGTGAAGGCAAGCAGACGTTGTGCCCTGGCTAAACTCATAGTTGAGTGTTGAAATCATGAACTCCAGAGACGATAACGCTTGTGCAAGTGGTGGAATTCGACAGAGTTATCGGTGTGGCATGATTTTAGAAATACTTTAATGTAAAGATAATAAATGCACTTATAGCGTTCCAAATTTATCGTGGCACTCTGGAATGTTAGATAGCGAAGTTCTAACCTTAATGCAGAATGTGATACGTATTAATTGTTTGCCTTTTATGTGTCCTCTATTCTTAAGTAAATTGAATAATGATTGAAAAATAAAAGACATGAATATTGCTGGTAAGCTTTCTTGTATTGCCTTTGAGTGAACCAATAAGAATCACCAATCAAAATGTACTTGTAAATAACGTGAATATTATTCATCAATATAAGATGTTGCTATCTTAATTTGCTTTATTTTCCCTACAGTGCCTAACTGTTGTACTAAAAAAGGTCACGGTCAGCTTTATGGAGCTCTATGTGCATCATGGATTCTTGCTTGTTCAGCAGTCCAGCTTCATGGTAGCATGTGACTCTGTTAGCTGACTGCCTATTAAAGTGATACTGATTGATGTGACATAGCCATCCCTGGGGCTGTAGGGTGCAGCAAAGCAGACACAAAGGAAACACAATAGTGACTGCTTCTCCTATGCAGAACACCACTGTTATTAAATATATTAAATATTAAAAAGACAAAAGGAGCTGCAGCGTCATATAAGAACAGCTATGATAGTGAGTGGACACTTGGAGATATTCTGAATGCTCTTGTCTAAGGAACATCTACTCTCAATAGCTATAGAAACTAAAAGGGGGGGGTGGCTTGGGGAGATAAAAGGGAGTCCATTTCCATTGATGTCAGAGGACATTTTTTTCCCCCTATTCTTCTGTTAAACAGTGCTACATTTCAGGAGTTGTAGTGACTACACACACTTTATCAGGATATTAACCAATTTACAGTAACTGCTTGCGGAGTATAGGGAGCCAAGGAAAGAATAAATGTCTTGCAGTATGTTACTATTTTATCAGTTTTCTACAATTAGCAGTAAAGGAATACGTTCAGAAGGCGCATACATACATCTAGTCGGTCTCCAAAGAAACATTACCAGAGAAAGGGGAAGAATTCTGAATATGTACCGTAAGATGTTTTTAGTGCACAAACATCCTGAATTATCTGTGTAAAAAAAAAATCTACATTTTCTGCAATGTTGATGTCTTGCTGGTCTCCATGGCAACACATTTTGCAATTTTGATTTTTTCCCCCTAATCCTATGTAAAGGATATTCTGTCTGTGATCTTAATCCTTTTGAAATAGGGAGAAGGATTCTCCAGTCGAGGAAATGTTAAGGAACTACCTACATGCTTAGCACTCTAATAATGTTGAATATGTATGTTTTAGATATTGCATTGCTATTTCTAGGTTTCATATGAAGCCAATTTTGAAATTTCATGGCTTTGCCTATGCTAGATAAAACTAGTTCAGATGGATGCTAAACATTAAAAAGTTGTTTGTATCTACTGCACAGAATGCATTTATTATTCCAGCATACTTATCAATACTGTACTGTGGAGCAGTAAATGAATTGATTGTATTAATGGAATATTACACACAAAAGAATAGCTTCTGAGAAGAAAATCTTTCGTCTACGTGTATGAAGCATATTTTATTGTTTTCTTTGCTTTTTTGTTTAACGCTTATGCAGTCAATAAAAATAATTTTGACTTTATTAATTTTTACAGTAATAAACATAGTCTGGCAATAAAAAGAAACAAACGTGTTTTGTACAAAGAAAACCAGTTTTAGTCCAAGAGGTTAGAGCAATCTGGCTGAGATGTAATCACTTTATGAAAATAAATTTTATTTGTAAAAAAAAAATCAACAAATACTAATCAAAAAAATTGATTTTCGTTAGGACATTTTGCTTCCACAAGGATCACCCCAGCAAGGACACTTTAGGACAGATTCAATTTTTGGAGATAAATCTATAACAAATAACTGAATCTTCCTATAAATCTCAACAAACTGCACTGGGTAAATGTGGGATAAAACATATTGGGCTAGATACATTAACAAAAATGAAATATATCTCATTGTTTTTTATTACGTGGCAGTCTATGTGAGGGTAGCCATTTAATTTCTTGTGATAGATTTATCTCCAGAATCACATCTAGTTTGGTTATTCATTTATGAAAGTGGAATCGGTAATTTTTGCACCTAGATATTATAGTGATATATTCACCCGATGTGTTGTTAGCATCTAACATTGGATGTTTTAACCTCACAACACATAAGTAAAACCTGGAAAATAGATGAAAGCAAACGGTTGTCATTTACTACTGGTCAGGGGCAAAACCTGCAAATTTGTTGACAAGTCCTTCCCTGTCCTCTGTGGGTTCTGCTCTCGCTCAAGATAATGCTAAGTGATAAAGTGATGCATAACAGAAGCAAACTAAGACAGCTACAGTAGACAATTACCTCAGTTATTCATAAATAGACTCCTGGTTTATATCCAGTAACAATTGATAACACCCAACCCTGTCAGTTTGAACTCACTGAGATACAACAAAAGGGAAATGAGGTCAATCAATTAACAGGACCCTAAAAAAACATTCAATTCACATTCACAAGCGCTGAGCTATAACATGTAGCAGAAGTTATCAACTTTAATGTTAAGTATTAGCATTTTGATGATCTTGTATGTGCAGCACTATGACCCTGCCAAGTATTGTCTGTAAAGAGGGACTATAACATTTACAACATATGACTGAAGCATCCACCATGTATATTTTACATTAAAGCGGAGTTTAAAGGGATACTCTAGCCATCATATGCCGTTTAATGCATATGATAACTGAGAGGGTCCTTTAACTTTACTTGGTGTCCCTCTTGGAAAAGCATGTGGAGGTTTTTGCGGAGTTCCCTATGTAAATTGGCCCTTTAGGCCTCCTCCATTGCCCTATTTCCGGAGATATATTTGAATGAAAACATCTCCTGCCATGTGATACATTTACCACTGGTCAGCTCCTGTCATTTTTTCTACATTAATGGAATAAGAGAAGCAAGTATTCATAACCATTGTCAAGCAGAGCATATGACATTGGTACCTGCTCTGTGGACTTCCTCCACTCTGGTAACTCATGATTGATGTTCATGTGAATTCATTATAATTTGTTGGCTCGTGAGTTTAGTTGTTATTGGAAACAGCCTTCTCTTTCCTGGAGGTCAAGCTACAAGTTGTCATTTGCCATGCAGTTGAATTTATGACAGTACACGGGCAAGTTTAATTTCGATAACTCATGTCTAGTCATACTGTTGCAATTAATGAGCTTTGGGTATGTCCTGAAGCAGCTGTACTTTCCAAATAAATAAATAAACACCAGTCTATCAGGATGTGTCCATACTGGCTCTGCACCAAATTTGTGTAATTACATTTCATCTGTACGCTACCTCGACAGCTGGACCTGTTAAGTTGGACACTTGCACAGTTTGTCCTTCAGCAGTGACAGAAAATTCCAGTGGCTTAGATTGCAATTAGTGGATACAGTTAATGAGGACATATGTTGCCAACTAGTAAACACTCAGAAAGGAGTTAATATTAACAGACCTGATGAGTCCCAGTTTGACCAGGTTGACCTTTCCTGTGGGACTATAAAAATAGTTTAATTTTTTAAGACCCCCCAACACCAAAATAAGACATCTAAATTTCAGACCATTATGACAAGGTATGTTTTTTCTTGTAACATGGAAGCGGCCAAAGAGTTTTCACTCGAATAGCCAAAACCTCCAGGAGGGAAAAACATATCTACAGTGCTGAACACACCAAGCTGTGCTAGTCCAAGCTGTTTCCACACTAATTGCTGATTCGGAGAAGAAATACCAGTGGTATGAAAAAGCAAAGTTTCTTTGAAGACAAATCTACTATTGAACTCTGGGAAGTAAGTGGAAGGTGCTATTTTTATAGCACTGGTGGGTTAAATCATTTTCTACTTAACGGGAAGAGTCATTCTCTCGAGATGGTGTTAATTGCCAACCATCTCCTGCTTCCTTTACCAAAAGAGTACTAACATTTGTGTGTCTCTATTAACTGCTCTCTGGTAGTAAAGCAAAGATAACAGCTGGAACTCTCTTTCTTTTATGCCAAAGGTCAAGTGGACAAAGTCAGAGTTTTAGAAGTATTTTATTTTGAATGTTATTTTTTTTTCATGATATTTACAAGTGGCGTTGCAAAATTACTTTTAAAGTCAGGTAAAATGATCTAAACTGTAGAATATGTTTTCACTGCAGTTTTGCATAAAGTTTTCAGACAGCTGTTCATTAGTTATTTTACGTGTTCTAGCTTTGTTAACTTTGCACAATGACTCTTAATCATATTGCCTTATGGTAAATAGGATAGCTTGGTCTCAATCACCGAAACCTGAAACTCTGGCTAATTAAAATGTATGGAGAAAAGGATCTCATTCAGCAAGGTGGGCTTCCTGAGCATTGCTACAAAGACACCTCATTGTGGCTTTATAACAAGGGAAGGCCTCTCAAAATATTACATGACTTCCTATAATGCCAGCCTACAGCTCTTCAGATAGATAGAGTAAATGTTATTTCAACAAAAAAAACATGAAACCACTTTTTGGCAATGCTAAACTTTATTGCTTTATAGAGCATCTCAGGGGATGGCCCCCTTTAAGTACATCTAGTGGTGGTCCATAAAGGGGAATAATACATAAAATATGTTCTATTTAGTGAGGGAAACAAGTGTTTCTTATGAGGTGTAGGTTGCCGGCTGTGATGATGCAAATGTTATCTTTGCCTTAGATAAGCCTTCAGGCTGCCTCTTCCTCCTTCCACCTCCATGTGATAGCGTCAGTCATCAGGAGGAAGTTGTGTTAATGATACCAAATTCCCCAATGTGAGGTTTTTTTTTCTCTTTTTCACAAAAGGGCCAGCTTGCACGTGCTATGTTTTCTAAAATCAACAATTTATTTTACCAATTCAAGAATATTTGAACCTATAAGGAAATATAGTACGGCTATATATTTAAAGATACAATAGAAAAACCAGCTCTAACTAGCTCTGCTACGACTTTAAGACAAAAGAGGCATTGCAAACACACCTGACCCCATACCTATGTGCATTCATTGTACTTAATCTAGTCTGAACCTTAATGTAGGATACTCTAAGAAATGATAAATCAGGAAACTCTTCTATTGTAAGATTAGCCGTACAATTGAAAGTGAACTTTTCGCTATTTTGAACATCCATTAAACTGGACTTTTAAAAGGGGTAGCCTGACTCTCAAATCATTATATATGTGAGTTTAGAAATATATATGATTCATTCTTGTTTATGTCCCCTCAAATTGTTAAAAAGAGATACAGACTAATTAAGATAATTGCTGTGAAGTCAGAACTGATTTCTCTTTTTTACTCAGATATTCCACTTTTTTAGTACATTTTTTGATGACCACCGAGAGGCTTGAATTGTTTGCCTTGTGTTGTTAATTTAGTGTATATCATGACACTTATGCTGAGGTTATCCTAATCTTTATGACCTTATTTTGTACTTAGAGGTTGGGAGAGCCAAGTATCAATAAGGATACCCACAAGGACCGAAAAAATGTGATAGTAAGGAGTTTGGATTGGCGTGGTTTCAACTTCTCCTCCACTCTTGGTGAACCATCTGAGTCAAGTGTAGGATTCAAGCCAACACCAGCTTGCATTGCTACATTCAAATGCATATTTTATTTAATGGATAAATAAGCAGTTTGTTCAATGAGGAAGCACATCCTATAACCCTTAATATTATTAAAATCCTTATGCTGGTACATCAGTGAGCTAAAAAAAGAACTGCAAACTCTGTGACCATTATGCACATGACCGTTATTCAGCAATCAACAGTATTGGCATGACTCATTTTTCACAATATATAAATAAAACGAAAAGTTGTGTTTAGAACAAATTGAAACAAGAAAGCAAAAGTCAACAGTTAACTTCGGAACAAAAAAACAAATATCCCGCAATGTACTAAAAACCACAGGGCTGCAACATAGTCCTCCACAAAGAGTTCTGTTATGCAAATAGCATTTATTGTCACTGAATTCACAATCGTAAGCACAAGGGGAAGCGTAAACATTAATTGGTGGGAAAGGAAATAGAAGGTGAAAGTGTCACATATACTCTATGGAGTCAGCAGCAGTAATGCCTCCTATTCCCATCAACATTTTTGATATGTCCTCGGGAAGCTCCAAGTGAAATCGAGCTGTTTAATGCAAAGCATCAAAACTATCTTTTAAATATATTTTAGTATTCATGGCAATGACCAATAATGTAGAGTTTATTTAAGAGAAGCAGTTGCTAGCTGGAAAATAATGGTCTCATATTGTATGATGACAACCCGAGGGGAGATGGGGAAATGCGATCTACAAACAGGAGGTGGTGAAAACTTTGGTTCGGTCTCACGTAACGGTAAAAAAAAATCATACCTGATCAATGTAAGGGATCCATTGATTTATGATGTTACAAAGATGACATGGCATGGATTTTATTTCTGCCAGCTGTAAGTATGGAAGTAGATAATTAAACATGTTTTGAGATAATTAGGAAAGCATCAGACTAGGTAGTTTGAATGATTTTCAATTACCATAGAACTCAAAAAAAAAAATTCAAGTTTAAATCTGATATTGTTAATATCACATTGCCTCATTTATGTTGAAGTGTTTGCCTAGTAGAAGAGAAGTGTGTGTTTATTGCAGACCCTTAGGTGAGGTTGTCCCTTAGTTCAGGGAAGTGTGTCCATCCCCTGCGTCAGGTATAAAGCATCAACCACTATAACCATGCATTGCCAGCACAGCTTAGCTCATTCACATGTTGGATTGGCCTAGGTTCCAAGAATACTTATTTTTTTTCTAATTGTTGACTTTTTTTAGAAACAATCAAATTTTCAAATTACGCAAACTGAGATTGCTGTTCTAGTGCGTTATGTATGTAAACAAAGGTATTCATTTAATGAAAAGGAGGAGTACATGAGCGAAATGGAATTTAAATGCAAATTTTAAGAAAAGTGCAAAACCTATTCTTTCTATTGTTAAGTATTATTACATCATCCTTTGGACTTCCTTTATTAAAACTCTATATGAGTTGAGGTGGAATGAAACATTTCATTTATTAATTGGGCATTAATTCCTGGGTGAACTTGGTGAGTTTCTTCTCTAGGAAAGACTGGGGTGGCCCTTCATAATGCATAGAAATCCCAGCTATGCATTATAGAGGATCAATACATGCTTTCTTGAAGAGGAAACTCACAGGACCTTTCTAATAACTACATTGATAAGTTATAATGGGCCACTTCACCCCCAAATCATCTACAGTTCAGGGTTGATGACTGGCATTAACACTCAGTGATACACTCACAGATCAGTGCCAAAATCATGTGAATAGTAGGGTCCTCCAAGGCAATTATTTTAGAAATATAGTTGTCTTCTGCCTTTTTTGGTGTGCCACTCACATGACATACTGAAACTCTTATTTACGCTAATTAGATATTTCATTATATATATGGCCGGCCAGTGCCCCTGTATACATTACTGTATACCCTATAGTGCCATCATATTCTGCTGTGCTGTACAATGGGCAAAAGAAGTACAATATAACATAACAATTTTAACTTACAGAAGAAAAGGTAAGAAGGGCCCATTTTGGCCCATACATTTGGTGGGGTTCTGGATAGCATGAAGGTAAAGGAAAAGTAGCTTACTGTGTTTAGAAATCCTTAGAGATTGTTTTGTGGGGCACATGAATGTAACATAGATTAGATTGCCCGGCTGGCTAGCTGATAGACAGGCATGTTGATTTAACCCAGCAGCTATCGGTTGTCTCTCCAAAATAAATAAAATGAACAAATATGTTAAAAAAAGGTTTTGTTTTTCCATCAATGAAATCAGGTTAAAGGCATAGTTGACTTTGAAAAACAAATACTGATTCTTTTTCACAAAAAAAGTATAGCGTATGGTTTGGATTGTGTGGTACTAATGATTGACAGATTAATGATTAAGTAAAAGCCTCTTTCTGCATCAAAATCTCAAGTGGCACAGAAATATTATAGACACGTTCTCGCTGTAAACGTAGAAACTGACATTTGTCAGAAAACTGTTCTTATATTTTTAAGTTGAGTTTTTATGACAGTGATTGTACTTCTAGTGTGAACAAATAATGCAAATGTTGTTTTCACCAACATGACTATAATCCTAATATTTAGAAGATTAGTAATTGGAAGGGGGTTAAGAGAAAGCAATACAAATTGCATCACCTCAGTTACCATGACAACATGTATACACATCAGCTGCTTTATTGCTCCCTACCATCCCCCAAACCCACTGGAGTGTGCAAGTATCCCTGTTACTACTGACAAACATAAAGTTTGTAAGAACCATTTGGTCCATCTAGCCTGCCCATTTTTCCTGATGTAATGACTCAAACCTTAATCAGTCCTTGGTTTTGTCTGAGGATAGCTTTATGCCTACCCAGTGCATGTAGTATGACCCAACCACTTCTGCTGGCAGACTTTACCATTGATCTACTACACTCTCAGTAAAGTAAAATGATCCCTGCAATCACCATGGAAACTGCACGGTTCCTGCTGTTTGCCGCATATTTAGCACTGCTGTGCAGGATTCTGCATAAACATGGCACCAGTGGCACGTTAGATCTGATGAAGGGGTGGGGGTGGAATTTGAAACCATTGAAATGTAATTGTCATGTGACACAAAAGCAGGCACCGATAGGTTGTTGCCATGGGATCTCAACAAGCTTCCTAAAAAATGTCTCTGTTATTTTGATGTGCTTAATACTTCAATGCAAAGAATAAAAGGCAGAACTGCTCAAGATTATTTGCATAACATTCTATAGTATGCAGTTCATGTGATAAAGAACATTTCAAATGCATGTCTACTAAGACAAGAACATTTTTGGGACCTTTAGTATAAATCATCATCCTTTTTAGCTATATAATGCATTTTTTAACAATTAAAGAAAGAATAACTGAGGGAAAATGTATTTTATTAACTTTTATATATTAAATAAACTTTAATGCTTATAATAATATCAGATAAGCTTGACATGTGGCATTGTTTGAGAAACTGTTATCTCCAAAACCTGAATTAGGAAAACCGTTCTACTGTTCATGCTGAGATGCTAGGACTGTTTACTAGTTAATGACAAAAAAGTAGAGCTCCCAAACATAGGAAAAACACATCTGTTTTTCTTTTTTATTTAGTTATTCCATCAAATTATGTCAAAATAAGCACAGTTTGTAGTGTTGTTATACAACATAGCTTAAACGAATTAGACAGTCATGTTCAGCCGATTACTCGGTAGGGTAATAGTTAGTTGCTGCATTAGTCATTTCCATAACTACATTATATATGGATAATTTGATTTGAAACAAAATGTGAAAAGCTGCATCTAAAACTATTCACATTGCGACAGCTAAACTTTTAGCTGCTGCATCTGATGCTACCAGAAAGCGACTTTAAGGCTGCAACATACATTGACAGTTTATCTGCGGAAGACTTCAAGACATAAGGCAAGGACATTGCCATAAGAAGGACAAAACAATGTTCTCATCGTGAAAGTAAACACATCATAACTCTGAATCAAAGGAGTTCCAGCAAAAAGCTAAATTAAACTTGTTATCTCCTTTTTTAGGAATACAGCGTTCCTTTTTTACTTTGCAAACGAAAGTAGACGAAAGAGAATATTAATTTTGTTTGTACAAGGCAGCCCTTTTGACAAACGTGCCACCATGATTAAGTCATCGCATCTGATTTGTTCTTGCAGTAGATTAGCGCATCTGCAAGACAATACGTGAGCTCTCTTTAACCTTTATGACAAATTCTTGAATGAATGAAAAAACTGTGTGGGATGCATATATTTTAATACTAGTAACAAAGTATACATATATATATATACTTTTATATATATACTTTTATTGGCATAGAAAAAAAAAATATATACTTATTTTTGTTTCCATGCACAAGAAAGGCCAGGTAATATTTTGTCTTGTGTTTGGTAATATAACACATTCGGTTGGAAAATCTAATAGAAATTACACCTTTTACAGTGAAATGCATCTGGACTGTTTCAGGACGTTACTTAAAAAAGAAATATAGGTTATTTATATATTGTTCATAATTCTTCTGGGACAGTCACAGATCCTAAAATGAATCACCTGTGCTTGAACAGAGCTTGCAGAGAATTACAGTGTGTAATACAATATAACAGACACACAGGAGGAAAAACAGCTCCACGCACCATTTTCCCATTAAATTTCTGCAGACCTTGAAAATAACAGCATTCGCTTTACTTAAGGGAGGAAATATGCACTTGGATTGAAAAATAATGTACTCTGTGTTTGAGTGCCTTGGATAGGGGTCAAAACTAGGCCGTGCCTTTAGATCTCATAGATGGAGAATCTTAACCCTCCCTTATCACCCGTATTTTCATTACTCACTAAATAAAATGCCAAGATGCCCCCAAACAGACATCATCAATTTTGCTCTGTAGGTTGTTGAGTCTTAAAAAAAAAAAAAGGAAAAATAAAAATCACTTGTGAATGTGCTATTCTACAATAGAACATAAACATGCATTAAGTAATTGAGAATGTTGTAATGAAGCACAGTCACTTAAGACCCTCCTAATCAGAGGCATATTTACCTTAGTAACTGCTCTATGCCTGTCTAAGTGCAACGTCCCCAGCTGCCCCCTCCATGACCCTCATACACACTCCAGAGCACCTGGGTATCAATGTATATCCCAATGATATATGACTTTTAATGCAGTTCACGGAGGCTGTGCCAGCTCTGCTGTCGGTGTAACCCGGTGTGTATCATTGCTCCCAAACATGGATTTTAATGTTTTTTTTAGACCCCTGCTTTCCAACTACACCAAAACCAATGAACCAGTTTTACGCTTTGTTTGTATAAAAAAATGTTCCTATTGTGCGTGTAAATACCGTATATTATCTGCCAATGTTACATTTATATTTTTTTGATTCTGCTTTGGCTCTTCTTGAATGAAGTCAGATCACCAAACTGACTAGGATTTTATTAACTCACCTTCATTCAAGCATGACTATCCATACGCCTGAATTGTTGATGAATCTTAGGACCAAAATGTTGACACTTTTGGGCAACCCCTCAAAACAGATTGCTTGGAAGCTCTGCAACTTGGCTTCTCTACCAGCACGCGCATAACCCACTAGCCAATTATACTACCACAAAAAAAATCTCTTCATACTGTTCTTTTTTGTCTATAAAACTAGCGACTGTTCACATAGCAAGCCTTCTTAATTACAAGAGGATGACTAAGGCTATTTTTTGTAGATCATGGAAGTAGACATGACACATTGCTCTAACACATGTAAAACATAGGTGACGCATTGTGCTTTTTGAAAGGATGTGTTTTAGCGCTATTCTGTTGCCAATGCCCCCACCCCAGTGCATGGAAAAATTGTACCCTGCTGGAAAGCGAGGTTCGTCCCACTTCCACGACCTCTTGTTCAAACCAGTGTGAGGCAACCTTTTATACAATACGAGGTGCCTTCAAACCAACCTGCTAATTTGTGTAATGCGTAGTTTCACCTTTCTAACTACTCACTTTTAAATACCACGTTCCAGAATGGTGAGAAAATCTCTCCACATCACGGCTAAACCCAGTGTGACTGACTAAACAAAATGTTTTCAGCTTCAGATCGAAAGACTTGGGCTTTTGTTGTTTGCTGATCTAGATTTTCTTGCAACAGGATTCAGGAAACCCTTTAAAATTTGGAATGTGCTTTTTTTTTCTTTTCAGAGTAAGGTTCCTTTCTGCCCGCTGGTGCAACTAAGCTCAAATTATGCAAGCTGGCTAGCGCTGATCGATTTGACACAGTTTAAGGGCTTGATGATTAAAGAATGGGGGATGGGCAGTGCTTTGTTAAACCCAAGGGATGTCACGCTGCAGAATCTCACCTTAAGTGTACTTTATTGGACAAGATTGTCTTACAGCATTTTATTTCCAGGTGGATGAATAAATGCCATGTAAGAAGATTTTATTTTCATGTCAGTTTATAAAAATCTAGATACAGACGGCTTTAGTGTCGGGAAGAATTGTATTATTTTACAAGTCAGTATTAACACAGCTACAGGTTGCATCAAATATAATATAAAGATGTGCTGCTTTTTTTTAGTGATTTTCCTAAATAAAAAAGTATACATTTGCTAAGGATGATAGATGTATGTTCCATGCACAGAATGTTGAAACGGATGGAAGCAACTCTGGTTTTAAAAAAGAATTGCACATTTTGATTTATAGTGAATTTATCCTTTTTAGTCCCACAAATAAGCATTGTACTGGTGCTTGGCACTGAACTGGTATATTTCTATGTTTTCTTTTCTTTTTGCCTTGTAAAATGGTAAATCTAGCCACTTCGTGCCTCTGTGTTGATATATTATTATAAAAAATATGTTATGCCTTCTAATTGAAGGTATGTGTCCCGCATGCATTAACATGTAGCTATTTAGGAGCGGCTTAATTATACTTAAAGCTAGTTCTATTTCTCTCAGTCTCCTTAAAGTACATTCCATCACTTAGAAAATGGTTAAAAAAGAACCCAGAAAATCTCATAATCTATATGTTGAAATAGATTTTTCCAAAATTATATTTTTACGACCGTGCTATTTTGTAATTTTCTGTTCAGTGCTAGCACCTGTTTTCATTCCAGTGTTCATTTTTTAGCTGTAGAATGAAATTATCCATGTCATCCACTTGATGAATTTACCATTCTCTGCGCCTGAATATATCCCATTTGTAACACTCACTTGCATTATTGCAAAAAGAACCTCCCAATCATTGTTAGAGCTTTGGAAACGGCTTCTTCTGATGTAAGAGAATTACTCCACGGACCTGTGTTTGATACACACTTGCCTCTTTTACTGTTACCTTTACCTTGCTCACATAACTTAGTTGACTGTGAGATAATATCAAGTCCCAACTTGGTGTTTTATTTCAAAGCGTCGACAGATAATTGCCTTTTTAAAAGCAAAATTTATTCCCCCATGCAGGAATACCTCCAGGTACTGCCTGAGAATAGAACTTTAAGGAAGAAACAGAAAAAGAACGAATGCTAGAAGAAATAGTTCTTCTACGGAAAACTATAAATAATAAAGCTAGAACTGCAAGGACTACAATGTATTACAAAGTACAAAATATTTTTCTTTGAAGCAGTCACTGTTTATACGTTTCATAAATTGCGACTGGTAACTTGTGTCGAATATTTTTGCCAGCACTAGAGTCATTACAGCAAAATAGGAATCAAAAATTAATTAAGTATACTTATTTTGGTTAATTTGCCGATTACTTATTTGCCAGTTAGTTTATTATTTAATGGTGTTGGTGCTGCGTGGTCTGACTATTTTAGAAGTACTGCAGTCTGAAAATACACAGACTGTGTTATTTCACAGCAGAATTTAACTTATTTTGTTATTGTTTCATTTGAAACATATTTTCGTATATACAAGTTTAGAGACATAAATTAGCTATCCCATTTTGGTTTAGAGTGGCAAAGAAGTGCTCTTACCTAATCTGGAATCCAAAGAAAGCAGACAATAGCAAAATATTAACCAAGATTCTCTTAAAAAGGTTGGTTATTAAACCAGATGGGAAACATACAACATGGGAACTGAAAATTCAACAAAACTTGTTTGATTCTTGTTGATCTTTAATTGTTTAGTTAAATGCACCGATGGAAGCATAGGGCAAGAGAGCAGAGGTGTTTATTTAAAGCCAATAAAATATTTATTGACATTTTCTGATGGCATTTCTCCTGTAATTGGTGACAGTTTAGCAGGATCCCATTAAATAGCACGGTGCGTAGGTTCTGTGGAGCATGACAAGGATGAATGGAAAACACCATTGTAGGGTTATGAGGCTGTTTTTATTATAGATCAAAATACATGTTTATATCTTTGTTTATTTAGAGCAGGGTTTGGCACATTTCTGGAGAAGCGATAGATCTTTGTGCGACACAAACAATGGTTTGTAGATTACCTTGTTCCTAAACAGTGTCCAATCTCTGCATTATTATCTACAGCTACCCTTGGAAAGTCAAGTAGCCATGAGTGGCCATTCTGCTTATCAAAATAGCAATGAAGATTTTTTATTAAATATTCAAATCATCTAAAAATCTCTAAATTTCCAAGCGTTAGATCACCTGAAATACGGCATTTGTTTCCTCCTTACACAGCTTAAACTGTATTCATACCGGTTGTACTCATAAATGTCTGTGTGACCACTATATAACTGCACTTATTGTAGTCTTTCTTATAGTATACACTGTAAAATGCCAAGTACATTACTAAACACATAAAAAATATCCATACATAAAAAATGTGTTCTTATATATGCATTAAATAGAAGGACTTTGCTGATTTGTTAATTACCAGTTTAAGAAAAAAATATTGTTCCCCAAATTATCGTTATATTTTAAATAATAGTAAGTTTGAGGAAATTGATTTTTCCTGGCAAGAGCATATTCTGATTAGTTACTGAAATGTCAATTGATTTTCTAATTTTGCTTTATTGCTTTTGTATTCAGAATGCTGTCGCCCAAGAACATTTAAAAATGTTCTACCCAGGAAGGGGGAGGCAGTCGCATTTTTATTGTTTAGATTTAGTGGATCATTGTATTGACTCCAGGGTTTGAATTAAATATGTGGGTAGTTAATTTGGGTAGTTTGGTTAGAGACATTGTTATGTTAAGATATCTAGTTCAATGTATATCTGCTAAATGCTTCATAATATATAATTCATGACAATTAATTAGCAGCTATAAAAATTTCAGTGCTTTAAAATCATGTCTCATTAAATTCCACATCTTACTTTCTGATGGATCCATTAAGTGGCAGCATTAAAAAAAAAACTTTGAATAGGAATAGTCGATACCTTTTTTTTTATACAAATTGAATGTCAATTAATGTCTTTTCATGGTTTTCTTGTTTTGAAAGAAAATGTTGGCCTTTTATTAACAGGTTTTGTTAATGATTTCCATCGGATAGGTAAAGAGGACAGTGATCTGACTTGGTCATGATACTACAATGATGCCCAGAGTGTTCACTTGGTGGATATTATAAAGCGCTGTATTCATTGCTCAAGGACACCAATATTTTTTCCTGGGGACTTGCTCTGTAATAAGCAAGGTATAGAGCAAAGCAAATTTATTCTCACCCAGGTTCAGTGCTCAGTAGTAAATAACGTGGAGCTGTAGCAAGTTAGGTTCGAGGCTAGGGAACAATTTGTAGATATTGGGGAGGTCCATCAGCTTTTATCATACAATTTTGCATGGCATAATAGGGTGTAATGAGAAAATGGATTGTCAGCGTAGGGGCTTTAATGATAACAAATGCTGTCAGGAGCAGCGCTCATTACATTAATTAGAAAACTGTTGGGTTTACCGGTCTGAAGAGGAATAGAAGGAAGGAGGAAAGAAAATGAGTTACATTTGGTTTGTGGGAGTACAAACATTGAAACAACAAGAATTCATCTGGATTAGACGATGTAGATAATGCAATTGCATAACCATCTTAAATGTGCTATTCACAAATGCAATCTCTGGTATGCTAAGCAAATCAGTCTTAACATTTCTGTCATTTTAGTCTTTCGTCGGAAGGCTTAGTCACATAAAAACAACACAAAAATGTTAAGATTCCCTTTCGGTTTCTATGACAGCGGCCAATCAGTGCCTGCTTGTGTGTCACATGACAGGTGTCACCAGAAAATAAATATGAATGAGGAACAATTTTACATAATTACAACAGAGAAAAAAAGGGGAGAAACCCGTTGAAAGGGTCCATAGGTTTCATTATTAATTCATTTTTATAAATAGAATAGCAATATAGTTGCCTATACTCTTGTCCTAGATGGACCCTCCTAAATTTTTTTATTAGGGCCCTTATAAACCTAGAGCTGTATCAATTTTAATAGACTGGGTAAAACGAGGTTACTGCCATAGCTGAAAGCTATATAATGTTAATATTTGTAACTATTTTTCCCCAATTACAAGGCATCTAATAGCGAAGGCTAGAACTTTGCCTAGAGGGAAGAAAATATTGAAAATTATTTTGACTTCCCAAGTGACACAAAATTTCCCATCACCTGGCACTCATAGTAGTAATTATCTGCGATATAGGTTAAGGTGTACCAAACCTTAAATAAACACCATGGAATAGACTTAGAAGATGGGATATCCTATAGCAAGTCCTAAAATATTGAAATATATATAATGATATGCCTCATCCGGCTTTGTTTTCCCCATTAGTATCACATTATATTGTGTATGGAAATATTTAATTTATGTTGAAGGGGAGTCATTTTGTGTTTGGTTATCTGTACATCATAATTTTATAATTGACCTAGGCCAGACGATGAGCGAACGTTTGATTGTAAGAAGAATACCCTGCCCAGTATCCTTTTAACATTAAGGATAATATAATAGCTGCAGTGTTTATAAATCCAACACAAAAAGTAATGGTTTCTGACTTACTGCTGTCAACCTTCATATTTTGTCCGAGCGACCAATTTATGTAATTGTGTGTCAAAATTACTTTACATTTTGACAGATCCCGTGTGTCTCGTCTTTTAGTTTCCATTGTGTGGAGTCTACTCAATCTGTCCTCTCTGAAGGAAAGAACATTTTTCCCTAGCTCTGTTTGTCTTTGTCTCCCGCCCTCACAGCTGTCACCCTGTCCTCTACAACTCTACATAGACAGCTTAGTAAGGCTTCTTTTAATTCTCTGAATGCCAAAGCAATGTGCATGCTTTGCGGCGTGTTTTTATTCTGTTTGGTACATAGTGGGTTAAATCACCAATGAAATATGACAGTAAGGGTGTCCGTTCAATGCTCAGTCTCCTGAGTTTACTAAAGTGAAGTTTACATCTGAGTTTGCTGAATATTCCATTTTCTGTTTTTTTCTGTTCTGACAAGTTTCTCCGAGCCAACCCTGCATACTGCATAACTAAATGAGTGGAAAATCTCATTGATTTAACTATGCGTTATCCAGGACCCACTAAGTGAGCTTAAAATGCAACAGTCCTGTAGACTTACCTACCAGTTCCCTTGTTGGTGAATAAAGCCTAGAAAAATACACAGTATATGCGTTATAGTTCCCTTTGCTTAATGCATTTCGGAAGACATTAATAAACCCCATGGAGTTTAGTAGTTCCAGGGAATTCGCTAGTGGTGATCTATAAAGGTACCACTAATCACAACGCATTGTTCAGCACCATGGTATTTGAATGGTTAAAGGAGGAAACGCTAAGTGTTTTGCAGATCTTTTTGTCACAAAAGCAGTAAAAATGAAATGAAGAGGTGAGCGCTGCATTGTACGTGTAATCATTTTGTTTGACATTTTCCTGTGATGCTGAAATTAACTGATATCCATCATGAAATTGGTTGTTTGTGAGATATTAAAGATACCGCTAAATTTGATATATTGTGTGCCAGCCCAGCAGTGAGAATGCACTGGGGTTTATTAAATTCCCTTTTGCAGTGAAGAATTAGAAACGTTTTACTACAAAAACAAGAATTAATTAAATGGGCCATGTGTCCTAAGCAGTACAATGCACCTGTATATATAATATACTATACATGCAGGCTTTAGTGTAGTGTATAAATACACTATAGATTACTCTATATTCAAACATTAATGGGTAAACCTTTCATGCCTCTCTATGGTAGGTTAACGGTAATTAACAAAAAGCTCCCACAAAGAAAAACTGAACAACACTAGAAGACAATTCCTTTGAATTACGTGAATTTACATTGATGATTTAGTGATGATTAATTTTGAATGAATAGATGAATTTAGATTTATGGATCGTGGATATACATGTAGGCATGTTCTATTAGAGTAGATCTGCCACTTTTTCCCACATCATACACTTCACCGATCTTTATTCTATATAAACCCATGTCTTGTTTCTATTTATAGTTTATATCCACAATGTAAATGTATTCAAAATCCACAATAAATGTCTTCTTAACTTCTTTTTATAAGATCAGCATGATTATAATTCCCGTTATCTTATCTATTCCTTATTGGTTCAGGTAGCCTTTGCACAGATAGGTGAGAGAACTTCAGGACATGCAATTGATTAGATAGGGTGGTCTCTGCTCAGCTTCCTGAGGTTAACATGTAAGCTAAATATCTTCAAAACAATTAAAACGCAAAAAAACAAAAAGCATACAATATTGTTTAATTAATGATTAATTATATTATTATTAGTAAGCCTGAAAGCTATTAGGGGAGCAATTCTTGTTTCAATTGAATGGCTTTTGAGTGGCATTATTATTTTGACTCTTAAGAAAATAATTAAGTAAAGTGAGGTCTGCAGAATTGTTTTCATTAAAAGAACTTAATTGCAGATACTGACGTGATTCCCTTTGAAATCATTCATGGAGAACATCTCCTAAATATCTATTAAACATATTTCATCTTAATTTTGAATCATCTTTTTTAAAAAACATATCCCGGATAACAGGATGCTGTAACATAAACAAGGGGGTCTAGCGTTGGGTCGATAGTGGTTATGAGATGTCAAGTCTTAGCTATGGTTTCGTTAAATATTTTAACCTTAACCTGGCACCCTATTTAACTAATATTTTATGAATTATTTTATCCACAGCATGGCACCCCTGTGACTATTAATAGAGATTAGTCTATTTATTGCAAGATGTGGTTTCCTAACCAAAAGGCTTTGCCGTTTTGCCATTACGTGCTCCTTTTTTTAAAATGTGCCTTAGCAGCAGAACTGCTTTGTCATGCTTTCCTTTACCAAGATGCAAAGTCCTTTCTGCGCTCTGACTTGTCTTTCATCTCGGCTTTTGTCTCTGCTGCATGGAAATTGATCCCTTATAAAGCATGATATCAAATTCACCGACTGGCAAAAGGATAGCATTTCAAAGGTACAGTAGGGGCTGTGGAGAAGACTCTGAAGGATGAGAAAAGTTGTCTTGCTGACTTAAACATAGCTGTTTAGCTGAAATATTAAAGCTTGATAGCATGCTGTTAAATCCTATTGTTCATCCTGTCTAAAGAATTTCACATTGTGGATAACCTCAAGACCTCTGACTGTATGCAAAGCAGGATGCCTCAATGACAGCATTGTGTTGCCAAAGCCTAAGAAGAACAGGAGTAAAAAGCCCAATCTTACTGGTTGTTTCAGACAGTAAAATGGGGTCTGAAAGAGAAAAGGTCTTTGTGAATCAGTTCCGTTAATTAGACCTAAATTACCATCCTTCGTGAATAAACACAAAAGATGGAAACTGGACCTCTGCAAGGCCACAGAAATCAAGAATTCTGATGTGATGAGAACATTTGGAGAGGAACTGAAACTAAATACTGCTAGCGCTGCCAATTGCCAGTGCCATAGATTTTTTCTTTTGTGCTAAGTGGTATACTATTTTTTTGTCTTTAAGGAAATAAAAAAAACTGAAGTGTTTATTTCTTTTTTTAGATTGGTGCTCCACAGCAGAATCGAGGTTGTTCATTTTTCACTTAGTGTTACTTTCTTACTTTAATCACAAGGGTTTTAACTGTTTTGTGGTTTGTGACTAACATAGGACTATGTGGTTTCATTGAATAACACAGTGCCGTTTAGACAGTCAACCTTTTTTGGTAGAATTTGCCAGGAAAGGCCTTTTAATTCTGGCATCTATATTTCAGCATCTGTTATGTGGTCAAAATAAAAATGCTTGAGGAAACAGTCAAAGACCACACAAGTGCTCAAGCAGACACTGCAAGCCTATAATATATTTGTGGGCAGGTATATATATATATATATATATATATATATATATATATATATATATATATATATATGTTATCTATCTGTCTGTTTATAGATACACATATAGATAGGATAGACACAATACAGGACCAGGCTAAACGCTTGACACATTTCGCATTAGATATACTTATTTCAAAGCAGCCTGGCTATCTAATTATTCAGACTGAATGCGTCAAGCATCTATCCTGCGCTATATTTTATTGTCCAAGGATTGCTTTCTTGTCATCTTTTCTTGACATCTTGTTCTTCCGTAAGTTACCGTTGGCGGTCCTTTTGCTTTTTGGGGGTATGGATTTATGAAATCGTGAAGTTGAGTGGGTCCCGCTACACCACAGCTCCGGGGAGGAGGTCATCATTTACATTATACACAAGTATTTTGAAGATTTGAGCTACTCGTTTTGTGTTTTTAGCTTTTTTTCACGCACAATAAAATATTTGACATGAGTATGAAGCAACTTCAGGAATCTTCATCCATTTATCTGCGTAATAAACCCAGTCAATTTATGCTGGTGCATACATAGTCTCTGTTTAGCCAAGCAGGGCCTTATCTGCGTTTCTGGTGTAGGAAGACAAAGGTGAGCGGTTTTTAGCCCTGCGTAGTGTTTTTTTTTTTATAGAAACATTGATTTCAAAGATTGCCCTGACCGATACCAAAAAAAATCTATATGATGAAAAAATGTGCGGCTTGCACTACACATAACATTTGAAAAATGTCACAGTATATCAATAATTAAGCTTTAATTACCAGATGCTTTGTCAAGAGGTTAAAACGTACAACATATTATAACATATAAGACGTGGTCTGGCTATAATTCTAATTTATTGACTTTGTCGGAGGGTTTTGTGTTACTGGCAGCATTTTAATGATGTTAGCATTTAGGTAGGAAGAGCAAATCTTTGGTACTAAACTCCCGCGAAGATTGAAAGGTGGTGTCTTCAGCACTATCTGAGTGTTATGTGTATGCAGACTCCGCATGACAGTGGCGCATTGATTTAGCAGTGTGACAGCAATCTGCAGCTGCTGCAGAAAGGACAGCAACCTGGCATTCTAAAAAAAAAAATACCAAAGTCATCAAAAAAGTGACATTTCAAAATATGAATATCATAAGAAATGATCTTTAGGTATACCGTGGAATTTAAATGGCCCTTCTGTTTGTACTGATGTAAAACCAAACCGTGGCTTGTTAATATGCTTTTCAAAACCTGATTTCATTAAATATTACATCAATAGAACATAAAGACCAGAAGGACAACAAGTATGCAAAACAAAAGGAAGCAATTTAGGTGTGTGGGTATTGACTGTGAGATCGTACTTGCCAGCTGCCATCATTTGGCCAGAACAGTCCCACTATTGGCACCTGTTTCATCACGGATCATCTGACGCAACAGTTGCAGTTGCCATGACTTGTGCTACGTGGATTACTCTCTCAGCCTTCAGCAACAGAGCTGAACCCGTAAGCAAGTATATCTGCCCCTGTGTGCAATGGTTGTTCACATTGCCTCGTACTGTATCAAAGGGAAAAAATAAATAATAATAATAAAATTATATCCTTGCCACCAGTCTGATCCGGAGCAGGCTCTGCAAATGCTGCAGGTGAGGATCTAGTCAGCCCCCCATGCACATGCGCAACACTTCCATTGATTTCAAAGAGAGCCCTTTCCTGACACCAATTTAGATTCTGTAAATGCATATATTTTTTCCAGCCTGGCATTTGTAGATAGGTGACATTGTTTCCCCAAAATCTGGATAAGAGTATTGTACAAAGAGAATATCCATAGCAACAAGGTACCGATAATTCCCATATAAACCGAGCATCGAGGCCTGTCTTTACTTGTTTGGCATGCAGATCATTTCGTAACCCGGTATGCCACATATATCTGTGATACATAATTTATGATTTTATATACTCAATTTCAAGCTCTGCTAAGTGAACAGATATCATAAACTTAAAAATTGACTTGTCTTTTAAAATTTGCATGTTTATGTGTATCTGTGATAAATTGCATGCTGACCTTCATATGAACCCTGCTCATATCGCCAGTAAGAATAGTCGTTTTTATGTCTAGTTAGAGCAGATCTGTATTATTTTATGAATATTATCTGTTCGGTTTGATGCTCACCATTGTTCTTCTTACTAAATTTGTTTACAAAAGTGAAATGTGATGATTTCACCAAGTTCTTATATTTTATGGGTCAGTACATATAAAAAATTATGGCTGGATGATAATATGTTTCCTTCGCTCTATATTTTGCTTATTAATATAATTTGAAGTTAATTAATATTAATGTTATATTGTTTACCTTATATAATGTTTTTCACAGAGACCCGTCTCCATGGAAACTAACTGTCCGCATTATAAATTAAAACCACGGAAAAGGCAGGAAACTGACCATCATAAAGGAAACCAGATTTAATCAGTAAACGATTATAATTCACTGACTGACGCTGCCTTTAGTAAAGGATATGCTAAGTAAGGTATAGGGAGCTATAGACTGAGGTCAACATCGAGATGATCCTTTTTATTCATAGTTGCCGTGCTTTTCACGACTAGGTCTCCAACATTTTTGAGTCTTCCTCTATATTATTTTCTTTTACTTTTTGTTGTTGAGATACCTTATATATGATTTATAACAATATATACCTTTACCCATAGTTGTTATTAAATCAATTCTTATAAAGCAATTTCAGTCTTTCAATGAAAGTCAGTGCACAACGTACTTATTTGTAGTGTACTGTAGTGAACCTTTTTTCATGCAGAGTTCCTGATTAACGTTAAAAGCTGAATGTGTTCTGGGAATACAGAGTAAAACAGAATGACTGCCCCATTGTGGATGTGAATGTTCTTGTGTCAGTTGTTGGAGGCATGGACTTCACCACAGTACAAGAGTCTGGAGATAATATCTGTATACACTATCTGAACGACAGTATTGGGACACCTGACCAGTACACCAACAGGGACTTTTATGACATAACAGCTTTCACTCTTCTGGGAAGGCTTTCTACAAGATTTTGGAGTGTTTCTGTGCGAGTAGAGCATGTGTGAGGTCAGGCATGGATTTTGCATGGGTGTTTGCAATCTCTGCTCCAGTTCATCACAAGGGTGTTCGATGGGGTTGAGGTCAGTGCTCTGTGCGGGTCAGTCAAACTCATCCAACCATGTCTTTATGGACCTTGCTTTGTGCACTGGGTCACACTCATGCTAGAATAAAAAAGGGTCTTCCCCAAACTGTTCCCACAAAGTTGGAAGCATAGCATTTGCCAAAGTGTCTTGGAATACTGAGGGGGACAAAATCTTGTGGAAAGCCTTTCTAGAAGAGTGAAAGCTTTTATAGCCACAAAAGGGGGCCAACTACACATTAATGTCTATGTAATCAAAATACAATGTCATAAAAGTCCCTGTTGGTGTAATGTCAGGTGTCCCAATACTTTAGTCCATATGGTGTATAAAATTTGAGCAAGGCCCTCACAACCCATTGTTTCACAAAGTGTATCTAATCTACAACTTAATATGCCAATTTTACAACATTGCATGATTGCTAAATGTAAATCCTTAATGTATACTCTATATTATTATATATCACTTGAGACCTATGGTAAGGCCAGCAATATGCATATAGACAAAATGAGTTATATCCTTTAAAAATTGTGTTGTTATACAAAGGATACTTGGTAATCATTTCCTGGGAGATTAGTGCTACATTCTGTGATGGTCCGTTCTGGCAGTTAAGGAGTTTGTGTTATGCTTTCAGGTTCTGTTAAAGCCAGCGAGAATGTTATAGTTCCCCTCTATGTCTATTCACTGCTGCCGTCCGTTAATTAACAAGTCTGAGCTATAGCTCTTTGACTTCCTGGACCCCTGTTGTGTCTTTTATTTTTTAACTGATGAGAATGACTCGTGGAAATGTATGCTTGCATTTTAATTTGTTAATGAAACGGTGTAATTGAATGTGATAAGTGGCACTGCATAAAAAAATGCACTATACATCACATGGGTAACGTTTGCAAATCCTTGCTGTATCCATATATATATATATGTATATATATATATATAATAGCATGTGATAAATGGAATAATAGAGTGAATTCATAGACATCATGTTTATGGTTTTACATTATAGGGAAAAAGTGATCTGTCCATTTTTTAGTTACTATACAGAATATGTACACATCTGTCTGTATAAAGAATATATCCCTTTCCCTATATTGTATATGGGAAACCTTATTTGTCTTTTAAACCAGCAAAATATTCATTACTAAATGCTAAATGTTCACCGTTTTTGCTGTTTACAACAATACCTTTTGATTTTATAGTAATTCTTCAATAGCTTTTGCAACAGTACTTTAAAGGATCTGTATGTCAAATTATAATGTAGATAGTCATTCACTGTAATTGTTTCTTCATCAGGGATCTTGTTTGAGTGCTGATTACGGTTTATGACTTTATGCTCCTCTTTTCTGTGTCTTTTCCACTTAATCATGAGCTATACGTCTAAGCCTGCTTAACATCTAGGGTCCTCATATTTTGTATTAAATCATTATTTGTTAAGTCTTATCTCGAGTAACCACCAGCACTTATGGTATTCTGTAGGAGAGCGAGGCTTACAAATGTGTCTCTCTAGCAGTACATTTGTATTAAAGACGCGGTTATGTCGTATTATTTAAGTTTATTTCAGGAGAGAGCACTCTTCAGGGGTATAAAGCCCTTCTTTAGTAAAGATGGCACCCTGCTCTTTGTAGAATAATGTATGCCAGAGGCACAGATGGAGCTTCACTGGGTTTATTATTGAACCTAACAACGGAGAGGGAGCTCCAAGTGCGCTTCTACATCGTAAGCTCATTTGAAACCTCTTGTTCCTATAAGTGAAATTGTTATGTTATATATTACTCGTTATGTCCTGTTTACTCATTGTACAAGGCTGCAGAAAAAAACAACAAAAAAATAATAAACAATAAATAATAATAATACTTAGCCAGAGACTTAAGACTCCTAGCAGACAAGCAATAGGCGCTTGCCACCAGGTGATGTAAAAAGTTCTCACTGTCTGGATAGCAAACAGTGATTGAAAATAAGTAAAGCGAAAACATTCTGTTTGGCTGATGCCTCATATGATTCACTGATCCTAGTTGGCATTCTGTTATCATTTACTGGAATGGCATCAGCACACAAACATTTATTTTACTTACATCTTTTTTTTTGGTATACAAAATGCATTAAAACGTACGATTTTACTCCATTATTATTCTGCTGCTGACTTCAGGAGTGTACATGCAGTCTGCAGAAATAGTTAGGAATTGAAAATAAATGAACAGGTTAAACTAGAACTGGATAGAAATGATTAGTTTTTTTTAAAGGTAGATAAGAAAGTCACAGATGACCTTTACTGGATACATATTCAATTACTGCTTTTATTGATACAACCTTAAAGAGCGCATTTACATTTAAATATATGTTTGAAATATAACGTGTGAACGACAGTTACCAAAGACATTTTCCCTTTAAATTGAGGACCTCAGAGTTAGTTCTTCTATAACATCCCTGCTGAGTAACCAAGTGAAAATATTTAACCTCTTAAGGACAACAGGTGGTCCTTAAACCCGTTAAGGACGATGCATTGTAAGCCCATACATGTACAGGCTATGCAGCGAAGGGGTAGCAATAGAGCTGCCTTACCTTATTGTGGCTAATATATTTATTTTCTATCCGCTAATAACAGTAATATCCTGTATGAGCTAAATAACCTTTAATTTCCGATTTTGTATCCTACTCATTTCCTTTTGTCAATGATGTCACTGCTGCCTGCGTCTTCTATTTTTATATTAAATGATTTCAAGTAGGAATTCTCAAATGTCAATTTGTTAAATATTGATGACTAAATAATACTTGGGTGAACTGTGCATGGCATGAGGCACACACTGGTCATTGATGTTTGTAACAATTCTCCTGATTTTTTAGTAAAGGGTAAATATGTCCCATTATCCTCAGAGTCTTGGAAACATTGTTGACACCACAGGGTGCCGCCACCGTTTACAGTGAATTTATATTTGTAAGTCAATTATAACAGGGAAAGAAGACAGGAAACATGTGTACAGGCAGTTTGCTTAGCCATCTGTATGAAGAAAAAAGCTGAAAAGCTATGCCAAAAAGAACAACACGGTTATTTTTCTTTAAAGGAAAGTTAAAACACCTTGAATCAAACAATATTGACATTATTGGAAAACATTACATCTATTAGGGTGTATAGTTGATTAAATGGTATTCTCGACATTAAAATATTAAAAACCTTAAAACCATGGAATTCAGCAGCTGAAAGTCATACAAGCATAAAATCGATATTTTTTATCAACTAATATAACTTAAAATATATTTTCTCCCTTTTAATGTTTTGTAGAGCTTTTTATTATAAGCCATGAAAATAAAAAGAATCAGTAAATGATAAACTGTAGCAATAAAACAGCAATGCTATATAATTAATTTGTAAATAATTTAGAAGATAGTGAGAGTTGGAATGTTATGGACATACTCTAGCAGTCTCCAAGTTCTTTTTATATTCACACTGTGTAATGTTAAGTGGCAATAGGGGTAACTACTAATTCCCACTATGTGTTACCAAGTCTATTAAGTCAGCTGCACAAATGATTCTGCCACTTCACCACTGGGCTAATATATATGTTTATTCCATAGTCATCAGAAATGCACTGGTCTTATCCTTTTTTTTCAAGCCCAGAGGTTCACAAAGATGAATTGTGCCAAGGGGTCCATTTGAGGGTCAAAATGGAAATGGGATTCCATAATCTTCTAAGGTCACACTCCCCAAGGGATATACAACCCATTTCCTCCCCTGCCCAATTGCCTGCAGGAGGCCAGGATCTTCTTGTTCCCCCTCCTAGTAGAAGAACCACCCAAAAGACTAGGGAAGGGGGTGACCACTAAAGGGTATGACTCCTCACCAACCAAAATAGAAGAATTGGGCTTCGCCGAGCCCATATCAGTGTACAAAGGTAAGTGGTTTATATTAAATTCTTAAATAAAAAAATAAATAGCTTATGTGCACAGTGCAAAAAAAAAGGTGTATTGTGAGGGCAAAAACTAGAAAAACAAGTTCCTTTAAGGCCCCTTCCTTTTGGCTGGTGTCATAAACATTCTCTGCACTGCCATCCAACTAAAAGGCTAGTGACAGATAAAATAAAAAGTGCCATGAAGGGTCCGGAGGTGCATGGTGCTCTTACCAATGTGTCAAAACATATCACTGCATCATGTAATCCGCACATTGCAACGAAGCAGCTTCAGGACTTTAGGCTCTCCAAGCCATAACCCCAGAAGACTATCAGGTACTCACTTGATCTGAGCCAAAAGGCAGAGGAACGATATTGTATAAGTAGACACACTATACTTTCTAGTCCATATACATTTATACATCTATTTATACCCAGGGTATAAATAGAATAGTGCTTTGCCAGGTGCAGAACAGTTAAGGGGTGAATCCCAGAGCTGTGAATCGAAGACATCAGACAGGAAGCTTCCACCTCTCTGATTGCTACCCTTAGCCTCCTGATTCTGGTAAAAAAAAATGGACAACAAATATTTTCCATAGTCATTAATAATATTTCATTGTACACTTGTCAAGATACAGATGAAATGCTTAATGTTAGAATATCTTGACACGTGGGGTCAATTCTTCTACACTTTTTAGCCTGTTACCTGGTTACCCACATTTGTCATATCTCCAACTCTCTAACAGATTACAACTGACTGCCTGCGTATGAAACGGTTATCCAACTATAGCATTGTATTGCTGGAAAAAAAGGTTAATTTATAAAAATGTATATTTGCAGTAATGACTTCCCTAGCTACAGTTTTCAGACAATTACATCTAATCTAAACAGGCCCCCTTCCCCTTTTGTTGCTGTAAATCCATCACATAGCACATCATATATGAAACCTATTGATGTTTATTTGAAAGTACAGTATCTTCATAACAAGCTTACTTATCCTACATTAGCATATGCAAAAATGTAGTCAATTTATGTGCTTTTTACACTCAATAAGATAAATATATGGGTACATACAGTGCAGTACATGACTTATGTTAGCTTCTTATGGTTTTTGTGACTTACTTGACTTGGAGGTAATCTTCTCAACTGGCCACCTATGGTTAGTGATGCTATGTAAAAACAAATGACCCTATATGCCTGTGCATAACTTAACATTGATAACCTATCACGCATCGCCAGTTTAGCTGAACAGTAAATCATTTGTTCTGTGTGCACATACTGTTATACTTAATCAGCTAATGCTATGAGCATACCATTTCTTAATTATCAAGACTTTGAGACATTAATTGTTTTTCTATTACCATTTACAACCACATTACCACAGCTAAGTGATAAAGTTCCATAATTTGATGGATTGTAATCATTTTGATATTTCGACTTTTAAACATTAATATTTGATTATATTATGTAGAACCAAATCTGGCCAGTCTAAACCTTAATAAAAAAATGCCATAAAGGCCTTGAAAGTGTAACAGTATGTACCCGTACCTCCCTGTTATCTGAACATGGCAGTAACCACTTTGAACATCTCACTTAGTAAAGCTCAATTAAACACAAGGATAGAAGTATAGTTTTAAAAACCTCTATTCCATTGGCAGTCTACAGTGGGAAAACACAAAAATCTACTAGTCCTCTGTTGTGTTATGAGTCCAGAAATCTTGGGGAAAATATCACTTTACTCTGTGAGTAAATCAATGGGAGATCTTGCCCTCAGTGTTAACCAAGCCAAAGTGTGGCAATTCTGCGCAATCCCTCCATATATTTGCAAAAGCAACACCATGAGAATTTAAAGGGACCATACAGCTACAATGAGCATTATTATTCCGACAGTAAACACTGTGCTTAATGCACTTTACTGCAAAGACCCGTGAGTGCCCATTTTTTCTTTGGTTTCATATATATATATATATATATATATATATATATATGTATATCTCCATGAAGATCAGGGTCCACCAGTTTTCTACCAATGCTGAGCTGATGGCACTGCTGGACACTGGCACTTCTGATTGCGATGAGAAGTAAGCATTATGTGTCTTTCATCTGCTGCAGTAAGTTTCCTTGGCTGACCACAATGTCCATGGTCCTCAGCATTTGGATTCTTGAAAGGGCCTTTGTTTGTGCATGGTTTATATATTCACCAACGATAATATTATTTCAAGTAACTGAACTAAATTGACAGCCATAGTACATTTTACAATTTAAACCATATCCTTATTAATTGCATCGTTATTTCAGCGCAGATAGACAGAATGATATCTATAGGTTAGTGTCATTTGGAATACACACCGATTTGCTCCAGCTCACAGTGGTTTTTCCTTAGGGCAAGGTTAAAGCTGCAGCAAGCCTGAGGGCATGTACAAGGAACTCCGGTTATGCATGGAAACCAGCATTTCTTATTTAGAGCCCAAAGAAATTGAGCATTTCTCGCTCAGCGTCCACAACTGAGACTGAGTGAATTGCCAAAGCATTTCTTGGAGCGAGAGAAAAAGATATTACTCCCATAGCCCTATGACGTATTTCCACCATTTAATTAAAACAAACAATAAAAAAAGACAATATTTTCCAGTATAATGAAATATAGAGCGCGAAGTATCGGATACACTATGCATATTTTTAAATGTAAATATTATATTAAAATACACGTTTCTCCCTTCTTGAAAGCTGTTTTTGGCAGCGCCTTTCAGAAAACATTAATATTTATATCTTAAAGGAAATGTTTCATAAGTCTACATGATAGATGGCAGTGTAGGAGTTTGTTTTCAGAAGTTAACATTACATGATTGTTTTTAATATTTGTGGCATTTCCTGAAGTTGTAGTGTGAAAATATCTGTAATTGTTCCCTCCGTCGCCCTGAATAGTGATAGACTTATTAGAGACTATTTATGGGGGCAGTCTGTGCTAGTACGTCAGATTCTTAAACCTTCTGCACAGAATATATTAAATGAATTCAAACAGCATTTGTGTTATAAACTTGCTGGGTTTGTTGACAGTATTGTGGTGAATGTCAGACATTATTCTTTGTAGTTAAAACTTTATTAGTTTACTGAAAAGGTTGAGCCGTTATCTTGGACATATCTACCAATTCATATGATTTTACAAAATATCTAGTATGCCCCCGTCCGTTCATTAAACAAACATTAAACATAAAATGGCTGTGCTTTAAGGCCAGGCACCCCTCCCCTATATCACTCTAGTCTGTTTGGTAAACAAATGTGGGTTGCAGTGTATTGCTTTATTGAACGTAAAGGATTTTCGTTTCCTGTAATCTTTGGGTTCTCTGATAGAAATGCTCAATTCCCTCTCTGAAAAACTCATAAAGAAGGCAAATCAAGATGAAAGTAGCAAAGCCTAATGAAATACTATATCTGTATCATTCCTTATCATTATATGTAATCAGACTCCCCTCCCTAGGTCCCATTTTGCAGGGGACCTAAGGTGGGGAATCGTTAATTCTAAATTCCTAAGAGCCCTGCCTAGTAGACCTATGCTTTTGGATTCATCCAGATTGCAAATTTATAGAATTTTAGTAAATTTGGCAATCCGAACTAAGCCTCGAAAACAAGACCAGACCCCCACTCTTATTCTCGTTTACTTTTTTCTCTCATGTAAATGTTTCCCTACCTTCTCTGTCGACCACTTCCACTTCTGCTTTTTGCCAATCACTTCCACTTCTGCATCTTTTCCCTTCTCTTCTATCTTCATCTGCTATCTCCCTATCTTCCCTCCCTATAACCCAGTGAGAACTTCTGCCAAAATGGCAGTGTATGCGATGATGTCCTCTCCACAGTCCTACAACTTTGGCAGAAGTTCCCGCTGGGCTATGTCCTAACAGAGAAAGAAGATAGCATACTGAAGATAGAAATAAAAAAAATAAAGATACAGTGGTGATTGGCAGTGAAGGCAGGGAAACACTTACAGAATGTGAGAGAACGAGAGTGAGTGTTAATATGGGCACACAAACTTTCAGCCGAACCGAACGGGCAGGGAAGAAAATTTGTTGCCCGAAAAAGAAACAGTCAAAAGCGAACTAAAAAATTTGTCTGAATTGGCCCTTCTGCCTACTATAAGTAAAATATTCACAACCAAATCAAAGGTCCTAATGCACTCTGTGGAGCTTGGTATATATCAATTCACTCACTCCAAGAGTAGTGACTAGGACACAGGTCATCTTGAATGGCAGCTTGTAGATTGCACAATTTGTTTTCTCAAAAATTTTAGAGCATTTTAAAATTAATTAGTCTTCTCTTTTTGTTGTGGGGTTTCCTTATTGACTGGTTCATGGCTTCTGTAAGCTATTCCCTCTACCTTTCGCCTCCTTTCCTCATCTAAGCCAGCTTCATTTGTAATGCTTCCTTCATGTTGCTTTATACCCCATTCTTCTTGACTGCTCCAATTCCTGATGTGGACAAACATTTTTGATGAGCGAGTGAGTCGTGTTACCCTTCCTCATTCTGGGCAAGTCACAGCCACAGATATTTTTTCAGTGCCAAGAGGGAGGGCTTAGCAAACATGGGCTGCTTCTTCAATTTTGTGTTTAACTCTGTATGCATAGACAGGAGATCATTATACTCATTTCTTGTTTTTAATATAGAAGTAAGTAAAATGTCATATTGAATTATTGGTAACCACTGAATGTTCTGTTTAGATAATAAGGTTTTATAACTTAATTCATCTACTGCAGTTTTTATTTGATTCTTAGCTCTATAATCCTGACATACTTGTGGGTTGTAATTACCAATTAACATACTACGCCTTGCCAATTCTGGCTGAATTATTGCGTTAAATATACAAAGTAAACTAGTTTCACATTTTCCTAGCATATAGCGAGTTCTATTTAATATCTTTTCTCATTTTCTCACTAAAAAAATTACTGTACAAAAGTTGAGGTCAGTTGTTTAGAAATCTGAATACCTCCTTTAGCGCAAAATAGTTATTTACTTATACAACCATAATCTTTTCACATTTATTCTCTTTTAGTTCATAATATTGTGCCTGGGTATGCATATGATGGGTGTCCATGGAGAAGAACCCTTACAAATGGATCACTTTAAACCTGGTAGAACAGCTGCAGGTGGTACCCAGTACTATAAGAGGGTGCTGGACTGTTTAGCTATTACGTGTATGTAGGGATTCACCAACCGTGGCACAGTTTGTTGTATGAAAGTGACAATAGATTATTTTGTGTATTGTGTTGCTGGTGGGATCCTATGACATGACTTTGGCAGTACCTCCATTTTGATGCCTCATTGATTTGTAGATGTAGATTTTCAGTATATATATCAAGAGACAATCTACATTAAACTTTAGCAACATCACTTATAAAGCAAATGAAGGCACAAAGCTAGTACCCTCAAAGCCATTTAACAAGAGAAGTCATTCTCTAGCTTCTGTTTGTGACCAACAAGTATCCTTGGACCTTTGAAAGTGCTTTTCAGGATGATGCATGGAAAAAATAGGATTTGCTTTTAAAGTTGGACTAATGTCAAGTGTTTTGTTTGTCTTGAATTAATAGCCTCTCAAGTTTTTTTGTCCCCTTTTGGAAGCTTTTACTGTTATATTTCAGCTGATAAGTCATTTTCTGTGCTACGTCATGGAGAACTAATGATCTTACAGTCCACATCAAAACGTGTCATAAAGAAACAATAGAGCTTCACTGCCAACCTCACTGGCCGACTTCAGGAAACACATACAATTCTGTATGGTCTTTCATTTTACAAATTAGTTCCTGACAAATTTTAGCAGAATTTTTTGGGGTTTCAAACTGCTATATGAGCGTGGAGATCTAGACAGGACCCTGGGTATGCTCCAGCATTAAAACTGTAGGAGCCATGAATATCCAGGTCTTGAAATTTGTCCAGCTGTGGCTGTCCACGATACAGGACACAGCAGAGGCTGCTAAACTATACCAATCACATAAACACCTCTTTTTTTAGGAAGGACCTTACGGGGGTGCTTAGAATATTTGATGGGAGTGATTGTGTGATAGAATTTTACAGCTGTAGAAACCACTAATGTTAATGTGTCTGTAAACAACAACAAATATTTATCTTTTAAATTGTGTAAGTATAAGAAGCTATGGAAATTATCAAAAAAGGTAAGCTTTAGTAAAGCCTCCTCCCATAGATACACACCCTAAAATGTGTCCCTCTTTTTCCATTTAAAATGTTGGAGTGTATGCAGTTAGTCCTGCTGTTACAAAAGGGTAATGCCTGTAGAGAAAAATTGTATTTATCTAGAAAAGAGAAAAAATGAAGTATATATGTGTACCGGATAGAAGGTGTGAGCAGAAAAGAAAAAATCACTTTGCACTTTAATTAACTATAATATTTCATGTTTTTTTGTTTATCATGGAGCACATTCTTAATTATTGCTATTTAATTCTAAGTAATATGTCTAGCATGTATCTACAGATACCATGAAATAGAAGTTTCAATAATTTACATTTTTTAATATGCGAATATTAATGTGCTTTTTGTATTGTTAAAGCGTTTTGGAAATGTTTCTTTTAGCTACTTTCTTAAATTCTGTAGTCCATAAACATAGGCTGCATTCAGATTTAAATGAGAAATATATTTTACAAACTTTCACAAAAGGCCCATTGTCATTTTAAGGTGCGCATTTTTCATTGGAATTATTATTTTTCTTTCTTTTTTTTTGGATTCGATAATTGGTAGTTGATTCTTATCGGTTTTACAGACTGAAAGGAGATAAAAGAACAATCTTCTCTTTCCAAACAGCTAACCCTATTTGACACGTTTTTGTTTGAGTTTTTAACATGCCATTTGTGACCAGAGTTTTGTGTCTTGGCTGATAAATAGCATACGTCATAAATCTCTCTCATTAGGAAAAACAATTTTTCTTTTGGACCCGAATCAAAATAAATTCCAGTTCATACACGTTATACCTTTTGTTTCTGAAATAGCTATTATTAAATCACATAATCCCAAGCGTACCTTAGTGGAGGTCTGTGCAGATTATAAATAGATATATTTTAAAAGAATTTTCTTTTCTAGAAGTTCTCATACATGAACTTAGATTAAAGGAGTGACAAATCTTAAATTGTGTTTCTGTAGCCTTAATCTGTTTATTTCATCCACAGAGAGTTACGTTATTAGTTTATCCAGCCAACTTTTCTCAAAAGAATGTTATATCAAAGAATATTCTGTTTTGTTTTACTTCTCTCCAAAGTGCATCGCAAGCACCTTCCAAAAGCAAATAGGCTAAAATGCTGATCCGATACCATTTGTATGTAATATGGACACAAATATAGACAGAAACACAATATACACACATTCATATTTCTTCATAGCTGGTGAAACATCAAGATTGCCCCTAAATTTAGCATAGATTTCTTTAGTCCAACACGTCACAAAATATTAAATATAAATGAAGTTACACAACTAATACAGCCAGTGAAAAGCAAATCCTCTAATAACATCCATAGTCATGGCTAAGCCTGGACAGCACAGCTAACAATACAATGAAATGATCATTATGCTACTTAAATTATGCAGTAGTAATAATAATAAGAATTATTGAAGCTCTCTGTCCACTTCTACTGTATTCTGCACAATTAGGAAGTTCTAGGTCACTGAAGAAGTTGATAATTTACTTGGCAAACCGTATAACAGGATGCAACAACTCAAAGTGTAGCTTTGAAATACTTTATATGTATTAGAGATATTGTATGAATTTATGAATGAATCACATTTTGTGTAACTAATTGTACTTTGTGCTATTTCCTATTTTTAATGGAGGTTATTAATCTAGTTATTATTAGGAGGGATAATATTATTTGTGTTATTCCATTTCATTTCCACCCCTATAAGATGGTTTAATAGACTGCCATGTCTAGTGTTAGCTACAAGAAGTATACAATTGGTTAATAGTGATCGTATTCCAAATCCATTACAATTTTGCACAATATCAGAAAGCAGTTTGCACAGTCATCTGTTAACACTGTCGCACTTGGTTACCAGTCACAAACCATTGCTTCAAGTCACATTTTTACCAGCAATCCCATGAAATAACAGCTGATCTGTACTTTTGGGAAGAATAATCAGCACAAACAACATTGCCCATCAAGGACACAATAGAGGAACATGGGAAAAAAACGTATTGAGGTCAAGTGAAGATGCTGTACAAAGGGAATCAAAAGCGTTGAGGGTGGACAGTTAATACAGAAAATTAGGTCATACACTTTGGAAATATAAAGAGCAGGAATAGAAAAGTAAGCCAAAGAGTAAACATTCTCTGGGTTAAATTTAATACCCCAGTGCAAACTAGATGCATCAGAATCGATCATTTTGTTGTTTAACATGATTTAGAAAACATGATCAAAGACATTGTCACTTGTCACATCTGAAGAAGCCATGACACTAGTCCATACCTTGGGAATATATGTGAGACAATGTATCCCTGGCACGTATGTCTGCTTTTCTTTGTTTAACCCGTATATTTTTTAAAATAGCTATGTTATTTAACAGCTATGTCGTGTGCTGTCACTCATAATCTTATATATAATAGACTTGAGCATTCGGATTGGTATGAATTGCAAATACATACGAAATGTGTACCAATCTCTGAAAACGTGGCAAACCCACCCGCAAAACAAATGAAAATAAGCAAAACGCTCCCTATTGTCATTTGAATTTTTTGGGATCATTCACTCCCACTCGCACACTCATTCACATTCCCTTACATTCTCATTCATTCTCTCACTCTCTCTGAATGTCTACTTGCTTTTGCTGTAAGCCTGTAGGAATACTTTTTCACATCGACATTTCAGCAGAATTACATAATGGAGAATAATTGCCTTTTTTGTCTTTTTATTGAAAACGACATTCCTTGAAACATGCTGAGTGGTGTAAAAGGCAAAGTAAAATCAACTATGGTTGTAGCAGGGTTGCCAAGAACCTGTCCGTTTCTATTTTACCAGTGGGCAAATTATACAATTATCAAAAAAGGTAATTTATACCAGCAAACTTATTGTGACAATGACTTGTGGTGTAGTATGTGACGACAGACAAATGTGTCGCAATAAATTTGCTGTAATTCACTCTTTTTTCTCTTATGCATGCTTCCTATATATACTGTGAATAAAGCCCCTGGGTATACATTAGTGCCACTTGGCAAGTGTGTATGAGGTCTTATCCGTGAAAAATCTAGTGGTATGCAATAGAAATCTGAAAAAATGCTAGTCCTCCTGTTTGTAAGATTTCTTTTTTTCTGTTACAAAATAGCCCTTCCTATAAAAAAGAAACCTTTCATATATTTAATGTTGTTTCATGTAACTTTCAGTTGCCTAATAAGACACTGAAAAAAGTTGTTATACATTGACTTTTCTTATAAGCAGGAATATCTACACCTGTCTTCTGTTACAGGAAATTGACCAAAAAGAACAGGGAAAAGGAATTTTTCATTTACTCTTATATTTATTTATTACCCCAATATCTATAGATATTGCGTGAGTGAGTGACAGGGACAGAATTTAAAAGGGATCAGTGAATCAAATGTAATTTGGGCTCTGTTTGAGTCACCAAATCTGTGTTTTGCTGACGGGCAGAATTCATGTATGAAAAGCTGCATAGGCTTTTCCATTAAATAAGAGTAAAAAAAAAGTTTGCCTCGATTTTCATTCCAGTCTCGCAGAAACGAAACATTAAAGTGTTCCTTAATACAACTCGGTCTGAATGTTAAAGGTATGCATTAATAAATAATACCATCTCTATATAAATATATACAGAGATGGAATTTCCTAGTAGTTGATTTAAGGAAATCTAACATTCAAGTAAAATATACTTTACCTGCTCCCTCCTGTCTACCTTACAAGACCCTCTATATCCTGATCTCTTCCTTTCTCTTTTGATGGTCAGTGTTTTGATATAAGTTTTTAAAAGTTAAGGTATAATATATAAATATATGGAATGGGCTGCAAGATATCCACCATTGGCTGGGATACCATTCCATTTTATATCTTAACACCCAGCATAGTTGCAGCTGGGGTCTTGAGTCTGTTTAATATCACCCTTCCCGCAGTGGGTCGATATGTTTTAGTGTCCATCATAAAAAGGTACTCATCTTCTGGAAGACGAAAACAATGCTTTTCCTATAGAATTATTTTCAATTATTATTAACAGTTTATTACATTTTCACCAAGGCACTGTAATGCATTGGGAAACTGAAAATTGCTGAAATAGATTTTTAGCAACATATATATATATATATATATATATATATATATATAACACATGTACGTGTGCAAAAAACCTTACTTAGAAATTTGATCAATCTCCTTCTAGCAATTACAGCTACATACAGCTTGATAATAATTTTATATACAGTATATTCAAACCTTATATTTTGTTTAATATGTTTTTGTATTTATTATACCCCATGAGCTGTGAAAAGCATTGCACAAATTGTTTATAAATAAGTGAATCCCATAATATGAGATACATTCCGATTATGGGGTTTGGGTTTTTTTCATAGCAGTTTTTGAATCTGCTTCAAAAGAAATGAACAGGAAGAACGTCTTTGTCCCTGCACACATACCATGGTAAATAGCTTATGCGATTTAAGTGCATTCTGCATCTACTATACCCGCAGGTGTAATGTGCTATAAACCTCGGGGGTGCACTATGGGTTAATAAAAAAAAATCTCCCGTTTCACCGAGAGAATACAAGAGCAATGGTTGCTGCACAACCTGTACTCTGTCAGAGTAATTTAATTATGGGTAGTTAGACTTCTGTGTAATTTGTTAATGGCCATTCCTTGCACAAAGAGCATAATTTTGCCAGGGCACCAGCAATTTGATGCATTTTTCGCAGGGTGCTGTCAAATGAAAGAGAGTTTTCATTGAATTTCATATTGTGCTCTAGCCTTGAGGGAGAATATCAATGAAGCAGCGAGCATTTCTCGTTTTTGGGCTTATTAGAATGCATGCTAGAGCGAATGGCATTAATCCCTCTATTTTTTAGAAGAGTCTGCTATGAAATTGGACATCTCAAATCATGACATCCAGATTTTTTTTTGTCTCTGATAAAAATGGTTTGTAGGCTTATTAGTTATTTGTTTTTTCTCTCCGGATTTATGTTCTTTATGCAGTTATATATTTATTTATTTTTTTTGTTTTTTTTGTTTTTACTTCTTTGCTTCAAAACAGAAACAGTTTCATTGTCGCTTTTCTCCACTTCATTAGCTGCTGGCATTTCTGCTCAAAGCTGCTTCTTAGTTCTACATTATGCCTAACGGGCTTTATGTATTCCATGCTTAATGAACTGTTGTTTAAGGATTCTGAAGGGAAACATTCCAGGAAGCAAATAAAAGCAAACTCTTTTTAACATTCTTTAGCTCCTTCATCTCCAAATGCAGGATTTTCTAGCCATCTTCATTGTGTATTTTATTTTTATTTTTTACATTTGTTTGCTGGTTTTTTTACCCGCTTTTCATAAACACATTAGTTTTGGTTCACCCGTGTATAACCCCCATATATTGTTATCTTGCTTATATGAAAAAAGCCACCTATGTTCAAAGTAGGTTTGTTTGTTCTGGGAAAAGACGTAGATAAAACACAATGTAGAATGTGAACTTTTTTTTATTTTGTTTTTAAGAAAATAGACAAATATACAGAAATAAATTTAATTTCAATCATTAGGTGACATATTGTTCTAAAAAATACATAGCTTATTCCTATAGAAACATATGTAATTGATGGAAGGCTGTAATAGTAGCAGCAATTATCCATGACCCCTTGAAGAAACAGAGATATTATGTCATTCACAATAGTTTGTAACAGAACACGCAGAACGTGACATTTCAAAGCAGAGACCATGCTCCGCAGACAGCATGTTGCCACCTGCCTTTAAGATTAGACAATACCCTTTCTTGTTAGCCTTTTTTTTTCTTTGCCCAAGGCACCCTGCTATGAATTTTAATTATTTGTATTTTATAATTTCTCGATACAGAGCTGTAATCCAAGTTGTGGCGCTGTTAAACCACATTTGACCTAGGTTCCCTAATCCAGTTGTCAACTCCCTTTAGCAGTTGTTTGGATATTGCCATATTAACCTATATGAATGAGTAGATGACGGACCATAGTCAGAAATAGTAACCTTTTCCATTTGGCTGCTTGTTGACAACCTATAGTATCCCCTTTCTTTAGGGTGCTCCAGGCACATGCTTATGTATTCTAATTAAAAATTGGACCTGTTGTCAATAGCTAGTGTATATACCTGGGTACAGACAAATGATTGTTTCAAACAATGACTTCTGACGTTTAGGAGCACAAGATAGTTTTTGTTCAGGGGCTCCATCTAAAGTGAGGACTTCATCTAACTGAACCGTTGATCCGCTGTATCATTTTGCAAATGCATTTTCCTTCTGGCTCGAAACAGCAAAAGGTTAATTCACGGCATTCCATATGTTTCCTTACCCAGCTGCTGTATTTCAAAAAACATACCCTTGACAAATGGGGTCATTGTGTAAGGTCACATTGTTAAGAGAATGGAAGCCACTGTCTGCAGTGTGACACATTTAACTGTCTCTTCCATTTTAATGTTTCCTTATAAGAACCCACTGTAGATTAAGCGCTCAAACTGCATTCATTTTCCAGCCGGGAGTTGATGAAGAGTTACTTAGGTTTCATCTACGAGAAAAACGCACTTACTGTAGCAAATCTTTTTTTTCCTTCTTTTTATCAATAAGAAGTCGTCTAGAAATGCACCGCAGCTTCTAGTTCCCATATTTAGAATGATAAGTAGTGGTAATATGTTGAAGTAGGCCATTTGGGTAAGTATCCCGGCACTCATAAAGATCCCAGCTTTGTTTATATTGAAGTAATTTAGTTGAAGGTTCTTGTTTTGCCGTCCTCACAATGGTTCCTAATTCGATTAAAGCTTCTATTTCTTGTGATAGATCAGCTACAATCCTGCGTAGTTCAGCATTTCTATATATTACATACATACACGTTCTAAGAACTCTTAACTGCTCATTGGAGAATATTTTCATATTCAAGACAATGTCGCTCCATCCAACCAAGTGCAGGATTTATAGAAATGTATACACTGGTACTAGAATGATAATAGTTGAGCAATTATATTTTGTAGACTAAAGTATTTTCATCCTGAGCACTAGTATATTTTCTAGTTTACCATCTGAACAATGTTGTATTTTTTAAAATATAATTTTTATTGAAATATAAATATACAGGTATATAAAATGGGTACAAATTAAAACAAATATATATATATATATATAAATATATATATATTCTCAAATACAATTATTGTCTGTAAGACAGCAGCATAGGTATTGTATAATGTGTAGATTTTCACGTTTATCTTCCTGCCAGTCATATGTATCATGGTTCCATGGACAGATCGCTAGAATTATTTTGTCAGGTTTAAAATGGAAACCTAGTATTTTATTATTATTTCATAGGTAACATGCATAGATTTACAGTTTTTCTTGAACAATACCTTGAATGCTATTTTACTGTTTTATTTTGGAATGTGTGTTTTAGTAACCCAACTAAATAAGAACCCAGTGTGAACCGATCGGCTCATCAGTTGGCCCTCTTTAATTGAAACAGGATAAAAGAGGTGTCATACTGCCTAAACAGTGTCATTTCACAAGAGAACACACTAATAATCTGCAGTCTCGGAATTTGAATGTTTAATAACTTATTTATTATTTATTTAACGTATTTATAATTTAGAAGAGAAGCAGAATATTTGAAGCGATTAACTATTTATTAAGCTGACTTCACTTCTGGTTCCTTTCTGCAGTGAAGTTCACAGACTGTGGTGCTGACCGGCGGATACAGTTTGAGACCAGCAACCCTTCAGATTTTCGGATCGATGGCGATGGGGTGATATTTGCCTCAAGAACCTTTGACATTTCTCTGGATCAGACCAGTTTTTTGGTGTATGCCCAAGACGAAGATACCAGGGAGATTTGGCACGTGACAGTGAAAATCGCATTAAGGCCTCAACATGCACAAGAATTACTTCAGGTATGTTATAATCATTTATGTATGTATTCTGTGGATACTTTACCAAGTATTGGGTTACCAAAGATATTCTGTAACCATATACGCTGAAATAAAGTACAAATTTTCCTTTAGAAACACTGAGACGTAACAAAGTTATACAAAAGTGCAATACAATGATGTAATGGTTGCTGAGTTTTTATCTAGTAGTCCTCTGGTAGGCAAATAAAAATCATGAAAAGGACACATTTTGGGGGGGAGAAGTGTTGAAGGCACGGCATTCACTAGCATTAGCACTTGCAAAACACACAAAAAATTGCCTGCAGAAGATGAAGGCAATCGTCTCGCACCCCCCCCCCCCAATGGTTTATAGAGAGTCCTGGGGACCTCTATTTTGAGTTTTTAAAATTATTTTTGTGTGTTTAAACCAAGGACATGCTAATTTACAACAGATTTCCTGGAGTTCAGTTGTAATGCTGTTGAGACTACTCCTTCCAAGGTGCAATACTTTGGTCATGGCATCAGGAGTACTGTCCTGTACATTATACAACCGCCAACCCCAGAGTTAAAATGTTATTAACATATATTTCCATTTATGATTTTTAGTAAAACACATCAATCATTCCATTTGATTAGATTTAATCTATATCATACAAACTAGAGGCTATGGAATTGTAAACCCTTTGTGGGCTGTGGGAAGGCACTTGGCGTAACCTACTAGGCCAGGGGCGTCCAACATGCGGCCCGCGGGCCAAATGCGGCCCGCGAGACCTCGAGGTGCGGCCCGCGTCAGATCGGCAGCCAGGGCAACCGTTCTTACGCGAGCCGCACCTCAAGCCCTGCTACTTACTTGTGGGAGGGTCTTCTGGACTGCACACAGAGGAAGCGGAGTTCACGTGACATCCTACTTCCTCTGTGCTTTAGCAGAGAAGGCAGAGGGAGGCCGCGCCCCCTGCTGAAGTCTGTAAGCAGCATCGAGGAGCTGCAGTCCAGGTAAGGGGGTGGGGAGGGTGTTTGAATGAGTGTGTGTGATTGAGGGAATGAATCTGTGAATGAATGATTATATGAATAAATGTGTGTGTGTTTGATAGCATGGATGTGTAAGTGCTGGAACCTAGGCATGATGGGACTGTGATTGCTGTTTGCAATCACACTCCTATCCTGCCAAGTCAGCCAGTACATGCTGAAACCTTGCCAGCTGCCCCCCTTGTGTATTGATGCTGCCAGCAGTATGGGGTCTGCACTTACAGCCACCCTGTACCAGCATGTACTGGCTGACTTGGCATGATAGGAGTGTGATTGCTAACAGCAATCACAGTCCCATAATGCCTAGGTTCCAGTATTTACTGGATGGATGTGTAAGTGCTGGAACCTAGGCATGATGGGACTGTTATTGCTGTTAGCAATCACACTCCTATCATGCCAAGTCAGCCAGTACATGCTGAAACCTGGCTAGCTGCCCCCTTGTGTATTGATGCTGCCAGCAGTATGGGGTCTGCACATCACTTACAGCCACCCTGTACCAGTGTGTATTGGCTGACTTGGCATGATAGGAGTGTGATTGCTAACAGCAATCACAGTCCCATAATGCCTAGGTTCCAGTATTTACTGGATGGATGTGTAAGTGCTGGAACCTAGGCATGATGGGACTGTGACTACTGTTAGCAATCACACTCCTATCATGCCAAGTCAGCCAGTACATGCTGAAACATAGCTAGCTGCCCCCCTTGTGTAGTGATGCTGCCAGCAGTATGGGGTCTGCACATCACTTACAGCCACCCTGTACCAGCATGTACTGGCTGACTTGGCATGATAGGAGTGTGATTGCTAACAGACTTTATTTTAATCTGCATATTTTATTAAAGGCCATATTTTTTGTCACAGTGAAAAATGAGTGCGGCCCGCGCACGTATACAATTCTGATGAAGTGGCCCACTGCAGAAAAAACTTGGACACCCCTGTACTAGGCAGTTGCATAGCCGTACATTGTGCCGTAAATCTGACTTTGAGCATTATTGACTATTACATACAGCAAAAATACCAAAGCCAACCAGCACCCTTTAAAGAAATAATGTAAGTGTTAATACGGCAAAGGCTCAAAATGGAACTTATAAAATAAATCCTAAAAGGCACTTGTGAATCCCACTGTTAGAATGTGTTAGGACTGTTGGCAAATATGTAATTTTTGAGCTCTACGGGGAAGGTAAATTGGAAATTATGGCTGGTAGTTTAAGGTTCCTGTTGGCTCAGTGGATGCCATCACATATCCTAATGGAACTGCTTTAAGAAACAGCCAAAGCCAGGGAAAACAGCTAAACAAAGGAGGCAGAACTTTGTTCAAAGATAAAATACCGCAAAATAATAATAGCTTTTATAGTCTATAGAATTCTTAATCAATACATCTCAGTAAGAAAAAAAATATTTTATGATCATTGTATTTGTAAATTAGAACTAGATACTATGGTATTATACTCAGATAAAAACATGTTTAGCACATCTGAACATTGGTATTTTGGAACATGCATTTAAAATGTACAATTGTAATAATTTCAGCAGCATCTTACAATTTTTAAGGTACAGCAGGTGGCAGGATTATGTCATTGCACAAACACACAATGTGTCTGTATAACTATCCATTTATCAATCTAACTATCTATTGATCTATCTAGCTACCTATTCATTTATCTATTTATCTGTCTACCTTATTCATAGCAGAAGAGCTAATATAATCTGACTATTTATAAAATATCTCCTCCAATGCTGTATATCTTCAGTTTAAAATCAGTGCTGAATTGTAAAGATAAATCTGGCATCCTCTACTATTTGCATGCAAGGTTATCTTCAAGATTCATGCAGTCTTGTCCAGCGAGCTATAGGAAATCCCTTCCTTAATTTTCTAAGTATTACAAATATATATTTCTTTCCTCTGGGCATGCATTCCATTTAAAATTGATTTTTTATTTCATTTTATTATGAGACACTTCAGGGAAAAAAAATAACTGTATGACATAACAGCAATAGAAAAAAGCAGAAAAAGGGGATGACTCCTTAGAAAGATTAATTCTTGGCATGCAAAGTGGGTCATCCACAGCATCCATCAAGCCTGACACAGGTTTAAAATAATTACAGAGTTAATACTGTGGGATTTAATAGGGTCATAAATATTTGAGACATTCTTTACCAGTACATATTAAATGTGTCTTGGAACTCCTATGACATTTTAGCATACCCAAGAATCATTTTATCTCTTTGCTTGAACTCTGGGATCTCATCTTGGGCAGTAATATGACTCAAGAAAACAAATTCATTTTTTACAAGCTTAATAGACAAGTGTCTAACATTATAGTTGAGTATTTCAACATTATTTGAATAACTATGCCATAAACCAGTTTTTTCTCACAGCGCTTAATTATAATATCCTTTACATATACTGTAGCTGGTTAAAATGCGGTTAGTAGGACCCAGCAACTGGGTTAAAGTATTCTTGTATGTTCAAAGGAGCTAAAGCGGAAGTTATCCTGGTGTCAGATACTATGATGTAATAACAAGGAAATGTTTTGAAGTAGATTTTTTAATTATTCTAATGTATATTCTCTAACCCTGGCATCAACCAAAGCCATAGTCATTGAATTAGAGTCGCAACAACTAACATGATTTAAGAGTTCACATATACCTTAGTCAGAGTAACACATGAAGCAAGTCCATTTCTATACCTGGACGCTACAGCACTTTATTTTCCTTGTATTAGCAAAAACATATATACATTGTAGCAGAGCTGTTCAAATATGTTTTAAGCCCTGTAGGTGCCAATTGTGCCCTTAATCCATCAGGATTTTCAGAAATGTGTTTTAACAGACCTGTCATCCATGTGGTTGTGTGCTTCTGGTAGAGCATTATATAAAATCTGTACCTATTTGCTTTTGGATGGGATAGATGAAACTATGCCCTTTCCTTGCCACCATACAATGAATGAATGTAATGCAATGTAAATACTTTATCTCCAGCAAGATGGAAATTCTCTTTCTTTAAAATGCACCCATTATATTTTGCATAAGAGATAAAAAAAGTCACGTCAAATTTTATTTTATTATTTTTATTTTAATAAAAAGCAGGGGCCCCATCATTTACTCCACTAAAGAACTGCCTTTATATTAGGAACCTCTACAGACACAATGCTTTAAGATCAAACCCCATTCGTTAATGTGGGCACCCTGGGCTTTCTCCAACATGGACAAGTCAGTGAAATGGGAAGTAAGCAAAAAATCATATGTAATCATTTACTAATGCAGCCATAAAGCAAACTAATGCAACAATCAAATACATTTAAGTATGACTACACTTACTGCAGATATTTTCCATATCCCAATGGTATGGCCCCAGGATTCAACTATAAACAGAGGCCACGCTTAGTAAATAAATTCTAGGCGGACCAGATCTTATGTATTAATGTACTCAAGGGCCCAAGAAAAAGTGAAATGTTGATCATTGTTTTTTATTATTTTGACTATTATAGGTTTCACATAAAGTTAAAGAAATTAAATTCCCTCCACAACGTAAGCACAATGGAAGTCTACGAAGACAGAAGAGGGATTGGGTCATCCCACCGATTAATGTGCCAGAAAACGCAAGGGGAACTTTTCCTCAGGAATTAGTTAGAGTAAGTATTGAATATGAATACAAGAAATGCTTTTACCCCAAGGTGTCTGGATATCATGAAGTTAAAGGCTTATATATATCTGTAAAGCCTTTTTGTGTACACTGTACAGTTTTTTCTAAGCCCACGTCCATTGTAGGCAAACTGGTTTCATCCTTTTCTTTACAAACGATTGTTATAGAAATGATACGCTAAAATTCAACATAAAGTTTTTTTATGATCTTCCTGTGGTCCTTTATTTTCCTTGATTTTGTTTGTAACTGCTTCATACCTGGTAACTGCTGGTCTGCAGAGAACCGTATCTCTACTCCCCGCGGCAGGGCAAACATTCCATATACGCAGGCTTTCTTACTTCAGCAGTACTCCACATGGTTCTTGTTTTGAATATATTTATTGGCTTTCAGACAGTAACGCTGTAATATTTCCATTTGGTTTAACATTGTTTCCTTTTGGCATATAGATCAGGTCTGACCGTGATAAAAGCCTATCTCTGCGGTACAGCGTTACTGGTCCAGGAGCTGACCAACCTCCAATCGGCGTCTTTATTATCAATCCAATCTCAGGACAGCTCTCAGTGACAAAGCCTTTGGATCGGGAACAAATTGCCACTTTCCATGTAAGTTATCATTTGAATTATATAACAAGAAACTATCCTTTTCGTATTCCCTAATGCTGTTTCATTGCCGTCACGTGGAGCCGACAGTGTACTTTTGCACTTCAAATAAAACATAATGTTTGCTCATACCGAACACAGAATGGCAATGCAGGAGAACACCAGTTTAAATAAATGACGGCTGTGCCAGGAACATCTGTTATATGGGGCTGTAACAACTGTGGCTGAATCGACAAAAGGTTCAGTGGTGTTTCTAAATAACTCATCAGGGCCGGGATACCGCAGTGTATCACTTGTGACTGCGCCGTACCATACAGTACAAACTGATCTGCTGCCTCATATTTCTACTGAAAACTGTCATATAAAACTTTGCTTTTGCAGCTGAGGGCACACGCGGTCGATGTAAATGGAAACCAGGTAGAAAATCCCATAGACATCGTGATCAATGTAATAGATATGAATGACAACCGACCAGAATTCTTGCACCAGGTCTGGAATGGGACAATTCCTGAAGGCTCGAAGCCAGGTAAAACAATCCCCTGTATAGTCATGAAAAATGTGATTTTAATGGTTATCCAGAAAAAAAGATCACATTAACAGAATCCCTTATTTACATTATGAGCCTGTACACAACTAATGTGTGGCACTTAGTTCACTGAGCCGCACATTCAGTAGCACTTGGGTCTTTCAGTCATATGTAGCAGGTGTTAACATTTAAAGGGTTAATAGATGTATCCCTGAATTTTCAATAAGCAATAAACTGTCAGTAGGCTTTGGCGTTTTTTCTTATCTTGTTCGTCAGCAGACCATAGAAAATATATCAGGCTACCTGCACCATCACTTATCCTTTATTACTTTCACGGAAAAAAAAAAATCACTTCTTCTCTGGAAGAAGATTGATCTTATGCCTTATGCACGTTTCCTACGAAATAGAAAACACTAACAAGAGTTACGTTTGTTGGGGTTACTGATCTGGATCAATTTGTTGTCATTGCGGAGGGATTGGAAAGTGTTTACTGAAGGAAGCAAATGTTTTGGGAAACAGCGTGACATGCTGGTGTTGATACAGGAGACCCTAACTAATGTGATTAAGGTGTTTGCTTTACACTTTGTTGTGTTCCTAGGAACCTATGTAATGACTGTCACGGCTATTGATGGGGATGATCCTAGACAACCAAATGGGATGTTGCGCTACAAAATTCTGTCCCAGGCTCCAAACAGCCCGAGTGACACCATGTTTACAATCAACAATGAAACTGGTGATATAATCACCTTGGCAGCTGGGCTAGACAGAGAGGTAATGTGTTGTGTTTTTTTTTCTTTTGTAAAAACTATGAGATCTGCATGTGTCAAAATAAATCAAACAATGGATTGTCTTGTTACTGTTGTAGTCATCCAGACCACAAGCCAGCAGACAGTGTTAAAGGAGATCAATCTCTCTTTTTTCTATAATTATATTTGGCAGCCCATTACTAAGAAATGTCATGCCTGAACAAGAGCACTAGATAGCCTTAGAAGCTTGCAATCTGTTCTACATCCATTAGCCAATAAATGTACCAATGTACATTTTATCAAGAAGCATCGTAACAAAGTGCATCTTCTGCAAATTTTAATATTCTCTTACTTATCGTAAGAAGTGTAGCTCATTCCAGAACTGTAATATATTTGTTTTATTAAGCCTCCTGACCTGACTTCCTATGCATTGTAGCTAAATGTTGATAGAAGCATTGAACGATTAAGGGCTTGGCACAAAGCAAGATAGATTTCTTTTACTTGTGGACAGAAATCACCAAAACAGTAAATTCATTAAAATATTTTCTAACTCAACTGGTACGATCAGACATGTAAATGTACCAGACAAGCTGAGGTTTCAGTCTGAAGAACAAACTAGCGCGTCGGTGACTGCCATTCTTGTTTCATTCAAAATTGTTTACTTGGCAAAATCTGTTCATGGTCACCATAGGTTCTGGGACACATGAAACCTGAATTAATTTCTTTTCAGTGTCAGAGGAGGCTGTATTGTTACACTGACAATTAGAACGTGTGAAATATTTTATTATGTCATAAATCCAGTGCAGCTCACAGATGTGTATTGCTAAAACTCATTTTGATGTTTTCAATGGGATGACATCCAAGGGAGATTAATACAATAGTTTCCTAACATCACATTTATGTTTTCCAAACTAATGAGATGAAATACGTATGACAACAGCAAGAAAATCATTGAAAAATAATTCAATAAAATCCCCAACCATCTTTATTATTATATTATTTCATTTCTCCATTGTCTTCTTTCCACCTTCACTTTTCACCCCATGATTATAGTCATTAGAGTCTTGCATGTTGAGGCTAAGCGTTAAAAAAAAACGTTCTTCCTAAAAAGTACATTAATATTAATGCAGTTTAAAAAAATGTATTGATTGCAGCTGATACTTTTATATAGTTGCAGACAGATCTCAGAAATGCATCTGCTATATTCCTTTCCCGAATGCCTGTAACTAGAAGGCTGTTTTCATAAATGCTGGCTAGAATATTATCCTATAAAAATGGCTAATTTAGGAAAGTGACTCGACACAGTGTAATTTTAATTGGAAGTTGCTTAATCGGCAAACCTAAAATTTGTAGGTTATCACTTTTGTAATTCCTGAAAAGTGCTATTTAAGTTCTTGTTGTGTCCTTTACAAATGCCCTTCATCAGTCACAAGTCTTAGTGGCAATTAATATTAGCCTGTGCCCCACCAACAAAGAATGCATATTAAAGTAGTTAATATACATATTTTATCTGTAGCAAAGAAATGAAGGATCATGATTTTATGAGGATCATGATAGAATAGAAGGGCATGATGTTTCTTATCTGCTTTCAAACTGTTTCTATGTGATATGTCTGTCTCTTAACACCAGAGCTGAACCGGATAATGCCTCATTTAACTAAAATGTACTGCTGTTCTGTAGTCTTGTGTATGTCCCTAAACAAATATTGATGCAATTTTGTCTTCTAGAAAGTACAACGCTATACGTTAATAATTCAAGCTACAGACATGGAAGGAAACCCAACATATGGTCTCTCAAATACAGCAACCGCCGTCATTTCGGTGACAGATATCAATGACAACTCTCCTCTCTTCACAGCCGCAACTGTAAGTACAATTTGAGATTAGGTATACATACCATCTGATTTAATCTGATTCTTCTTATTAGGTGTTTTTTTAATGAAACTTTGCATTACCAAAGAAAAAAGAAATACATTATATATACATTAGTACCTTGCTTGCTTATTTATTTTACAGGAGAGTGATAGGAAATCATGCTTAAATACAAGAGAGATATTTGGGGAAATTGTGTTTTTTCATTCTTTTTTTTTTTTTACAATAAATAATAAAAGAAAAACAGAAAATACTTTATATCGGATTCCAATGTAGTAATTTGGGGTTTGGGTGAGAAACTGCAAAAAGTCAAAGTACCTCACGTGCCATAGGTAAAGAGATATTAGGTATATCAGGTATACCCATAGGATAGGTATCATATATCATTTTTAAAAAGAAAGAAACGGAAGGATGGTGAAACAGTAATCTGTGTGTTATGAATACTTGTAGCTGCTTGGTAATAGTGTTGGGCGTAAATGCAATAACCCTGAATGGGCTGGAAGAAGCTTACTGAATAGTGCAAATTCATCTAAAAACAACTAGTCACGGTAGAATTGTGAAATCTACCCTTTATATTATTGTGAGTCTTATTTCTTGTTTGTTTAAAACCTGTGCTGTCCCCGCCCCCACACACACATATTAGTTAGGGCTGCAACTAACTATTATTTTCATAATCGATTAGTTGGCCGATTATTTTTTCGATTAATCGGCTAAAAAAATGTAAATTTTCATTTATTTAAAATAACTTAATAAAGCAACGTAGGATGTTAAAAACAAACGGCAGAATAAAAAAACTGATAAAAATGCATTTATTTCCCAACCTGCCCCCAGTTATGCACATTTGAGCCCAGGCTTGCCACACTGCCTCCCAGACATGCCACACTGCCCTCCCAGACATGCCACACTGCCCTCCCCACATATGCCTTATATACCCTATATGCCTAATACCCCCTGATATGCCACTGTGCCCCCTGATATGCCTTATACCCAGTATACCTTATACCCCCAGATATGTCTGTTTCATGCTAGGAGGGCAGTGAAAACGGTTGGATTACTTTGTGGCACACGCCAAGAGGATAAGAACATTTGGAGTAGCATACTTCATGATACCATACTACTGACGTTTTATATGTGTTAATATCGCATCTGCTCATTACCTGCAGCCTGTGGAGGAGGCATGCATTCAGAGAGCATTATGTTGAAATTCTTCCAGCCTTCCCAAGTCTGGGCAAAGAAGACCCAGAGAGACGGGTTAGATCTACCTGCTCTCTTAATGTTCATTTTACCAGTGCACTTTTATGATGTTCCTTAAATGTTTCTTGAATTTGCAGCTTTGTGCTGTGCCATCACAGTGGTAAGTCCACTTTTTTATGACAGCAAATCCATTCTTATTTGTTCATTTGCCAGTGCCCCAAAACAATCATAGCTCTTACTGCAAACATCTCTGAGCAAAACAAAGCATTTTTTCCAATGTTGAGTCTTGGAGAGGTCACTGGACAATATGCCTCCAGTGAATGATAACTCCATTACTATTTTTGTTTAAACCAACGTTCCCACAAAAAAAAAAATATATATATATTCTAGTTTTAAATGTAGCATTCCATGCACTAGGTTACTGAATTATCGCAGAGCAAATGCAGTTATACTTGTATATTTTTATATAAGTATTATTATATATTAACTTTCCACAGGTTCACTGATCTTGTTTGCACACTGTAAGTGTTGAGGCAGCAGACTTTAGTTGAAGTTACCGTACCTCCCGTGAAGCAACTCGAACACAGAAAAATTAGATTTATGTGATCTGAAGACTGACGCCAGGGCTGTTATACTAGGGAACCTTAGCATCCCTAACGTACATGTACACTTTCAATTGGTTGCTTTGCAAGCACCTAGCTTGGATCGTGCGTTAACATTAGATAGAACCTATTATGTGATACTTACAGCGAGACAGGCATCATTTGTGAGTGAATATCACATTTCTGTCTCCAACAGTAGCATCGACCAAGGAAGGATATTCTGACAAGCAACTGAATTGTACTGTATCTCGATCAATCTATTTCTCTTATTTATTCATCGGTCAATCCATATATCTTTTGTCTTGATACAATATATCTATCTAGATATACCCTTTAATTAACGTAGTTATTTCGACTTCTGTGTGGCTTCTGGCAAACACTATATTTTTTGAATTGAGCTTCTGGAATCCAAGACTAATTAGCCTGAAATCTGCTTTAAAGTATATTGATTACAGGATGAAATATACTTCAGAAAAGCCAGCGCTTTTTGTGAATCTCATTTACAAAAGAAATGTATTGAATTATCTTTAGGTGGCTCCTCCGGCTGTCTATTCACATTAAATCGAATTAGCAAAAGCGATATCCCTCTTCCCATATGTTTGCAAAATACCTGTCATATTCACCTCCCTCGTGCGTATTAAGTGCACCCCCCACTGCACCGCCCGTAACGTTTTACAGACTGGAATAGACATTGAGATCCCATGCGAGTCTTGCTTTTTTGTCTTTAATAAAAGAAGAATCCCTCAATCAATAAACCACATCTAATCTGTCTGATCTCTGAGGCAGCCAAACTGAAGGAGACGGACGGGAGCCTACCTTCTCTTACCTCCGCTTTCAGACTTGTTTTCTGCTCTTACATTCAAAAGCATCCACAGCTGGTCCTCTTCAGGGTCACCTCCATTTAAGCAGCTAAGATGTGCATGTTTGATCTTACAACACAATCTGCTTTCATCCACCTCTGTGTTAGAAGTACGGTTAGGTCTCTCAAAGGCGGTTATTATATCTGCCTTTATACGTCACTGGCTTTTTAACCTGAATTGTATTTAGAATTTTCAAGCACAAGATGCACCTAGTAAGAAAAATGGATATTGTCACATTAGTTCAAGAGAAAATATAGTCTTCAGTTAAAGGTGATGCCTTTTTGGGCCAACATAGATAGAAAAAGATGTAAAGTTACATAAGCTTTCAGTCTTTTCTTCAGATGGAATTCTCCAGAAGAGGCGTCTGAGGTCCTTAATGTTAATATAACGCTAAACCATTTTTTACATTAGCCCAATAAAAGCTATCAACTTTGATTTGGTCCAGAAGAACCTACTTCTTAGCAATTCATTATAATGCTCCAGTATGCTGAGGAAACGTGCGCAATGGTGACATATACTTAACTGTATATAGATATATTACCATTTTATTCTTTCAATTTCAGTCAGAAGGTTTAGTCACAAATAAACAGCGCAAAATATCTACAGCTTTCCCTTTTCTGTGGCAACAACCTAGCAGTGCTTGCTTTGTCACGTGACAATGTTTTTAGCGAAAAAGTATGAATATAACTTAAACAATGTTGTTTCTACTTTTTAATACCCCTTAAAAGGATATTTACATTTTTAATTTCTGAAGCTGTCCCTTCATTTCCTGTTGACAATTCATACATGGAATAGATCCATTGACAAAGGCATATTTGGTAGAAATTGTTTGGTAGTAGACCTATGAAAATAATTTCAGTTACTCTGCGTCTTTATATTAAAAAACTACCTTCTTCTGCAGATTCCCAGAATGCAGAAAGCTTCATATCTGCTCTCCTAGTTTCCCGCCATACTGTTATACAGATCAGTAGCTTCACTGGTACTGTCTTTGGCACAAAACTACAGGCACTTTCAAAGTATCGGTTTGACAGCTTGCCAGAGGTCACCTCTGGAGCAAGATCAGCAGATCCAGTAGGTTGTTGAGTTGAAGCTTAGACCTAAAACTACCTGTTGAAACCGTCAGACATATTCCAGAGCCAAGCACCACTATAAATTGCTTGCGAGATACTTGATAGGGGAGGTAAGAAATATTATCTTCTTGTTGCTGTCAGAAGCAACAGATAATTTGTAAAAAAGAGAAATGCCTGCGGGAAGCTTTCTGTAACAAGAGCTTTCATTCATTTAAAGTGTTCTACGTAAAGGGGAACTTCCACCATAATGTCCCATAAGTTTCTTATTGTCCTATAGTCATAAGGAATATGTATGTAATATTTGCCACATAAGTAGACATGGCGTGAAATGTCCTCACACAATCGTCGCAAACTAGGAAAATATGTCTCTATTTGTGACAATACTCTGGCTATGTACAGAACTTCTGGGCACTATCGACCCTAAATGTCCAAAGGTAAAACATAGCTGTAGCTAACACTGGATATGGTGCATGTAAATCACATTGGGAAAAACAGGAGTTTAAGATCATCCATGCAAAAGTTTACATTTGCTTTTCTTCTCTTCAACTTCAAGTAACAAAAAACTACTTAGCACACATTACTACTTATTCTTCTAACATGCATATGCCACATACCTCATTTTATTTAGCTTTTTTCAATATGCTTACTAGTAGGATTTTAGGGTTAAGTCCTTATAGATTAGCTCAGGTAAATCCCATAATTTTTTGAATCATTCCAGATTTCATATTTTCTCAGGAAATGGCTGATTCTAGTCTGAATTTATGTGACTAGAGGAGAGGCTGCTTATAAACATTGTAGCAAAATAAACTGCATAATAGTTTTTATGTTGTTTTTTATGTGTTTAATATGAGGGATTTTTTCTTTAAAAATGCATATTTTTTTCAAGCACCCAATTAACACTTTACATAAGTGAAATAGTGCCTTTAGGGGCTGTTACCTTTGAGAGAACAGCTAAAGTAGGGAGTAATGATATTTTTGGTATAAACCCATAGAAACATGGGAGTTATTTATAAAGAGTATTTCTGATGCAAAGGATTGAAAATGTATTTTCCTCATAGCTAACACTTGTATAGTCCTACACATTGGGCCATCTACTTGGTTGCCAAGTTAAGAACCATTTGGGCTATCTGGTCTTCCCATATAAAGTTAGACAGATACAGAGTGTTTGTCATGGTTTATTCATTATATAAGAAATGCTTATCTTCTCTCCTCTTGAAACCTCTCTCAGCTGTTAAATGCAAAAACCAGCTTTTCCGCATATACCTTCACTCATGTTTAGAATTTTAAGACTGTATATCTATCAGGACTTTGACACAGCCAGAAGAAATTGCCTTTATGCTCCATTTTATGGACATGTAACATAATTCTTAAGGTTACATGTTTTTGTATACTGTAAAAAAAAAAACAAGGATAGGGTTTGTAATCATGTTTGCAAGACAATAAAAGGTCAATCTGTTCTGTATAATCCAGAGTTTTTTTGAGTGAAAAAGACATAACACGTGAGCAACTTTTTGGATAAGTGTGGACAATGTCTTACATGCTCATTCATGGCTGCAGACCCAAACCAAAACTTGGGTGCTGATGTTGTCCATTAGTGAGCAAGGTGGTGGCTCGGTCCACATGAGTACCACTCTACCTACACTCATACAAGTGATTGTGTTTTAATTATCACTTGATGGACGCATGTCTTTTTTCAGCCTATGTATGTAACTTCTCATTGGGTCTTTGGCCAGTGATATCCCTGAGAAAGCACCACATTTCTTCAATAGCAGATGAGATCATGTAGATAAAAAGCGATTTTAAAAAAAAACACTGGTAAGGAGTTTAATTTACTAGGCATTAAATTATTTATAGAGAAATACAATTTAACACTTACATCACATTAACAAATTGTAATTAATTCCAATCCAATGTATATACAAAAACGGTTTCTAAAACTGGTTTAAAATGAAAACATTTTGTGAACATTTAGCACTAAATAGCATCACTAAAGTGCTAAATGAATTGCAAGATTAATGTAAAATGTATTTATTAATAGAGAGTCACTGAAATATAGATCACTGAAATATGAAATAACTGCCCCCAAGCAGTATGTTGTTATTTAAGGTTTAAACTGCTTCAAAACAGATTAATGTTCTGCTATTACATTTCAATGAGATGAAACAAACAGCTTTCGTGTATAAATGTCTTTTTAGGCTGCTAAACTTAAAATTCAATTCCGTGTACATATGTAAGACAAGTTTGTGAACCAAAATAACGCAAATTACCGTGGATAATTTCTTTCTCCTTCCTTTCTCGCATCTCCTTTTTTTCATCTTTTCTCCCATCCTTTATCTTTTTTCTGCTCTACTTTCTCTCTTTTCTCTTGTGTGATATGTGATATATGCATATATTGTGTCAGAGCTCATACCGCTACATTTTGGCAGTCCAAGCTGGGCAGAAAAAGTATTGTTTGTTCTAAAAGCGTCAGCTTCAGAAAATGTAAACTCTGTGTGCATCACTTTGTTTTCACGGGTGTTTCTTTCATCTTAAACTCTTAGATGTTTATATTCTGCGCACCATATTAATAAATGATCTGAAATGGTGGCTCATTTCATGACTTATTTAAACATTTGTGATGGTTAGTACTTTTTTTCACTCTGCATTATTACGCATAATAATCTGCGCAAAACAGTGCATTACCTGCAAGTTAATACTGTGCCGAATGCGATAAGTGAGGCATTAGGCACAGACAATGCAGTGTTCTGAGCAGATAAGCGTCTATGACTATACTATGCAGAGGCAGTCAATTAATACTCTTTTCCATGGTGATTATCATTGAGCATTTAGTGTATCACCCTGGTATGTGTTTATATACTGTGGCAGTTTTAACTGCACGGGGCCGTCTGTGTAAATATTCATACAGATCTGTTGTTTTCTTTTCTCTCTTCTTCCAGTTTCATGGTGACCTGCCTGAAAATAGAGTTGATATTGTGGTAGCAAACTTAACGGTTACGGATATGGATCAGCCGCACACTGGTGCATGGAACGCCGTATATAAAATAATCCATGGAGATCCTAATGGGAAATTTATCATCAAGACAGACCCAAACACCAACGATGGTTTAGTCACTGTAGTGAAAGTAAGTTTGTTTTGTCTTTGTCAAAGTATTTGATAGAAGTAGAAATATGGTCTAGAAGGCCAGTGGAAAATATGTTGTATATACTGTGGAAGTATACGTGAAATGTATTACTATGTAATAATTGTTTCCTGTTTTTTAGCCTATTGACTATGAAAGCATGGTGAAGGTTTCACTGACAGTAGTCGCTGAAAATCAAGTTCCTTTAATCAAAGGTATTCCTCAGCCTCCTGCATCAACAGCGACAGTCAGTATTACAATCATTGATGTGAATGAGAGCCCTTATTTTATTCCAAATCCCAATATTCTACGTCAAGAAGAAGGCCTGCTACCTGGAAACAAGTTGACAGTTTTTACTGCGCAGGATCCAGACCGATACATGAAACAGACAATTAGGTAAATACTGATACGATTATTTTGTTTGTGGTAGTGCAGGCAGAATTGTTCCTTACATAGGCCAGATTGTGGTAGACACCCATGCCCTACTCTCAAGTGGGACTCACACTCCCAATGTACATCAGATCCGCCATGAGAAAAGTGCTTTTCATGACTTTCTCTCAAGTCAGTTTTACGGATTTAAGCAAATCATGCTACCTAGAAATGGTGGACATGTTTGGGATATGTACAAAGCATTTAGGCAGAGAAAAGAGTAAAGAAAGAAAAAAACATACTTGATGGTCTTTGTTCTTTACTTGTTGTAAATACTAACTGAAGTGCATATAATTAAAAAATAAAATACAGCATCAAATTAGCTTTCACAAAACTAAAAAAGAAACATCTGATGTCTTGAAAGTGTTCTTGATCTTACTAATCCTATGAGTATGTATGTATTTAAAGTATATCACAAACTGAAGCATTTGCTCTGGGATCAGTTCAGCTATATCCATATCAATTTTCCAGGTATGACCTACTGTCCCTTTTGTAGTCCAAACATTTCCTGAATGATCATTTGTAAAAAGACTACATACAAAAGAATTACATCCACTTGAAGCGAGCTTCTTTCTGATGAAAGCAAACCTACTTGTCTCTAATATTCTGTTACAACTCAGACCTTTCATCTATGAACTTCAAGACAAGTACCACCAAACCCAATGGATATTTTAAGGAGTTTGTTTTTTTCCCTTTTCTAAGCTTGGCGATACTTGCTCCAGTGTTTTGAGGAATTATTGGATTAGACTAGTCTATCTGTGGATGTAACTGTAAGGTCAACTAACATTAAATCCTGGTTATTTTTGTTTCTAAAAGACATCTTGTATAGAAATGCTTACTAACTTTCAGAACCAACCAAATGTATGCTAGATGGCTAGAAGTAGCAGAAGTGCCGTTTTCCTCTTGGTCACAATTCTCACAGGGGTTAAAATGTCAGACAGTTATGTTATGAAAATGTTCAGTACTGCTTGTACAATACAATGTCAAACCGGTATCTACAGATTTATTTCAGTTAGGTGGCCAAATAAACATACAAATAGATAGATAGATAGATAGATAGATAGATAGATAGATAGATAGATAGATAGATAGATAGATAATCCAATCAGACATTCATCTGTAGCCTCTTCTCCCTTTGTTTCAATATGGTGAAGCATGCTTTGTCACTGATGATGGCACAATGGCACAGTATAAATTTCTACTTTCCAAATAAATTCATGATAATGTTCTTCATTTATTCATCTGAAATGTACTGATTAAGACTTTAGCAAACAATACAGCTAATTAGTAATTATTCTGCAATATGATCTACAGTGAATACACTGGACTTTAACACTTAATGTTTGCAACCTGGAACAGTGTTGCCTTGGTCTACATTGACAGATAAGTATAGACAATTAAGTATGTATTTTTAATATATGTCATTGTCTTTTTTCGTTGAATTAGGTATTCAAAGCTGTCTGATCCTGGTAACTGGCTTAAAATCGATCCTATAAATGGACAGATAACCACTATGGCTATTCTGGACAGAGAATCCATGTATGTGAAAAACAATATGTACAATGCTACGTTCCTGGCTACAGACAGTGGTATGTATTGGTACAGATACTAACTTTTTTTTGTCTATGCCTACGCTTTACGTAATGAAATTACCATAGATGATTTATAGTTTTATGGCCACTGTCAGAGCATGACCCCTGTAAAAAAATCACACACACTGTCACTATGTGGCGCCTTGAAGCTTTTCAGAGTTGTGCATAATCTAAATAAATGACTTTTCAAGCAAGAAAATCGAATATAGATATTTCACAGACAAGATGCTACTATTTTTCACTGTCATTCATAAACTGTCACATTCTAGGGTAGATGTTAAAAATGTGTGTATATATATATATATATATATATATATATATATATAGCCGGTTGAGTCACTTTTTAATGGTTATATATATATATATATATATATATATATACAACTTTATTCAAAGAAGAATAAGATTTTGTACCGTTTCCATGGTAATCAAAGACCTTACTACTTGCGTATAATACCTCTAATTAAAGAGCTTGTTAATCTGTCTTTAAATCTTTGTTTAATTTGTTATCATATTTTTTCCTTTAGAACAGATATGTGCCCCACTCTCAAAATAATAATTTCATAAGAACACCTTCTAAATACACAAAATAGACAAAAGAATATATTATATCACACATGCTTTCTTCACAGTTACTGCAGGAACATTTTATAGGTTAGGGCAAAGGTTAAAATCCCAAAATGTTTTCAAATGCATATGTATCAGAAACCCCTCGCATATTCTGTAATGACATACTAGATGATTCTGCTTTGAAAAAATCATTTCAAAATTCCGAACAATGTGAGAAGGTCCCGTTTATTAATAAATCATAAAGTCCAACTGGTTGGCTTAGGATTTATACTGCCTGTGTTCTTTAAAAGAAAACTGACTGCAGATGACAGTATATTAATCAAACGAGAATATATATATATATATATATGTCATTACAGAATATGCGAGGGGTTTCTGATACATATGCATCTGAAAACATTTTGGGATTTTAACCTTTGCCCTTACTTATAAAATGTTCCTGCAGTAACTGTGAAGAAAGCATGTGTGATATAATATATTCTTTTGTCTATTTTGTGTATTTAGAAGGTATTCTTATGAAATTATTATTTTGAGCGTGAGGCACATATCTGTTCTAAAGAAAACAATATGATAACAAATTAAACAAAGATTTAAAGACAGATTAACAAGCTCTTTAATTAGAGGTATTATACGCAAGTAGTAAGGTCTTTGATTACCATGGAAACGGTACAAAATCTTATTCTTCTTTGAATAAAGTTGCATATACATATATATATATATATATACATACAACCGTTAAAAAGTGACTCAACCGGCTATACATATATATATATATATATATATATATATATATATATATATATATATACACACACATTTTTAACATCTACCCTAGAATGTGCAAGCAAGCAATTTATATAAACTGGAAGTAAAAGGTAAACGCAAAGTTAGAATAAACACAAAATAGCCAATGCATGTAAGAATACATTTGTTACAAAAAAAGCTCCACCTTGATAGTAATACTGAAAATGTTGTACCGAATAAAGGTAAATCTTACTTTCAGGCAAATACTACAAACTTACAAACTTGGAAGAAAAATCAATGCAGTATTATTATTTTTAGATAATTTTATTTATGAAATAGAAACACATTCTTAGTTTTTTTTTTGTTTTTTTTTTACAGTAGAAGAGAACTATAGTTCTAACAGAGGTAGAATTATATAGATAATTAAATCGGCTGATCGTCTTTGATTTTTTTTTTAAACTTTTTTTTTTGCTTTTTTCAGGCATTCCTCCAATGAGTGGCACTGGCACATTACAAATTTATTTACTGGATGTAAATGATAATGCGCCTCATGTTTTCCCTCGAGAAGTGGAGATCTGTGAAAGGCCAGACCCGAATGCAATTAACATTACAGCTGTTGACGCTGACATAAGTCCCAATGCAGGACCTTTTATTTTTGAACTACCTTACAGCCCTATGGATATCAAAAAGAACTGGACAATCACGCGCATTAACGGTAAATAAGCAGATTTCTGGGTATAGTGCCATTAATTATTAGTAGTAGTGGCTTAGTTATTAAGTGCAAGCATAACTACCAGCGCTTTACAACATGAAGGCTTAGTTGTATAACATATGAAATAAAATAGAAGATATCCTCAGCCTAGGGGAAGACATCTGCTAATTTTTAGCCTTCTAAATGTACCAGCTGAAAAATGAAATAAACAGATCACTCACAGCTCCTTGTTATATGATGACTCTGAATATCTCCTTGGAGCATAAGAATGTGAACTGAGGGAATTGTTGTTAATCAAGCAATCACTTATAACCTGGCATTAATAGATATTTATGATAGACTTTTATCTCTTTTACCTACGGTGACAGCTGCATGAACGACAAGTGTTCAACATTTTGTATCCTTAAAATAGCCTATAGTTTTGGTTAATTTATTTATTTGTACACGGCATTAGGTATAATAGTGACCTGGTGAATGTGCACAGCACAAAACTTTTAAGCATATTTAGTTGAGACAGTATCAGGAATGCACTTGTACAATGTTCATTTATGTTACAGAGTCTTGTTGCTAAAATATATCTGCTTCCCCAGGTGACCATGCTCAGCTCAGTTTGAAGATCGGATCACTTGATGATGGCATCTATAACATTCCGATACAGATCACAGATTCCGGAAATCCTGCCATGTCAAACACCTCCTTCCTCCGCGTTAAAGTTTGCTCCTGCGACATGAACGGATACTGCAGCGGCGTGGCTCCAATAGTTGGAACTGGTCTTGGCACAGGAGCCATCATTGCAATTCTTCTTTGCATCATAATTTTGCTTAGTAAGTTTAGTTATTTTTTTCATCTCAGTGCAACCCTGATGGGAAAGACATACATCTTCTAAAGAATAATCAAACACAACAACAAATATTAAAAGAAAGATAGATTGATAGATTGTGCAAGGTAGTTTTGACTGCAAGGTAAGGTAGCCTTAAACTCTCATGGACTTACAACTAGATATTCACTTACTAATAGCCGCTTTAGTCTAACATTGTCTCTCCACCAGTGAATGTGCCAGGTCTGTTTATAGCCCTCCTGTATGAAGGCATTTACCCCTGTGGTTTTCTGTGCTTTGAGCACTAATGGCAAATTAGGACATATTTCTAAAAGTGTTTTAAAATTCATTCTACAAGAGATTGCATTAACTAATTGTATAGTAATACTGATCGATACTAAACTGATGTATGGCAAACACATAGATGGTTGAGGTTGTAGTTGCATTCTTCATTAGACTGTGTAAGAAAAAATATTTAAACATAATTATTATTAATTATGATAAGTGCTGTCTACCAGCAAGAAGTAAAAAGAATTGCTTCAACGTAATTTAAACATAGCATATAATATTCTAAATATCTCATGCTCCATGGCATCATGTGCAGTAAATGGTTATGTGTATATATATATATATATATATATATATATATATATATTGCAAAATGCTCTATCATAAAGAAGAATCATTTTTGCTATGATATAATTTCCTGTGGCCTGTGGGTGTCAGAAATGCTGCCTCTGCACACTGTGCTGTCAAAAATTCCGGGGTTGCATTTGTTTATTCATTTAGCTTCAGACACTGCAATTTTATTACATCTTCTACTCAGTGTTACCTGTAATAAAATTATCATTCCTAGGGCAAAAAAACTTTTTCTTATTAAAGCAGAGGTGTGATTCTGAGGCATGCACTGGGGACCTAGTGCCATCTCAAGTCATCTCATGCCTCCAAAGGCCTAGTCTTAACTGTCTATGGACCAGTATACTATGCTGTAGCGCACTAGCTAACACGGTTGTTCAAAAATTAGTTCAAATCCCCAAGATTTTAGGAACACTCAGTAATATTCCAGTAAGGATATAGGCAAAACTAGAGTTTTTACTGGACTTGACTGCCACTAGTAGCCCAGATCTCACTTAACTATGCAGGAGGAGGGTTTCATACATCATTGGTGAGGAACAAATAAGCTGAAAGGTAGTGCCAATTAACGTCGTCTGACAATAAGGATTAGTTTGCTGATGAACAATAAACAAATGTTTTAGCTGTGTTTGGAATGAAATAATTGACACATAGTGTTAAATCCGCAAGTGCCATTTAGCAAAGCACTGATTTCATAAAACAGAAACAAACAAGGAAAACACATTTACATTCATAACGGTAAGAGCTGCGTTACGGCATTTAAAAGGCACATTTTAGAGAGTCCATATTAAAAGGCTATGTAAAACAGAATTGTTTTGTAGAATAACATGATGTGGAAAGCAAATTGATTTACTTGTTCAAGTTAAAGTGTATTAATATTTTAAAGCTTTAGTTAAAATAATTGCCTTACTTAATTTGCCTACCAGGGAAATCAGATATGTTTAAAGCCAGATTTGGAAATAATTGGGTGAAAATTCCATTATGGGCCCAAGCCAAATATCACATTACTATTAGTCTTCCTTTGTACTGCATTAACGATTCTGCTGGTGCTTAAGCAAACTGCAACCTGTAAATAAATTAATTTAACTATCAATGTGTTCATTTCTTCCATAACCTTTTTATTATTTGTTTATTCAATCTACAGCATTAGTTTTGATGTTTGTGGTATGGATGAAGCGTCGCGACAAAGAGCGCCAGGCCAAACAGCTTCTTATTGACCCAGAAGATGATGTCAGAGACAACATTTTGAAGTATGATGAAGAAGGTGGTGGAGAAGAAGACCAGGTAATAATATTACACTTTATCTATCTGTATTACTCAAGAGCTCCTACTTCCCATGCAAGACACCATTTTTTTTTCTTAAATGGCAAGAAGACATTACTGTACTTCCATTTTTTTTAATCATTGATCAGCAAAAGTAAGGACATTATTTATTTTTTAATGCCTACAAGCGTGATTCTTCATTAATCATTTGAATGGTTTATCTTACATTTGCCACTGTATCACTAAAGTAATAGAAACAAATGTTCAGTGATGCATGTGCCATAATATTTTTGTAGCTTGTAGCACTAGAGCCACTTCTGGCTCCAGTTTCATCAATCTGCTGTAATACAACAGATACAGCACCCAGTTCATTTTCACTCACTGATAATGATCTGTTTTGTAGAAAGTCCCACTGGTTTGATGGACTTAAAGGTAACCTAAAAAATAATAAAATGATCGCGTCTTCTAACATTTGATTACATCGAGCCACCAGAACACAACCACCTGTACCTTAGCATACCCCTCAGGACCGTGCCGCAGAGTATGAAGCTCCAGAGAAATGTTTCTCTCCAGAGGATTGTGGTGAACATCTGCCGGTACCATTGTTTTTGAGGTCCATGACAGCATTGCCCTGGACATTTACTAATTACCCACTACGCACAGCATGTTACTATTGCATATGCTAGTACTGAACATATTTATATATTGCCTCTGCGGGTATGTCAGTCCCATCTCATTATGTCTGTGCAAGTGAAAAGGTAGAAGTAGGACACGTTTTTGTTTTTTTTGACATTGTGGATTTTCCAGAAACCTACATTAATTAAGGGATTGTCTCGTCTGATGTGGGTTTCTGTTTTTCATCAGGTTAAATTGCACACCTGGGGGTCAAAAATGCCATAGGAGATGCTGCAATATAATCAGTAACAACCGTAGATGTGTAAGACCTCCCATTGTACTGCTTTGAAGCATATGGTGGTACTATATAAATCAATTAATAATTATCAATAAGAAAAACATATATGAGAGGGTGTTATTTTCATGGGACGCTGAATTATATCTACGGGCACAAGGGTACAGGTGCCAATGCTTTAGAGACACGGCTGCAGACTATAAAACATAGCAGCCAGACTTATTAGGATAATAATTTGGGATATTTGGCAACTGCGTGCCACTGCAGAGGTTCCAAGGCATCCTTATCCCACCTTAGTCAGAGGGACCTACCATAATTTCTTTTACCAGTGATTATGATGAGACCTGAATTACCTTTCTTTCTCAAGTCTGTCTCAGACAAAGAACATAGAAGTCCAGGGTATAATCCAATTTTATAACCTTAGTTTATTTTATGCAGATGACCACAACTGCGATATTTTTGGTTTCCAGAAACGAATTAAGCAAAGGAACCTAATGAGCAGCTACATTTTTGTTACATATTTTATACTTGCAAAACTGTGACCATTCTTTTTTTTTTTTTTTTTTTTTAAATGCAAAAAAAAATCTCCAAAGTTTAGAAATGACTTAAGTGCTGGTAGATACAGCTCTGTGCATTAATTGCTTCCAGACCATTACTGTTGTCAGTTTAATGTATTCAGAAGGATTGGATTGCTCACAATACTGGCACTCACAGAAAAATTGCCATCAAAAAAGGTTATAATCCCATTTACCATTAAATGGAGCCTTATCATTTTTTATATTGCTATTTACGTTAATAGAAGGACAGTTTATTATCAACAAATACTTTGTGTGCTTTGCAGATTTCAAAGCGCATACCAATTAGAGGCTCTGGGCTGATTCCTTTAAAAATGTCATTGAACTGAAATCCTCCTTGTGCTAGAAGTTTTTCTTTTTAGGTTACTTCTGGTGATATTTGTTACTCAATTAAATCTATGGCTTGTTTTCTGAAACCTAGCGATCTTCAGATTAATTGATTCTCTAATGTCTAATGTGATTAGTGTTATCAGTGCCACATATTGTTTGGTAAAGTCATCTTGCAGAAGGATTACTGGAGAGAAAATAATCGACAAGTGAATTACGTAGAGATTGATTCCAAAAATAGAGCTGTCAAAACATAGGGCTGTGTGCAAATTAAGTTCTGTGTGAAACAAAATTACCACCTTGTTACAAGATATTTTAATTAAATGCATCGTGGCAAGAAATGTACCATGGCATGTCCCCGAGACAGGAGTGAAGTGTGTTTTGAATAGATTATGTATTAATACTTGTTTAGGTAGCCTTGTTCTAGGACATGTATCATCGATAGGAACGAGTACAAGTTACTGCAATAAGATGGCAGGAGAATGCTTAGTTTTTCCTACTGATATAAAACATACAATGTCCTATTTCCTCTACACTGCAAAAACATAGAAACACATCATTTGACTGCAGATAAAAACCATTCCGCACATCAAGTCTCCACTTCCTAGTGTAAAGATCAAATCTTAGTCCTTGGTCTCAAGGTCTTAATGCCTATCCCATGCTTGTTTAAAATCCTTCACTGTTTATCTACCACCCTCTCAGTAAACTAAAACTTCCTACCATTACATCTAAACCCCTCACCCTCTTTTGACTTGTTTTAATGTTTTTATCATTGAGGAGAAAAACTACCCCTTTTTTATGTGAGAGCATCCATTTAAAGACGCGTATGTATATATATTTTTTTTTTCATTTATCATGCTACATATGCAAATGGTGAACATGAAAGTAACAAGCAAATGCATGTTCAAGGTGCCTCCATCCATAATATTTAAAGCTAAATTAAACCATCTGTCTATTATGAATTTCAAATCCAGATAAAACTTGTTCAAAATGAAACAATCCTAAATGCACCATGTACAGAGGAGCTGTTGAATTTAGGAACATCTGTGACCTTCTCAGCAATTTGTTACAGGTTTGCTAATTTTCACTTCCAAATGTGGCATATTGGGTTACATTCTACCTTCCTAAGCTGCAAAGCACAGCTTCCTAGTTCACACATCGTGAGTTAGTTATAACATTTAAAAGGAAAAGGTGTCGATTGCGTCATGAACTTCAGAGGTGTCGTGGCACCTTCATTTACACCTTACGTGCACTGAATTTTAATATTATTATTATTTCTGGTCTCATTTTTCTCGTAACAAAAGATTTAAACGTAAGCTTTTTAAAATATGTTTTTTTCCTAGGAAGACTAGTGTTCCTTGCCTCCATTTAGCAGGCCATGTTTATGTTAATACCACATTCAACGTGGCATAATATTCTCATTGTCTTATTCCCCAGGACTACGATTTAAGCCAGTTGCAACAACCTGATACCATGGAACCAGATACAATCAAACCAAGTGGAATACGACGTATGGATGAAAGGCCAATCCACGCAGAACCTCAGTACCCTGTTCGGTCAGCTGCTCCCCACCCTGGTGATATTGGCGACTTCATTAATGAGGTAAACTTAAAAAGCTATTTATCTTTACTTAATTTTGTATGTTTTAATGCATACCTATATGTGTATTTAGATAATTGTTCTTTCACATCTTAGTATATAACAAGAGCACGAGAAGGAAGAAAACTTTGGTGTATAACAGTTATACCAATCTATTCTTTGCAACAATCTAATTAACAATCTGACAGTGTTTTTGTTCTATTTGAAGATTGATTTTTGAAATGTACATTCCATTATTACATTCTATTGTTTAAATTAATTATATATTCTACAGTGCATTTGTGTTACAGAGGCAGTAGGTGGTTGAAAAGGTCCTTACTCAAAACTTATAGCTCTGCACCCATCTCAGGGTAGCACGCTGATCGCTTTCTCTGCTATCTTGCAATCCACACGAGATTTAAGTGTAATGACATCATATATACCGCTCCCTCGTTCCTGTGGGAATGTGAGGCCTGTGTATTAGGAGATATAGATCTTTACTTCATCATACTAAATCCGTACATAAGGACTCCACAATCCTGTATGTTAATGTATCCAACATATAACTGGGTGGGAGAACAAACGGTACACATTGCGCCATTATTCCAATTCTACATGAAACATACATTGCATGTAAAAAAAATTATGTCTCCATGCTAGTAGAGAATGTCATCTTACAATGTACAATACTAATCAATATTCCGTAATTGTGTATTTGTAATGTGTGAACAATTTTATTTATGGTACAATGTATAGTATTTGACATTGTGCTTTTTAATTTTTGAGTCTGGATGGCTATGGTACCCACTCCAGTGAGTGGAAACCCTCCAGCTCCAGTATTATGCCACAAACCCCGGGCACAAAGATGTTTCCAACATGCATTATAAACAGCCCAAATGATCAGCTTGGCTTCCACAAGAAAGATCATTTTGCCATAGATTATCTCATATTATAGTAGATGAAGAGGAATTGTTCATCTTTCACAACATAAGGATGAGAAAAACAATAGAATAATAATTACCCAACGCTTTATTTGGACATACCTGCAACATACCTTATAGAAAAGGTATGTTATTGATATTTTGATCCATATGTCCTCTATTGTAACGCCTTGTTTTAAAGTAAACCATAACTACAGTTTCTAAGCAAAGCCATGCATAGGAAATAATTAAGACGATTCTGTTTCATCCCTGCCTTATTTTTAAGTTGATAGTTGTTGGTTTTGTTCAAGAAGCCTTTGTACGGATGGGTGAGGCAAAATAAGAGAACTTAAGGACATAAAGTTAATTAGATAATGCAGTTTGTGCCGCAAGCTTCTACCAGTCTCAGGCTCCTTGGAACGAAACTATTGGAATACACTGACTGATAAGAAAAAACAGTTCTGGTTAAAAAATGATCCTCTCTGTTCCCATTTGTAGCTTAATGGATAAACAGTGTATGCATCAATAGGTTAGCTTAAACCCTTTCAGTGCCAACCACATACAATATCTCACTAAAAAGCACACAAAAAATAAAACAACCCTTCTGTTTACGGAAAGACTTTTCAGTGTATATATATATATATATATATATATATATATATATATTATATACTTTTTGTGTGGTTCCATAGGTAAAATGTAAGGTGGTTCCTTGTATATAACTATAGCAAAGCAACAAAAATTGCCCTGGCTTCTGCAGTAAAGAAAGTGGCCCAACTCCCAGCACTTAAAGGGGTTAATCGGCATACAGTGGCTCATTATGTTTCTCTTCAGCCATCTCTTTTTCTTTTTGCTTTTCTTTTTGATTATTATTGTTAGTAGTATCTCTATGCAAATATGTCCGTGGAAGATGGGCTCAATTGAAAATGTTGCGTCTATGTTAAGAAATATTATTTTGGACAGAAGAATTTTTAAATATTTTCATCTTCAAGCCTTCACCTAAAAAAAATAATAAAAAAAAACAGGTAAACTGGTCACTGAAAATCTTTTCTGACAATATACATACAGTGAAAATAGCATCCTTATTTTAAAGACTTGGCCTAAGTATAGTCCATTTAAAAACCCTTTCTAGAAGATTAGTTTAAGAATACACAGGACAGATTCATTTGGTTTACACATAATTGGCATTGTAACTTAAATTCATTTATAAAACAAATTTAATAATAGTTAATTTTAATTTCCCTCACGTATCACCCTTTTCAGATGGTGCGAATGGTTGAAATTCAATACCTTTATAATTACCAAGAGTTGTCTCAAATAGGATTAGAGTATAGAGCAGCCAAATTAAATCAATTATGTAAGTGCTTTATACACTTGTCTTTTGAAGCATTTTAACAGCTTGTGTGTTAGTTTGCAAGTTATTCAGGCACGCAAGGTATTTCTTTTACACAATATAATGGTGAAGGACACAAATGTCTACCTTCATTTTGTTGCAAGCTTTCTCTCTGTTCTTTTTTTCCACTGAGGTGCAAAACTCCTGACATAACGCTGAAATGTTCACTGTCACATTCACAGAGGGAACGTGTCTATTTTACAGAGTAATTATGACTTTTTCAAAAATTAAATTGGATGGTTATGCAGATCCACGAGCACAATTTGCAGGGCACAATGAATGCCAGAGTCAATGTGAATACCACAACCCTTTCATCATGTCAGATGTAATTAGTGGTGAGATCACAGATCTTTAAAAATTCTTTTTTTTTACAGAATGTTTTTTTCAGTATTAAATCAACCTACTGTAACTAATTCCACATTCAGAATTTTCTGTGGCAGAAGGATACAATACATAATGTAGATATAACCAATAATTTAAGGAAGCATTATTCATAATAAAATTGTATTATTTTATTTAAGAAAAAAATGAAGTCCATCAATATTTTTGGCCCCAGGAATTCTATAAAGATATTATATACTTTATACAAGATACTTCATAAAAGATACACATATGCACACATATATAGAGAGAGAGAGAAAAGTATCCACTATATTTATAAAGGTTTTGTTTATCTACGGCATTTAAATATACTTTAATATTTACGGCATTATATTAATTACCATTTGATTTGTATTATGTCTACAAAGTATATTTACCAATGAGAGAGTGATAATCACACATCCTGATTAAACGTGCAAGTAACGTTTTACAATTCCGTTAACACTGCAGCAGCAAAAGAACCGTGTGAAACTATTCAGACAGCAACGTGATCTGATTTCCGAGATAAACTATTTATGCCGTTTGTAGAACATTGAAAATAAAAGCTGTTTGAAAGCGCTCCACTCACAGTCGAAGAAACTGCAGGGGATGAATACAATGGACTATTCCAGTAGCTCTGACTTGGCCATAAGTGATGTCATGCAATGATCTGCCCTCATGAGGACAGCTGTCACATCACAAGTGGGATTTACCAAGAGCAGATATGTGGGTGGGGGTGCAGAGAAGAATAGTGATAAAATCGTATGATCTCCTTGGTATTATACATAAAAAAGCAACAATTTTTTTTCCAAAAGATACATATTAATTATATATACATATGATGCATATTTATCTTTACAGTCTATTGCACATTGCCTTCTTTTTAATCAATATTATGCATTCTGGAATACCTATTAGGCTAAATGGCTAAAGACCCAAATATAATTTATTTATTATTATTTATTGTTTTATATAGCGCCATCAGATTCTGCAGCACTGTACAAAAGGTAGACAGGACATAACATTTAGTATATAACATAACAAGATGACTTACAGAAACAACAGATGGGCCCTGCTCAGACAAGCTTACAATCTAGAGGGAGTTAGGCTGTGTTACATACGAGGTAAACGTGCTGTTAGGGAGGGACCAGCCACACTAGTAAAAGTATTGCAAGAAAAAGGAACATGGCAGGAAGAGTGTTAAGCGTAAATTCGTAGGCGTCCTTCAAAAGTGGGTCTTAAGGGATATTTTGAAGGACAGAAGGCAGGGGAAAGGACTGATAGAGCAGGAAAGGGCATTCCAGAGGATAGGGGTAGCCATTGAGAAGTGTGCATTAGAAATCAGGACAGACGGAAAATTGGATGAGTGGAAAGACCAGTTAGGAGTGATTTGAGGAGTGAGGAGATGTAAGTAGGGCAACTGCTATAAAGAGCTTTGAAAGTAAGATTTTGAAATGAATCCAGAAGTGTGCAGGCAGACTGAGAGAAAGGAGAGGTGTTAGTAAAATGGTGGGAGAGAAGGATAAGTCTGGCTCCAACATTCAATAACCTTTCAATTTCGGTTAAAACTGTGAGCTGCTAAAAATGCATACATACCTTTTACTGTATTTTCACTATTCATTATTTGCAACATCTCAGCAGTTGATCATATAAGCAGTATTTTTCATTATTTTTGTCTGTGAATCTATGCATCTACCACACACTTAAATTATTACTGTCCACAACACATCATCTTTTGCAAATGAATTTGAAAGTACCTTTGACATCATAGTTGTCTAAACATATAAACCATAGTAGATTTGTAACTGCTTTTCGTTCTGTGGTCACAACAGTGTTTCCAGCAAATATTGACTAATTTGGCTAGGGCATTTACCAGTGCTTAGAATCATATTCCCAATGCTGCATTTAGTTGCGAACATGTTAAATTAAGTATAATAGGTGGAACAGCATCTTTAATTTAAAATAGAAGGCTAACATAACAGACCCACATTTCCAGTAATGTTCCTGAATTTGATATTTCATATCTTATTATAGCGAGTTTAGACAGTAAAACAATGCAGTGAAGCTAAGCCAGTATTCCCCTATTACTGACACAGGAGGCAACAATAGAATTCTGATTACATACAGGTAGATTGATATGATTGAGTATATTTTAGTAAAGCTTTGCACAGACTACAATGGGGCAAAAAGTGGATCGGTTATCACCATTTTCTATAAACAATTGAGTTAGCTTCTTTAAAACCTTGAAAGTAATTCTGACATGTTCGGATACCAACATGACACTGAAATTCGTAATGGTACCTTGTTAGCTTATAATGTCAGAAACCAGACACATTGTTCTCCTTCTACAGTTCTCCCCACAGCTTCATTTGCCTCTATACCATCTGCCATCCAACATCATTCTCACTGCCTTGGGGTCAACTTACTGTAGAATTAATCTAAAAAAGTACTGTTGTTTTCACCTAAGCTCTTGCAGGATAGAATAGATCCATAACAAGAGCCTGTTCTCTATGTTTGTTATGTCTCAGTAAAAGAACACATATATTTCCTTAATATTTAGCCCTCTAGTCATCTCACTCCACTCTATAGAAAGGTGACAGCAAATTTAGCCTTTATGCCAGTTCAATGAAAACATTCTTCCACTTGCTTTACAGGGAAAGAGAGGAATAATGGAGGTAGCAGAAGAACACAGGGGAAACATAGTCAAAATGGTTTCATGTTCTTATATAAACATTTCTGCCCTGCATAACAGCTTTTATATCCAAATATTCACTATCCCATCCTCTTTTTACTGAAACGTTTCTCCTAGGAGTGATCCATATTGCTTATTCTTATTCATTCATGTATATTATATGGTTTTCATGGTCTTTGCAATATCAGATCTATGCCTGTTCTCATTTATAATCTTACCTATGTATTAAACTCAGAGTTGGTGTAAATGTGTTAAAAATCAATACATTTGTGTATCATTGTCCGGACATGCTAGGACATGGCATGGGATAGACCTAAGTGGATCCAGGTGGTCTAAATGTATTAGCCCAGTGCGAGTTGGCCAGTTGCTATGAGACATGAGAGTTCAGTATTACATGACCCTGTAGTAATAGGAGCACATAGCATTATAAGGGGCAGCACTTGGATTTAGTTTCCCCTAGACCAAAACGCACAAGCCCCCCCCCGATGCTAATAGCCTTTTTTGTAATTATTTATCTCAATATGTTTCTTCACTTTTTTTCTTTTTTTAGGGACTGAAAGCAGCAGACAATGATCCCACCGCCCCACCCTATGACTCTCTTTTAGTTTTTGATTATGAAGGTAGCGGCTCTACTGCTGGATCACTAAGCTCCTTGAATTCATCAAGTAGTGGAGGAGAGCAAGATTATGATTACCTAAATGACTGGGGCCCTCGCTTCAAGAAACTTGCCGACATGTATGGTGGAGGAGATGACTGAACTTCAAACTGAACTTTTATTTTTGTGGACAAGAACAAACATTTGAACTGATATTCCCAAAAAGCATAAAGAAGCTTGGCTTTAACTTTGTAGTCTACTAGCACAAGTGCTTGATTGAAGGCTTTGGCATAGGCTGCAAACCAATTTGGGCTCAGTGGGAATATCAGTAATCCAATATTGTTTGGAAAAAAAATTGATTGAGCTCAGTTACACTTGAATTTTACAGTACAGAAGCACTGGGATTTTATGTGCCTTTTTGTACCTTTTTCAGATCGGATTTAGTTTTATGTTCAACGCTTTAATGGTACTGATTCCTGAAAGGGTGAAAAGACAAGGTATGTTGTGGGTGGGGTGGCATAAGTAATCAAAATATCCTTCATCACTTTTTTTTTTACACTGCGTTGCTTTCGTTCAAATCTGAAGTAGAGAAGACATTTCTTTAGAGTTATTTTATTAGCTGAAAACAGAACATGTGAGTGACATGTACAGTGCATTATATCTAGTTCTAGAAGTTAGAGTTTTTCATTGAAATTCTCCAGTTATTTGCAGTTGGATGCAGATGAAGGGAGCTATCATATCACCAATTTTTAGCATATTTGGCTTTTCTGTAGCAGGATTGATTTTTTTTTCCTTTTCCACATGATATAGATTATAGGCACATTTTGGTCTTAATCAACGTACAATTTTTTTGTTTGGGTCTTTTTTCACTTCACTGTAAAAACCGTATGTGTACATAATGTTTTATCAGCATAGTCTATAAAGAAGTTTCAAAGCTTCAGAACATGTGTATGTATTATTTGGACTATGAATCAGGTTTTGCATGTTTATATCTTTCGTTATGGATAAAGTATTTACAAAACAGGTTAAAACACAATTTTGTTCAATCAAACTGTAGAATGAATTCACAAATTGGTTTTTTTTTATTATTATTGATTTGGGAGGGTAAAACAATTCTTAGCACAAATATTTTACATAATTTGTACCAAAAAAATAAAAAAAACAGGGGTAACCTGACACTGGTGGCACTACTAATACATGTTTAAGGGGGGGTGGGAAGGTTTTAAACTAAAGAGACTTTGACAGCAGCTTTGCCTCTGTATTGTGTACCAGAATATGAATGATGCACCTCTGACCCCAACGTTCTGAATAAAATGCTAATTTTGGATCTGGTGACTGGGTTGAATTTTTTTCTTTTACACTTCAGCAATTTTGAATGTTGCAAAGAATCCCAAGATACTGGAAATTCAATGAGAAAAATGAGAGAGTGTATTACGTGTGCTTTCAATATCTTCAAGTTACCCCTTCTGTACTCCGTACCAAAAAGAAATCTGATTTCCCTTTTGAATATTGGAGCAGGAAAGAATACGGTACATTCGAGTGATCCTCTTGTTTCATGGGAATCAAAGCCCCACAAGTACAATGATTGAAGGATACATTGCATACCCTTTCATGTCCAGTTTGTTGAAGAAGATTTGTTAACTTTAAAAAAAAGTAAATCTGGCATTTTGGAACAGAAAACAGTCATCTGCGTACTTTATAATTGGATATAAAACAACTACCCCAGCGTGCTGTAATTTAGAATAATTAAAAGCTGTCTTTTCTATCAAGTCAATTTGAATGAAAATAGGATACATAAAGCAGTGTCGGAACTTCCATTTGCCTGTCGTTCTCAAAGACAATCTCTCGCTCTCCTAATGATTGCTTTTCTAGTCATTAAGTGGCAGCGTATACCTGGGGGATTCCACTAATGGATCTTTACATTTGCCCTTTCCATGTCCTGGAGTTCAGGCGAAGAAATAAATTCCTCTGATTGGAAAAACATACCCTGACTTGCCTGGCTTAATTGTCAAAATATAATTTCATCCTTTATCAGCATTTTAACATTTCAAAAGTCACCCCTTAAACGTCTGCTTTTATTATTATGACATGTCGTATATATATATATATTGCAAATTGCTCCTGATTTACCATTATCATATTCTGAAAAGCATTAAACATTTATAACATTAAAAATATGATTTATTGATATCCCGTAATGTTGATAGATTGCAAGTCCAGTTCTGTATCATGTACACTTGGGTATGTTAATTCTAATGTTAATAACTGTGTAAAAAGGTACTTGTTTATCATGATTTCTAAACACAGTTACTCTCTGGATGTAGTTGACATGTTAATAAGTACAAAATTTAGCATATGTTGTCCTTCATGAATATACATTATTATCCTGTAGGCAACATTGTGCAATGAACTTGCTATAATTGGGTACAATTTGCAAGGCAACCATTTCATGAATTAATTTAATTACAGGAAGGCTATATAACATCCTTACAAGGGCCATCAAACAGAAGTCAATTCTTGGTAGGTTTTATAGGGAAAAACATTTGTTTATGTAGATTATGAAGTAATCAGAACCACTCAGTGCTTTTATGGTGAAAGTATATAAAATTATATGGAGCAGTGTTAAAAGCTTACAATAAATATTGATGTACTTTGGATTGATAGCTTTTGCTATTTTAGGTTGGGTAACATATAAAGTTTGTGTATGACCAAATTATAATGTGAATCAGTTATTGTTAAGACAGGAATATGTCTTTCTTTTATTAACATTGTGGTTTAAGGAAAACAGTGTCACAAACGTTATAACTTATAAGAGACAGTTTATCCAGAAGCAATTAGGAAATCCTGGAAACTGAAGGAACTTTACTCAAGAAAGAGAATGGTAATACAATTACCGTATTTATCGGCGTATAACACGCACTGGTGTATAACACGCACCCCCATTTTTTAACAAAAAAACTGAACAAAAAAAACTTCATCAGAATCACTGCTATCTGGGAAACCACACACACACACAGTAAGACACACACACAGTAAGACACACACACACTCAGACACACACACCCTAACCCCCCTTCTCAGGATCTCCCCTCTCTCTCCCTAACCCCACCCCGGTCACTTACCTTCAACTACTGTGTTGGAAGCGTGAGGCGTTTGTCTCGGGTGCCGGCGCTTCACTGCTGAGCGCCGGCACCCGAGACAAACGCCTCACGCTTCCAACACAAGAGTTGAAGCGCTGAGGCAGGCGGCGGAGGCTGAGGCAGGCGGCGGAGGCTGAGGCAGGCGGCGGAGGCTGAGCAGGCGGCGGGCGGCGGCTGAGGCAGGCGGAGGCTGAGGCAGGCGGCGGCTGAGGCTGAGGCAGGCGGCTGAGGCTGAGGCAGGCGGCGGCAGCCGCCAGCAGAGGAGTCCTGGATTTCTGTCAGTCAGGGGGGCCCGAGAGTTGCCGAGCGGTCGTCTTCAGCAACCGCTCGGCACCCCTTGGGCCCCCCCTGACTGGCAGAACTCCAGGGCCCGGTCGCAGTTGCGACCCCGGTAGTTCCGCCACTGGCTCTAGGATTTATCGGCGTATAACACGCAGGTAGGATTTCAGCTTCAAATTTTAGTTAAAAAAGTGCGTGTTATACGCCGATAAATACGGTATATATTTGAAAACCCTATATCTTTGGAGCCATATGTCTTTATTATATTGAGAAAGTGTCACATGCTTGTTGTACTAGATTAACTTATGCATAGACAAGAGCTGATAACCAATAAAAAGTGGACATCATTCTCCAACACACCAGGCTTCAAAAACAGTTTGTTAGAAATGCCCAGTGATGCACAATAAAATACAACTCTAAAAAGATTTTGTTCCTTGCAGAATGAGTGCTCCTCAATGGTACTCCTGACAGGTATTTGGTTCACAAGAGATGACTTTGGGGAGTTCTGCTTTGCTGATATATACACCAATAGTCATAAAAATATATATAGGCAATTATTCATTATTTCCTTTTGAAACATACACACTCTTCTATGACCTTTTTTCTGTTCTTTTTTTTTAAAGAAAATCAGACAAAATCATAAGTTGTCTGTAAGCAAACTAAAAAAGTCATTCCACCAGCCTATATTTTAAGCACCTTTTACAATCAATCAAGTTATGTTCGGGTTTTTCACATAAGGAATCCTCATCAATCGTTTTGTTGGAGGAAAGTAGAGTACACACTACTGAGAAATTTGCAACTTGCAGAATGCATCTTTCTAACTTAAATTTTGGCTTCAGGGTTTTTTTTGCTGGAAATATGCATAGTTAATTGACATTTCAAAAAACAGGTGCTAGTTGCTTGATAGCGAAGTTAACAAAAAAGGTGATAAGTCAATCAAATGTTTGTAAGATACTTTAGTTATGTAAATCCAGAAGATATAAAACAACCTTATTTATCACCCAAAACGGTTCACAATTACGCAAAACTGGATGAGATGGAGCATTAAGGGTTTTTTTTTTTTTTACTACTGGACAGTATAACTTCTAATATTTCCATATTTTAGGCATTATATTACCACCAATGTGTTCTGAGCTCTACTAAAGGCCTCCATATTATCTAAATACAACACCTCCCCATGTTGTGAAATTGACAGATTTCAAAGTTTGCAAAGTACTCCGCTCAGGGCAGGTGATGCCCTTTTGTTTTTTTCTGTGGACATCCAATATTGAGTTGTATATGGTGATGTAGTGTAGCACTTAATGAAGCTTTTTTTTTTTATTTCACAGACATCTCTTGAGGTCATTTCACTAAATGGAGAGCTGGTGGGAGGGAGGGTTTAGAGGAGAGTTATGGTTTCAACTGTTTTGACTTCATTATGAAGGCCCAACCTCATCTGAGATTTCTTTGAAAGTCTTCCATACATTGGATTATGCATTGTACCAGGACCAGCTCAGCCCTTCTTGTTGGAGAAACATGCTAGTATTGGCCCTCAAAATAAATAGTGAACTGAGGGAGTGGGCACCAATACTCCTGTCACTGTTGTGGGTACTTTAATATAAGGACAGATGTTATGTTGCACCTCACTAAAACCAAGATTGGTCTTTTTAAAATGGATATGTAGGTTAGTCTTGAAATAGAGTCCAGGAGAAATCAAAATGTTTAGGAGATGTTCTGCTAAGGCAGCAGAACTATGTATTAAACCTGTTGGTAAGATTAAAAAATAAAAGGAAACCACTGTTGTATTCCACAGATGTGCCACAGGTATTGAAGGAGAAAAGAGTAGCATTTATGAACTGAGCAAATGCAGAACATGAGACCAAATATAAAGCTTAGCTTAAGGTAGCAAAATGCATTATTAGATGAAAAAAAATGAGAAAACCTTTTAGATATTTATATATAAGTGAAATAGAAAAAGTAAAGAAGGAATAATTAGTTTAAGCCTAATGAAGGGAGTTATATAAATGATGAGAAATATCTAGCTGATGTGTATTTACAGAGGAAGAATTTCTACTTGAACTCTTAAACTCTTGAACTTAAGTAAAAACAAATCCATTGGACCCAATGGGATACACTCAAAGTTATTTAAAGAGCTTTGGAATGTCTTTGCAAAACAGTTGACAGACTTATTTAACCAGTCACTATTTATGGGAGTAGTTCCAGAAAATTGGAAGTTGGCATTTGTAGTGCCACTTCACAAAGAAAGGTAGCAGGGAAGATTTGGCAAATTACAGACTAGTAAATTTGACAACATTAGTTGGGGCATTAATGGAAACCATGCTAAAGGAAAAAAAGATTGTTAAGTATCTGGATGCAAATGGCTTGCAAGATCAGAAACAGCATTGGTTTACTGCAGGGACATCGTTAAATTAACTTTAATTATTTGACTGGGTAAAATAATAGAACAAGGATTTTAGATGTTAAAATAGTTGAATGGAAATGGCCATGGTTGAGTGATAGGAGACAGAAGGTTGTAGTTAATGGTGAATATTCCAAGGAAGGTCTTGTTACAAGTGGGGTACATTAAGGATCTGTATTGGGACCTATACTTTACTAACATTTTTATAAGTAATTTTACAAAAGTTCTTCATGGTAAAGTATGCCCTTTTGCAGATAATACAAAGGTCATAGGGTAGACATTCCTGGTGGAACAAGCCAAATGATAAGTAATATAAATCAAAAGAATGGTCAAGAGATTAGCTGCTGCAGTTTAATGTTAATAAATGTAAAATAATGCGCTTAGGATGTTAAAAAACCCAAGACAGATATATAGCACTGGGGGGCATCGTTCTGTCAGAACAGAAGTGTTGGATTTGAGAGTCATTTCTGAGGATTTAAAGGTAAGCAAGCAATGCAATAAAGCATTAAAAAATAAAGCAGGGAGTTGGGTTGTATAGAGAGAGGCATTAGTAGCAGAAAGGGGAAGGGGGGTTCTGCCCATTTACAGATTTCTGATCAGACCTCGCCTAGGGTATTGAGAGGTTCTGGAGGCCTTTCTCTCCAAAAAGAATATTGACTTATTGGAGAGACCTTAGAGGAGGGCTACAAAATTATAAATGGTTTCCAGGGTAAAAGGTATCAGGAAGTGTAAGGGATCTTAATATGTATAGCTTGTAGGAAAAAACGAGAGAAGGGCAATCTTTTTAGGAACATCTACATACTGAAGCTGATTTAACAAAGCAGAGGAGGGAAGTTTATTTCAAAGAAGACTTCCTTGAGGGTCAGAGTCTTAAATATAATTATTATTACTATTATCTTTTATTTATATAGCGCCAACAGTTTACGCAGCGCTTAATACAATACATAAATTCAAGGGATATGACAAGACAAGAACTGACAGACTAAGGCAAACCGATACATTTGGTGGAGAGAGCCCTGCTCGCAAGCTTACAATCTAGAGGATGTAGGCAAATTTGACTGAGAGGGTAGTAGATAAATGGATCAGCTTACCATCAGCAGTGGTAGAAGCTAATTGAGTGAAAAATGTAAACACAAATAAGATAGGTTGAAAGCTATCTACATACCTGGGAACTCTCCGGGTTTGACCCAGAGATTGCCGGGTGAGCGCTGCTCCTCCGGTTCTCCGGGTCAAGACCCGAATCCTCCGGGTCTCAGGAGCGGAGTCTTGACACGCCCCACTCCCCGACCATTTTTCCTTTAAGTGGGGGTGGTTCCCGCTGCCGCAGCGGGAACGCCCCCTACGTCAGTGGGAACGCCGCCATCAGTGGGTCCTCCCACCAACGTCAGCGGGACATGCCGGCGTCAGTGTACAGACCTGGCCGCGTCCCGCAAGGGAAGGCTCCGGGTAGCTAGAGCCCAGAAGTTCCCAGCAGGGGCATAGGAACTCGGGGGACAGATCCCCCCAGTAAATGATGCGGGGGGACCGATTATGAAGAAATCCCCCCAGGGCCGTAGGAACCCCCCTCAGGGGGTTTCTATCTATACCTTTAATTTACTATATAAGAAATGATACTTACTATAAATATACTCTATGTTTAGAGTAAATCATGGAGAATGATTTATTGAGAGTGGTATCTCAGTCACTTAAATTCTTTACACAAAATACAGAGCTGTATTTTTTGCATAAACAATATTTTTAGGTATACATTGTAAAAGCAAACTATGCTCATTCCTGCATTGAAGTCCTGGTCTATTTATCTAGTAATAATAATTTTAAAAGAAAAAAATCAATATTAACCTAGCAACCTATGTCAATGGACCTAATTTATGGCTAGTTCACAAGATCACCTAAAATCTTTAAAATATAATTTAAAATTGATTACTACTGTGATAGACAGTGTCTAGAGAGATAATAAGGCAGGCTTATTTTACCATGCCCAATTTAATTTATTCTGAGATTATATCAGAAAGAAAAGGTGGGTCCAATTCTACTCGTTATTTTTTTATGTCTTTGATCTTATTTAGGACAGCAGCTTATTTTACTGTGTCACTAAATCAGTAACAGACGTAGGCAGCTTTAAGCGCTGTCATAGGTTATGACACCCTTTCATGGACTATAAAAAGTTATTTTCATAGATTGAGTTGTAATACACAGAGCTCTTGAAAACTCATCTCTCATGCTTTATGTATTTGGTTTTGTTCAGGATGACCCTATTTTATTTTGTGAAATGATGGGATTATTATAGCAGAATTTAACATGACCTCTGCAGAGGACAACAGATTCCTCATACGTGTAGTAATTGAAGGTGAATTTTCTGTAGCTGTTCACTATAAATTCAACTACAGCATCTCTTTAGGTCTAGGTCAATACTGTATTATTTAATATTTTGAAACAAAAAACTTTTACAAGTAGATGTTTGATATATATGCGTGCGTGTTTATAAAATAATAAACTATATTACATTATTATTTTAACAACAAATATATTTAAAATATATCTTCTCTTTAAGGCAAGACCAATAAAAAACCAGTCACCATGATCAACCTGGGAGTAAAAGAAAAAAAGAACATTAAAACCACGCACCTAATTAAATTAATACTAAGTTTTAAGATTTCAGCTATGAATATTTGCTGCATATATTTTTGTCGGTTATGTTTTTTTACTAGTCCTGGTACTAAAATACTTCATGAAATGGAACGATTAAAATTGTGTGTGGTATCCTTGGGAATGTGTTTTTTTTATAAACATTAATCAATAAAGGCAGCAAGATTTAGTGGACCACGACAAATTTTAATTAAGAAGAAATGTATTTGGTTACATAATGTGCAGTATAGGACATATGCCTAATTTTACTCAACCATGTAAAATTTTACGCAGCTGTTTATTTTACCAACCTTATGACTAATGTAACTTTGTTGTAGGAACTTTGAAATAAATGGTATATAGCATAATAAAAGGACATTTAATCCATAAGTATGTTATAGGGCTAAATCGTCAAAGTACATATTGATTACTGAAAAAATAGGATCAGTAGGGATTTTCAAAAGCAGCATAATATATAGCTGGATTATCAAATCCAGAACTGAGACAAGAACCAAGTGCCTAAAATGGAAATTGGGTGACCATATAGCAAGAAAAATATATAATGGTTGGACCATCAAATCTTGCCCTGAATCCCAGTTGCCACTAAATCCTGAAAAAGAAAAGCAAAGAGAGGATGGGTTGAAGTAATTGTAACATTTTCTAGCATCCAATTGCAACAAAGGCACAAAGTCAGAAGTATTGGAAACATGTTAAAGAGGCTAACAATTTATGATATTAGATATGCTAATAAAATAGATATAATATACTTAAATATGTATTTTGTAGCCTTGGGAACAACTTTTTTTCATTATGTTTCACTTCTTGTTGTATCTAATGGTTAGAAAGTGTTCTTAAGAGCAATGGTAAATTAAACCTATTACGTCAAAGGTCTACTTGAGAACAGGGAAAATTAAGAGTTGTTTTCATGCCATCAAGAAAGGAACAGATACAAACTTTATATATTTTTGACTAATAAATGGAAGAGATTCATTTTACAGTTTTTTTTTCCTCTCTACATATATACTATATGACCAAAAGTATGTGGACCCTGGCCGCAAAACCAATATGAGCTTGTTGGACACCGCATTCTATGGGCTCTGCTTTGTGCACCGGTTAGGCTGGAACAGGGAAGGACCTTCCCCAAACTGGTGTCACAAAGATGGAAGTATATAATTGTCTAAAATGTATTTGTGCTGTAGCATGAACACTATCCTTCACTGGAACTAAGTGGCCTAGTCCAAACCATATCCTTCCATCACCAGACTTTACAGTAGGCACTATGCATTCCAGTAGGTAGTGTTCTCCAGAGAACACGATTCCACTGCTCCAGAGTCTAGCAGTGGATTTCATTATACCACTCTAGCCAATGCTTGGCATTGCTTGTAGACACATTCAGCTTGAGTGAAGTGACTCAGCCGTGAAAACCCATTTCATGAAGCGTACAATTATTTTACACGATACATGCTTGAGCACTCAGGGGCCCCACTTTGTGAGTGTGTGGTCTACTGCTTTATAGCTGAGCTTTATAGCTTACCCAACTTCCACGTCACAATACTAGCACTTACAGTTTACTATGGAACATTTTAAGTCTCTGAGCTTTTCAGTACGAGCCATTCTACTGACAATATTTGTTTCTGCAGATGGCATGCCTATGTGCTTGATTTTTGACAATTATTAACAATGGGTGTGGCTAAAAATCAGGAATGGTGTATACATACTTTGGTTGTATATCTGGCTCATTCGTTCATTTAGCAAGATATCACTGCAAACAACTAATTTGATAATGTAATTTCCCTTTCCATAGTTTGTATTTGTTCAAAATAAACAAGTAGTGTGAGGTACAGGCTGCCATAAGATATCAGTGGCAGAGGAAGCTACAAAGTGTGTGTCTTAGAAGCATCCATTTGCACACTGCTGTTGAGCTTCACAGAATGACCACAAGCGAACACACTTTACAAATTGTTGCCATTAATAGTGGGGTATCAGACAGGTCAAGTTTAGATCTTCTGCCTTCTAACTACTTATGTTATTGTTCTACAAGATCTGTGTATATTGCAGAGTGAGTATATTAAATTGTTGGACTGGCACATAAGGTTCAACATTGATAAATAAAAAGCCATGCATCAGGTTATCAAATGTACATGTTTTAAGTGAATAATACATTAAGTAAATAAAGTAAGATTGTGGAATCATTGGTTCAGAAAAATGTGGGGTACAAGCTGACTCCAAAATTAGCACATATCAAGGAGCAGATCCAAAAGCTAACAATTTACAAAGAGTATCAGTACAAGAGCAGAGAACATTATGCCCCTTTCCAAATCATTTGTTTGGCCTCAGAAAATTAATTTCAGTGAAGTAAGAACACACAGCCTGTCCATTAAATAAATCCAAAACAGCATATATCTTTATCATTTGTAAAATTAGTAATACGAATGATCCTACCTTGGTTAACAAAAACTGTATGCCATGAATGATCCAGAGGTGGTTCTGTGGTTGTTAACCTACAGCTCTTGTGGTCCACCAGCAGTCTGTATCTTATACAATAGCTATGATTAGTCTCTACCTATTAACTATTTGCAGTTAAATTACATATCTAGTCAGTTGTAGCAGAGGTTTCATTGAGGATATATCATGTTTTCTCCATGGTAATCAAATTGAGGTGCTGAAATGTTAAAAGAGGAGATGGAATGAAGTTGTTAAGTTATGAAAGGTGGAAAATGAAAATGCTAATTTTAGCCTTTTCAATGTTTATTTATCATGTTTGAGTCAACATTAAATTAATAATTTAACATATTTTATATACAACCATAACTGATGAATTATCCATATAATACTGCCAGCTATTCAGTTATAAGCCCCAGCACTGAAATTTGCCACATACAGAGAATGCAGGTGCGTTTTAAGTATGTTTTCTTAAAGGAGAATTCTCACCAAATTTTTCTACTACTGGTATCAGATTAAAAATACGTTTTCAAAAATATTGTGCTGTTTTCTTTTTCAAGATAATTGTAATTTTTGCATAATATACTGTAATGTCTTTGGTAGTTGAACATGACAGTAGCCATTTGTGTGTTCTAGCTCGGTTATCTTGGTAAAGCCTGCTAGACAAACACCCTGACTCCTTATCATACTGCCTGTGGTAAACAATAGAATTCCTGAGTCTTAATCTCCCAGGTCTGCAGATAAAGGAAGTGTATTGGAACGAAATGTGATAAAACCAGGTGTTTGTCAATACCAACCTATATCACTGTAGTTTAATTTTTTTTCTTCCCATTTAACTATTTCAGTCTCTCTAGCAAACAAAATGTATAGTCAATGATTCCATTTTGTTCATATATGTACCTAATTAAATGCAACAGACGCCTTCACTGTAAAGTATGTGTCTTCTATAGAAATTACAGCAGACAATAATTATGATTCCCTGTGTAGACACAGTGAAAAAAATTGGTGATTTTTTCCCTGTAAATCTATAATTTTTGCTAAAAAGCTATGTGTTACAAGGGCTTTTGAAAGGCAAATGCGGACACAACACTCAATAATTTTGATTTTACATGCAATACATATAAAAACAATCAATGAGCAGTGAATTATTGTTCAGGTCACATTCAATAGAATCTTCCATATATTATAGTGGCAAACGAATAAATTAGATGTGACCCAGACTGAGGCCTTCCCGTTATACAGGCATTCATTTTACACCGTATTAACACATTTTTATTGTATATTGTTTGAATCTGCTGTATGCGCAATTAGCAGAATTCGAAAGGCACAGAGACCAGAAACTAAACAATATATACATCTTTTTTTTAAATGGCCATAACAGAATAAAAGCGCATACTGAAAGTTTAATTATGTATTGTGTCTGTGTAATAAAATGAAATATCTTCCTGAAAAATGCACTGCAGAGAGCCTGCATAATATCGACCACTGTATTCTAGTTCTTAGAAATACTGTATTAGGAATAGGATAATTATTCTGCCAGTTTGAGGATTTGTCTAGTGCCAGCAAATCTGTGCTTTAGGAAATCCTGCAGTAGCTTTGCAGTATTGCAGCATAGAAAGGACTGGCAGCCATCCACAGAAACAAACGAACACATGGAGGGGGATGAAAAAAGGAGAGGGTGTGAGGAGGGCCTTTATCCAATAGATGTACTGTTCGTTGGACGACATCTTGCCTAGTTAATTCAGTGTTTTTACTATTCATCAATGAATATTCTGTTCTTTTTTTATACGGCAGTAGTAAGAATAGTTTTCCTTGGGATTAATATAACCAAGCAATAAACTGGATATGTTATTTGTACAGTATATACAAAAATCAGTGCTTTAAAATAAAAAAAGGTGCATAGATCAAAAATATCAATTAAACAGGGCATGCTTTCTGCATACCATAATTATTTTTGATAATTATAACTATCCGATATCTCAAAACTGACCTTTACTTCAGCATTTTTTTTAATCTTTCAAGACGGTCATTTGTATTACAAATAATTATTGTTATCTTTTATTTATATAGCGCCAACAATTTACGCAGCGCTTCTATATACATAGATAGTGTATGACATGCCAAGAATTGGCAGGCTAGGACAAACCGATACATTAGATAAAGAGGGCCCTGCCCGCAAGTTTACAATCTAGAGGTACATTTACAAATTATTTTGCTAGTAAGAGAGCAAAATGGGGTGTATAAAAAGATCTGATATTTGCTTATAGGAAAACTCAATGTTGTATATCTATTTACAATTGAAAAAGCATTTCCACGAATGTCAACTTTAAAACTCCTGGATAGATTGATTCCTCAGGGAATTTGCAGTACGCAGAGCTTATGTTGTTATTCCAAGTGTGTTCTGCTATAGTGTACATAACTACGGTGTCTCTGAGAGCCTGCAATTCCTGCAAAAACCGTAGACCTTTCGCAGTAACTCACCGTAATGGCCTAGTTAAGCTGCTCGCATAGGGTTGTAGCATTAAACCTTTTTTCACACAAAAATGATGCAAATATTTTCTATTTTTCCCACATTTAGGGGTGCATTTGCTATACTGAGGATACTGCGTGTGATTTGGTTTCTCTAAAGTAATATATTGATGTGCAATATACTATTTGTATGAAAGATTTTATTCTGTTGTTGGTGAGCATGAAGCTCATTGTGAGGAAGGGTATTGCTTACCAATCCGCTAATAGAAATTAGTTATGTACAGCATGAATGTTCACAACAGTGTTATTGGTAAAAAATTGATTTTGATAGCCTTGATGTTTTTTCTTTCATGCAGCAATTCATTTGGTAGTCAAATATATTGTCCTGCTTTCTCATTAAAGATCCACATTAAGATGCTGCTTTATAGGACTGTATTAAAACGCCTTTCATTCAAGCTTTATTATCCCCCTGGGAAGTGCATAATCTCTCGCAACAATCTCATACATAGAACATTAGGTTAACAGCAATCACGTCATCTTTGAGATGGTAAGAGTTATTCCAATGTTTTAACTGTCAACTATAGACATCCTAAGAAATTACAATGATTAAAAAAAAAAAAAGCATTGCAAATAATACATTATTTTATATGCGTAAGTTGCAGATCTTCTTTATTTTTTAAAGATTTGTTTTTGTGTAATATATGTGTATTGAGGCTCTGCATTGAACAGCATAGCAATTCATCATATGTATAACTAATAAAAGCACATGAGTAAGTACAGTACATGGCATGTGATGACAAGTACATGTACTTTATCACCACAGAACCTCATAAACTGGTTAGATACCAAGATAGCAAACAAAAAGTACCACATAAAAGCGAGGACATCTAGAGGGTATCCTCTAAGCAAGAGAGAAGCTCAGGGGAGTGACGGAGTGGGGTAGAAGGCCAGGAAGGTGCCCTGGTATATTGTGTTTCAACCAAGTGATGGTGGCTCTTTTTTTTTGACTGGAGATGCTGTCTCACTACATTTAGCAGTGCCAACTGTATTTCTTGTATTTCACCAAAGAGACCTGTCTTGGTTTAATTGTATAGGTTGTTCGGCATCTCCCAAGGAGCTCCACTGTGTCACCCCTTTTCTAGTTTCATCACTGTGTCCTGTGGACTGTTGATGACCCGACACTTGTGGAGTGTATAGATGTTCGCTTAAGGCGCAATGATGCTGTGTGAAAGTTCAAGTTGTGGCCTGTGACTTGACCATTTTCTTCACCTTCAAGGGGAGGATGATGACCTATAGAGGCCGCAGGTCCATCTTCTACAACACACTGTAGACGACCTTGCTGCAATTCCTTTGCCAGTACATCCATCTGAGCACCCATTTGCTGTTCAGCCCTCAGAAAATTGAGTATAACCACAGAGGGTCTCCTGACACTTTACACACTTGAGGAAAAAGGCCCTTCATCTACCGCCTCTGGTGCTACCTGGTCGGCAGCTCTGAAAGTTTCTTGCACTGTAGCCTTGGTAACCATGGTGGTTAGTAAGAGCAGGGAGAGTTAGGACCTCTGTGGATATTATGTCAGGTACTGTAGGTGCCTCAAGATTTAGTGCTTCACAGAACATGCGCACATCTTTGGTGAAAGAGCATCTGGTCATCCCTCTGTACAGTTAAAGAGAGTGAAATGTTAGCCTGTTTTAGGAGGTATGTAAGGGACCACAACTATTTCCATGATTGCAGTCGCCCCAGCCTGCAAATTCTGGACTAAATCTGCCCTGGTACATCAGAGGTTAATGTAGCAAATTATGTCTCTGGGGATGGTCGAACACACCCCAGGACTGCTGTGATCGCTCGAAGAACGGTCACAACTGCCACTGCGAAAGATTTTGCCACTCGCAAGATGGCGGCACGTCCTTTAAAAAAATTAAAAAGTTCTCCTGAGAACTCTGGCTCCTCTTGCAGGTAAAAGGGTATCAAATGTATGTATGATTGGAAAAGTTTTTGAAACTTGTGTACGGGACCCATTCCAGAGACAACTTGTCCGGGTAGAGGTATGAATGGTCCCTGAAAAAGCACCTTGTTAAAGATATTATTAAATATACACCGATATTGTTTTAAAGAATACCTTCACCAAAACACTGGAAACAAATTATATAGGTTTGCCTATGTAAAGTATATGCTGTCTCTAAGGTTGTCATCTAACTAAAACAAAAATACAAATATTGGCCCTGCCTTACAGTACTCAAATGGTTAATACTGTTTAGTAAACAATGCGGATATTCCTTCTGCACTGGTTTGGTCCCGTGCATTTTACCTTTTTTACTTTTTTTCGCAGGCAACATTAGCATATATTATCTTCAGCACCGTAAGAAGGTTTTTCTGTAGCCTTCACTTCCATTCAGATAGTACACTTTAGAAAAAAAAGCAAAACAAAAATGAAAATACACAAACTATGGTTTTATGTTAAGTAGTAGTTGTAGTAGTGCTGCTTAATAGTATACATTGCAGTTACTTTGTAGGTGGACTCAAAATATGACTTTTGTTATCATTCATTGAGTTCAGCCTGAAGTCTGAATGAGTGAATACGCTGTTCTACAATGCATTATCGCTTTTTCACATTAATAAATTCATGAGTGGTCACAAAACATATGTTAACCATGAATATCATTAAATAGTCATGTCCATAGTAACCTACTTCCCTCCTCCATTATATGATTGCGACATACATGGTGGAAAACTAAGAATTAAGAGGGGATAGGGAGCAGATCCTGTCCAAGGACCTAATAACTAATTCATTCAATATTCATCAGCCACCATCTTCAACAACTTTGGAGCCACACTCTTCTAAGAAGAAAATCCTTGAATAATTAATGTGTAGATTACTGACTCCAGATATCCTGACCTTTATGACATGCACTTACTCATAATATAACTGATAGTTTATCTTGATTATATCACTAGATAACACAGTACATAGTAATAGGTTAGTGCCATATGTAAAAATGCTATCAGATCACTATTATTATGTATATTGCTGCCAGCTTGTATTGTCCAGTGAATTAAGTTTTTTTTTTAAGTATACTGCTTGGGGAATAATGTTACTAATGGATTATTTTCCAAACTGTTAATGGTCTTATATTAGTTGAAAACCAATTCCAGTAAGACATTCCCCAGCTCATACAAATTAACATAATATGTTTGTACTAAAAGGGACAAAATAGAAAAACACGAGCAAGCACACAGAATGCATATTCACAATGCCCCCCCCATTCCGTGTATTAAGTAAAGTATAGTAAGAACATGAAAGTCCAGACTATGGTACTGTGCATACGGTCCAATATAATCCTGGTTCAGCTCTGGTACATTGTACTTGCCTCTTTAAATAAATAAATACATTCCTCACTGCAAACATATTTAAACACCCAGAGGAAATCACATATGACTGAATATTTGTTTGATGTGAAACATATTTTGAAATGACTTATGCTATAGAAGCTGACCCCTGGTCATGCCTGTTTTTCTTATCATTACCTACCAGAGAGCTCAATTTCTGATCATTTGCAGAGGTTAGTGTAGGAGAAGGTTTTTTAAAATATATCCTGTAAAGTGTTTTTATTTCATTCAAACCAAGTAGGGAGTGCGTCTGGAAAGAAATAGGAGATGCATACAACTGGCATAATTAAAGAATGTTGTCCCATGAAATATACAGCTGGAGTCAACGCGATTCAGCATAAATAAAATATTACCTGCTTCTTCAAAATCATGTATTCTAGACGAAAACGATTTCCCCTGCAATTTAAATTCTGAAATAGCTGTAATAATTTCCCCCCTATTTTGGGTATAACAAATATAAAATGGTTGTGTTGTTACTTGCGAGTGGAAAAAACTATTTAGATTACATTTTGTATATGCAATGATAAGATAAGGAAAAGCATCTCTGTGTATTTTCTGGTCCAATAAATAGATTCACAATAACAAAGACATATTATCTGTTATATGGTGCATGCTAAGCAGAATAATACCTAGCACATAAATAGAAAACCATAGACAATTGTTGATCAGAGAATAAAAATATGACCTTTTTATTAGATCAAAAGGTCTTTCCTAAGTCAAACTCCTAAATAAAATAAAATTACTGGTGTGATCTTATTCTCCTGTGCATAGAAAACTCCCGTCAACATGCTGCTCGAAATAAATTCAGAGGTTGACATTCTGCTGAAACTTAGAACTGATATATTATGGAGACTAAATTGCCTCTCACTTTCTGTATGGATGGTCCCTCCAGGCTAAGATTGATGTCCATGATGGAACAGTAGTGAGGACGCGTGCTGTGCTGCCTGTCTTTATTGCATCTGAACTGAGCTAAAAAAATTTATTAGGCAACATTTACAGAAATGGAAAAAGGGGTTTTATTTCAGTCTGATCTTTTACTACCATAAAAGAAAATCTGTATATGCTTTGTAGCATCCACAAACCGTACTTTTTTTTAACATTATAGGTATTTCACAGTTGTAGACTGCAACTGTTTTGATATGAGTAAAATGTTCTAGTGCTCCAGTTTAAGTCATTTCTGTACATGTTGATTACAAATACATGGATTTCAAGTGATCTTTGTTTCAAACTTGATTATCTTCTTTCTCTTCTGGGTGTTTCAGTTTTGAGTTTCATCGAGGGGGTATTATCTCTGGTTAAGGAGGTGAGGAATAGATATATTTATTATGTTCATCGTCGATGGTTTGGTCTCCAATCGTAATGTTCATAATTAAAGATAATGTTTGTATTAGTAGACTTTGTAGAAATTCTCAGTCAGATGTTGCCATGGTAAGTAGTGTAGCAATGTAACAAAAAGGGAATAAGAGCAGGAGAATAGAATGGCAATAAAAAAATCCCCAGTTTCAACTCATTATCAAAATTCAGTAAACTCTGGAGTATCGAGTTACATGAAAGTCATGTGAAAGACATAACAGAACTGAAAGGTATTCAGAGGTAGGCACATTTATCGGACTCACGAAAGATTAAAAAAATGTTTTCCTAACAGTATTGATTTAGAGCAGGGCTGCACAACTCTGGTCCTCGAGGGCCGCAAACAGGACATGGTTTTTACATGTCTGCGCTTGAGCACAGGTATCTCGATTTCAAATTAATTAAACTACTTGTGTTTCAGGCAATTGATATGTAGAATTCCTGGGCTGCTTGTAGCCCTCGAGGACCGGAGCCATGCAACCCTGATTTAGAGGCACCTATGAGGGTATTGACTGCCATATACAAGTATATCCAAGGGTAATATACAGATGTTCTTCGAATATTCTTCCCTTTATGCATAGTACTTTACAGCATAATTTCATATTTTTTGTTTGAAGATCTCATATATAAGGTTGCTAAATAAAGAAAGTCAAGGCCGTCTACTTGGTTATAAAATAACTAACTGAGGACTTTTTTCATATTGTGCAAAAAAGTTGCCATGTACAATGTAAGTTTGAAACTGGCGTAATGAATACAGAGGTCAATTATGGATTAGCAGTAGAAAATATGTACCCTGATGGTTTTTGCTTTTGAACTTGCTACATTATGTACAACAGGGACATCTATTGTATGGGGCAAATTAGGGCAGTTGCCCCTGGCCCTGCACTCAGGATGGCCCCACGCTACCGCCAGTCTTGCTTTAGACACCTCGGCAGGATAACATAACATGCAGAAGAAACGCAACAGCTCACACAGACAGTGTGTGAGTTGCATGAAGAAAGAAGGTAAGGGGTAAAGGGGTGGCAAAGCAGTGGGAGAGATAAAGAGAATAAGAGTTGTGAGAGAGGGATAGCTGAGGGAGAATGAGGGCTGTGAGAGCAGGAGACAGAGAAATGGGAAATACAGAGAAGGTTTCTGTATATGTTAAAGTGTATGACAGTTATACTGTCTGCGTGTGTGTGCATTACTATATTGTCTTAAATAATGTTTGTTATTGTAGGTGTGACTATGTGTGTGTATTGTATGTTAGTATACTATGTTAGCATGTGTGTCTGAGTAAATACTGTTAGTATGTGTTTGCATGTGACTGCTTAGAGTATGTGTGTTAATGTATGGTGTATGTGTCAGCATATGGTGTTAGAGTATACGTTTGTGTATGATGTTGGCATTAGTGTGGGTCAGCATATGGTGCTGAAGTGTCAGCTGTAAGCCTAGGGTTAGTGGAGCCCAGGAGAGGAGAAGAGAGAGGATGGGGTGAGAGAGAGAGAGAGAGAGAGAGAGAGAGAGAGAGAGAGAGAGAGACAGAAAAGGTGTGTTTGTGTGTGTATGCATGGATAGTGCTATAGTGTCAGTTATACATATTAGAATCAGTATGTGTTGGTGTGTGGTGTTAGAGTGAATGGGTGTTACTAAGGAGCAACTAATGACTAATGTGTAGGAGGGAGCATATTTCTCTTCCCTCCTGCACTGGATAGTGTAATGACATGTTCACCTGGGTACTCCTGCAGGCTGTTCATGATATGAGTGACCTCGCTTTGGAATGAGAAGAAAAGCCACGTTTACGTAAGTAAGAGGGAAAGCACAAAAAAAAGGTATGAGAAGTGTATACCTATATTGTAGACTATAGTATTGGCTAGCCATAAAGCCCCATATAAATAAAGCCTTTAAAATATATATCCATAAATAGCACCACATTTTATATAATTGCAATATTACACTATATTTTCTATTTTTCTTTTTTATGTATACTTCAGATTTGGAATTTTGACTGCATATGATTCAAAGGTTACTATATATATGTTATATATTGTGTTTTTGTGTTTCACTGAGCGCATGAGTAACAATTGTTCTTCTGTTTTTATGTTAATATATTTTCCCTAATCTGCCTCCCAGTGGCACCTAGTTGCAATACACGTAGTAATTTAAGTTTTTAAGCTCTTCTGTTTCTCCTGCTGATGATCCTCTGCAAATAAACTTTTTATTTGGAAATAAATAAATAAAATAAACATTTTATTTGGAATAGCCATGCAGGTCTGGTATATAATTACTGAGAAGGCAGCTTTATTTGGAATTGCACCCATACTAACTCTGTGTGTGCCATGTGATCTATATACACAATAAAAAGAAAGAAGAGCTTGCCAGAAGGTTGACAACAAAACAAAAGTACATACTGTTTATAATTTCATGGTAAACAAAAAAAAGCTTGACAATTAATCACAGCTAGAAGTTAAAAGATATTTTATTAGTTACTTACTCCACCACTGATAAGTGAGATACACTTGTTGTAAAGGAGAGCTGTTGTTCTTTTATTCACAAATGTTTCTATAGTTTTTATGTGGTCTTTTATATGAGGGTGGGAAGTATGGCAAGGTTAAAGGATAGAAGTGATGGTAAAATAGACAGTAGTTGGAATTTGAACAGGTGAGGTTGCCTATTGTGAAAGGCCAACATAGGTGGTGAGGGGTAACAGTTCATGGGCAGCAAGGGAAATGGATCGTTGATGAGAATGATCCTCTGCTATCTCCACACATGATTTGTAGAGGAGAGAAAGTGAGAAAAGAAGCACAGTGATCAATATATTAAAATGTAGAACCAGATAGTTGGTAAATTAACAATGTCACTTGCATGGGGGAAAGAACCAAAATAGTAAAACTTAAAGAAAGAGAAGGTGGCAGACAGTGTTCCCTCTAAGCTGTGCGCTTGTGCGTGCGCACATAGCATTTTTAGAGAGCGCACATGACCAAAAATTGTGCCCACAACATTTTATCCCAATAAAAAAAAAGATATATTATTTTTTTTGCTACTTTATGCGGTGAGAATATTATGCGCACAAAATTTTGTCTCTGGGAATATTTTTGCACAAGAGAAATTTTCTGCGCACGCCAACTAAGAAAAATTAGATGGAACATTGGTGGCAGATGAAAGAGCATGAGAAGAAAAAGAGCCAGAACATAAGAGATACGCTCCAGTAATAGTGATGCGGTTACAAATAAATAAGCAATGGTGGAAGAAGCCATGGAGAACCTATGGATAAAAAGATGAAAAATATTAGATTAGAGCAAATTTCAGCAGAACAAAGTGCTTTTGTCCAGCTCATGACATATGTATACAGGATTAGTGGACACAGTACTTGATAAAGAAGAGCTGAACTAATGCATTTTAAAATAAGTGTGTGTGTGTGTGTGTGTGGGGGGGGGTTCTTGAATTGTTTATTGTCATTATATCTCCTTATAACTTACTGGCTACTTTATTAGATACACCTTGTTAGTACTGGGTTGGACCCCCTTTTGCTATCAGAACTGCCTTCATTCATCGTGGCATACTTTCCACAATGTGCTAGAAACATTTCTCAGAGATTTTGGTCCATATTGACATGATGGCATGGAGGCCATTGGAGTACAGTGAACTCATTGTCATGTTCAAGAAAGCAGTTTGAGATGATGTGAGCTTTGTGACATGGTTCATTATCCTGCCAGAAGTAGCCATCAGAAGATGGGTACACTGTGGTCTTAAAGGGATGGACATGGTCAGCAACAATACTCAGATAGGCTGTCCTGTTTAAACAATGCTCAATTTGTACTAAGGGGCCCAAAGTGTGCCAAGAAAATGTCCCCACACCATTAAACCACCACCACCAGCCTGAACCGTTGATAAAAGGCAAGATGAATCCATGCTTTCATGTTGTTTACACCAAAGTCTGACTCTGCCATCTGAATGTCATAGCTGGAATTGAGACTCATCATACCAGGCAACATTTTGCCAGTCCTCCATTGTCCAGTTTTGGTGAGCCTGTTCAAATTATAGCCTCAGTTCCCTGTTCTTAGCTGACAGGAGCGGCAGCCGGTGAGGTCTTCTGCTGCTGTAGCCCATCTGCTTCAAGGTTCAAAGTGTTGTGCGTTCAGAGATGATATTCTGCATACCTTGGTTGTAACAAGTGGTTATTCGAGTTACTGTTGCCTTTCTTTCATCTCGAACCAGTCTACCCATTCTCCTTTGACCTCTGACATCAACAAGACATTTTTGTCCAGATAACTGCCGCTCATTGGATATTTTCTCTTTTTCAGACCATTCTCTGTAAACCCTAGAAATGGTTGTGCGTGAAAATCCCAGTAGATCAGCAATTTCTAAAATACTCCGCATGGTACCAACAACAATGCCATATTCAAAGTCACTTAAATCCCCTTTCTTCCCCATTCTGATGCTCAGTTTAATCTTCAGAAAGTTGTCTTGACCACGTCTACATGCCTGAATGCATTTTGTTGCTGCCATGTGATTGGCTGCTTAGCTGTTTGTGTGAACAAACAATTGAACAGGTGTAGCTAATAGAGTGGACAGCGAGTGTGGGTTAAATACTGTCAATACACACATGTACATTTGCAGCTATAATTATAGTGCAATGATTCACACATACAAAGATAACACATATGAGCAGCATGCTTTAAAAAGCTGAAATGGTCTAAAGTAAAAAGTTTCTTTGTCAGGACAACTTTAAGCTGGGATACGTTTAATATTGCAATATGTCATATGAAAAACAATAGTATTATACAATAGTAGTTTGTCATGTAATGTTGTGTAGATAAATATATAAATCAGTCAATGCTTCTCTGCCTCAATAAAAGAAAATCGTTCATGAGCAAAAATACATTGTACATCTCTTGAAAATAAGCATTGCCAGTTTCAGTTGCTACAACAGAAAACATGTCCTTCGTATTGTACTACACAAAGATAATCTAATACAAAAATGGATATTGCACTATTGGTCCTTAAGAAGATTCATAGAGTAAGAGTCAAAAAGTAAGATGCAGTCAAAGCATTTGAGACCACAGGGTTACTTTACATTTGAAGAAGATACTTGTGACAAATGAAAAGCTTCCTTTATACGATATTGTATCAGAAGTGAACCCTCTAAAAAAATGAGTGAAATGTCATATTTCTGCTAAAACTAGTGTTTATGGCAGGAATTATAGGATTTTGTCAGTTTCTACTTATTGTGCTTTTCATATGCCAAGTGGCCTAGGAATGCTAAAAGCGTACCAATTCTTCTTTGACCCTGAGGTTTGAAAAGGAAAATAAAATATTTTTCCTTGGAAATTAAATACATCGTTACACATACAGTATTTTAATTTTGTATTACAGAACAGTGGGGTTCATTTATGTTTTCTTCTGTGAACTTCTTTTATTTGCAGGCCTGTAGATCACGGTTGTAGGTGGTTCGTAGATATTTTGGTGACATAGCCTTATCAAACTCCATACTAGACTTGAATGGGTTTTATTTTTAATTAATTTTGTTGAGTTTAACAAAACAAATAAAGGTTCGCAATTTTGTTTGCAATTCATTGGTTCGTTTGAGAGAAAGTTGGAGAGAAATGTGTGCCTACCTGAAGTTTTGGTCTGTGTGTTTCTTGCCTGAGGGCTTCATGGGAGAATTGTGTTTGGTGAAAAAAAATTCTCTCTCACTTCCTCAAAAGGGTCGAGTCTTTTCAAACACCATAGTGACAACCTCTTTGCCGTTCCTCCAAACACACAGTAATAAATTAGCAATGTAGTAAATCATAGGATGGGAGGCAGTAAAACTGTAACAGACAGAGGTTTCTACAATTTGTCCTCTCCCTCCCACCTCCACTACTGGTCCAACTGGTCTGTTTCAGTATTGCTCAAATAAACTCCCTTCAGAGTGTTTCCTCATTTCAGGGGCAGTGGCATTTTCAAGAAGGAATGCTCAGGAAAGAAGCAGGCCTTTTGCACACAACTGTCAGCTGATTGACCTATTGTGCGATCAGGCTCCTTGGTGCTCTTCTGCTCAGTGGGCTTGTTGCAGGAGAAATAGCAGCCCATTTACACTATGGAGGACTTTGCTGAGCCAGCAAAACCACCATAGTGTGCAGAAACCAGCAACTTGCATCCTTAAAAGGGGAAGTGCTGGATTATGACACCATTCCAATGCTCAACACTAAGGGCAACAGAGAGATGCTCAACAGAGGGGGCAGCAGGGATGGGCCTACATTGGTCAAGGCATTTCTTCACTCTACCCAATAATGGAAACCACTTTCCCACCAAGCAAATGTCTGTCAATATTAATCCCTGCACTCCTTTGTCTTTTGTGTATCACAACCTTTTCTACTTTCCGTGTTACTGCTCTGAAGATGTAGCTTTTAAGCCAATTAATTCCAATGTCTACTGAAAACTTTAAGGACATATTAAAGTTGTTATCCAACGTCACATAAAACTTAAATTTCAGGAATGAGTTTTAATGAACTATGAAAAAAACTACTATTTAATACAATTATTTATACACTTCTAGATACATTTAAAGAAAACATTTTTTCAAGATGGTTCATGTTCAAAAATAATGGGAAGACGTGCAATAATAATTCTAACTGAACATCAATTAAATTGCTTGTATACTTAAAAAAAATTAATTCCTTAAAATTTTTGACAAATAAAAGAAATAACTTATAGGAATAAATATAGATATCTGCGTATTTTTATATAACTTTTTATTTGAAAATGATTGGAAAACCAAAATAATAAAAAAATAGTAAACAGGGATGTTTACGTTTATGATTTCGGATTTTTGTTTCTGTAAGGAGTGTACTAGCTGTACTAGTAAGGGAGCAAAAGTTATAAAATTAAATACCTACGCATGCTGGATGTTGCTGAACATTTATGGAAGTCAAAGAAAAACTGGAAAAAACAATGCTTTTAAAATTGGTTTGCCTTTTTGTTTTATATTTTATTCATACTAAATGAATGACTATACAAACCGTTATAAAGAGAAAGTCCTATCTGCCCTTAAAAAAAAAAAACAATATATAATTTGTGTGGTTACACTAAACATAAAAAAGGGAATCGTGATTGAGCAACAATATGGTAAAAAGGCAAAAAGCTTTGGTTAGCTAGAGGAGTAAAATCCCTAGTCGTGAAGAGGTTAATTCACATTTTGAACTAGAACCTGTATGAAATAAAATAATACTTTATATTAGTTGTATGGTTAAATAGGCAATTCAAAACTTTGCCACTTCAAAGATTTACTTCCATATAAAGCAACAGACATCTACATTATTCATCCATCCATCCCTAGGCACATGATTACACAGAGATTTGTTTACAATGATTATGCTTTTATCTAATACAACATTTTTATAGCTCCACTGAGTATTACCTTGATTTACTTTTACATTTTGTTTGCCTA